>NC_136069.1:1645828981-1646183981 GCF_964261635.1 Lissotriton helveticus | reverse complement strand
ACTTAGTGGCAATAATTTTACCGCCGTGTTGCGGCGATTTTTATCGCTTAGGAGCCTTGCTATTATCAAGGTTTATCTCCTAAGCGATAAAAATCGGCCGAAATGCATGAATATCGCTGTAAAGTCAGCGATATTCATGCATTACCGAGCTAATGCTCTTAGCCATGTTATCCACCTCCCATTGGATAACATGGCTAAGAACTGCTCAGGGTAGGTGTTAGCTTTTGGAGATATTCGCGCTTAGCGCGAATATCTCCAAAAGTTGGTAATAGGAGATAGCGATGCTAGCAACTGTTTACAGGCGCTAACATCTTGGCACGACCACTTTGCATATCATTAGTGATAAATATCTCTGACATGCAAAGCGGGGCCCAAGATGGTCGCTATCTCCTACTAGCTGTCGCTAACTGGTGTTAGCGACAGCTAGGTAATAGGGAGATATATTTATCTCCGCTTTCTTGGCTTTTAAAGCCAAAAAAGCGGAGATAAATCCCTTGATAATATGCCCCTGTGTTTCTTTAGATCGAGCGCATAAGATCACATGGCTATTTTATATTAAGAATCTAATAGCTGGTGTGGGCCGCCAAGACCTCTTTGACCATCCAGACAAAATTGAGAAAGTAGACCTTGTGAGGGTCAGATCACAGCTCCTGGATTTGTGGTCAAGTGAGTGAGAAGAGTTGGAGTTAAGAAAACCGTCTGTTAGAGCACATTATTTTTTAAAAACTGCACCCATGATGGAACCATATTTGAAAATTGTTAATAGGCCCTTCCATCGCTGGCTTTTAACTAGGTTTCGTTTTAATCTTATTCACTTCTTTCTAGCTAAATCGCAGGGGTAGTACAAACAAAACGAGCTAGGGCCTTGCACCTGCGTTAAATTTTCAGCTCAAGACACCATGCGCTTCACCATGTTCTGTGAACATTATAGAGATATCAGAAATACGTTTTTTTTCCCTGTTTTAAAGAGAAAGGGATTTACCCAGGTTAAACCGGCTCTAATGTATCTCCAACTTTTAAATGAGGTGAGCGAAATTTTTTACATAGCAAGTTTTTTTGTGGCAGCCGTGAGACCCAGGAATTTACGAAACTGATGGCTATATTAGTAGACTGTTTTTATATATTTATTTAAGCCTTTTTCAAATTTGAGTGTACACCTTGTATTATAATATGAATTTGATTAATTGTTCTGGCTAAATGTATTTTGTAAGGGTTTGTATATGTATGTTTGGTACTTTAATGGATTTAATTTAACTGAATAAAGTGATTTGACTGACTGACTGACTGACAGAACCACTCGTGATCACGGCCTAAATGAGGAATTAATTTAGCAGTGTAGTATCCAACAGTACTGAACTCATGAGTCCATGGTCTCTGCAGGAATTTGTAAACAAGCACTGGCAAAGCCAGTAGGCCTAGCCTTTTTAAACATAAGTTGATTAAATTCAGCCTTATTAAACAGTTTCTCTCAATGCCCTTCAATAGACATACACATTAAAGAGTGTGTGAGTAATGAGATGACGAATATTGATTTGACTTAAAGATGATGATTCATCCAGCAGTAGGATTTGCAAAGGGCGGCTGCTTCACCCGTAAGGCTCTCCAAGCGCTGTGGGGTTCATGCTGCTTGTGCTTTTTGGTTGAACATCCAAGTCTTGAGGTCCTTCCTGAACTGTTGGAGTGATGGTGAGGCTCTGAGGTGCAGAGGGAGGGTGTTCCAGGTCTCCACCACCAGGTGGGAGAAGGATACATCTGCATACATGAGAACCTAAGTGAGTTGGTAAATCATGATAGACGAGAGATGTGCATGGCATGTAACTGCCTGCTATATCGAAGAAGCTGCAGTCTAGTGGAGAGACTAACGATTTAGGACCCTGGAGAGACGATTCTTAACCGCAGCAACACTTGTTTGAGGGATTCTGGGCGAAACATGCTTTTGTTATGCCCCAGCCTCCTTATTTGGGAATGTGGGGTGCACCTGCACCCTGGAATTGACAATCCTCAGCAAGTTCCCTTACTCTGTCACCGTGTCCAACTCATAATATTGATATATTTTTGGTCTGAATAAATGTGTCTGGGACGATCTCTGCTGGTTTGGACTGTTTCGGTGACCAGAACTCCATTGCCCAAAACACCATTGGAGGAGGAGGAGGAGGAGGCGGGGCATCACTCGCCAGCGCATATGAAGCACTGATGCCACCCACTGCGGACGAGGCACGCGGGCAATGCCTGGATGCTGGCCAAAAATGGTTCCGTCTGCGCCCATCAGAGCCCAAAGGAGCCAGAATGGACCCCCCCTCATAGGCAAGTGTATCCCTCGAGCGTTGTGACCACAACTCCACACTGGTGGGAAATATAATTACTTTTTCCTTCAGCAGTTGTATGTGAATCCTCAAGGAGTTGCTGTTGTGCTGCAGTATATAATCACTGCATGACCGCATCTCGCTCCTCCGGTGTCCACTAAAGGATATTATCTAGTCTGGCCCAGACTTTGTGCAGAGTGGAGGTGCAGGATGGGAAAAGAAAATCAGCAGGTGCACCTCATGGGCCAGCTATGCCAAAAAAAGTGGCAAACTCGGAAGCGAAAGCACCAAGTAGCTGCACATAAAGTGAAATACATGTGTGTCATATAGCTACTGTTTAATCTGATAACTGCTAAAACCCAAAGAGACCTTCTATATATTAATATAATATACAAGATAGGGAGGGTGAGAATTATGTGTGATTAGCACTTATTCATTTCAGCATACTAACATGCTGTCACCATTCGCTTTCAATGGACTAGTAACTATGCTGATAACTTTGCTTCTGATAATATGTTTCCTTGTATTATCTAAGATATTGCGCTTGAGAAAACGGCATTAGTAAATAAATATTTCAAACGTGCACGTGTCCTCATTTACTCCACGTTCTGGGTTGAAATGATTGTATAACAAAAGAGTGTTCATGTGTTCCACGTAACCTGAGGTATTGTAAGTTCATGTTCTGGTTTGTCTAAGCTTTGGGAGTTTTTGTTATGACCAATGAGACACTGTAGCTAGCCTGGTAAGGGGTTTGTCGGGTACTGAGGTGACTTTTGGGTCACCCTAATTCGCAGAGGTTCCAATCCTCTGTGCACAGTTCTGTGGGAGAACAGAAACCCTGCGACTTGTGTTGATACAGGAGGTAGAGAAAAATGTGAAATCCTGGGTTCAATGCAACCGCACCCACCCGTTATAAACCAATTTCTATGTTTCTTGTTAGAGCTCAAAAGAAAGCTGGTAAATCCTGTGATTGGCAGCATCCCCGAGAGGGAATGAGAGCCATCGCATGGCACAGCTTCATGCCAAACATCAGGGCTTTAAGTGGGCATGGCCTCTCCAGGTCTGAGCATCAGCAGTTTTGTAAAGAGGGCCTAAAAACGGGTTTGTATGGGGCTCTGTTTTGTGCCCTGACACAGGCGGTCCATTTTTTCCGTACTGCAGTGACAGCAGACACACCGATGTGTGCGTGCTCACACTGCTCACTTCTCACTAGTGGAGAAGTTAAGGCATGACATCATATAGCACACAACAAGAAGCTACCCTGACTCAGTGTCTGATTCCTAGTACAAGATGAGGCACATTATGCTGATGAATTAGGTGGTGCTTGGCATATGTATTGACTGTCCTCACAAACCACCAGGTGTCATGCTTCATCATCGGCTGTCCTCACCCCTTAAAAACCATGTGTGATAAAGGGCGGGTCTACACCTGGAGACAGGGATGCACTTTTGTAACTAAGTGGGGGCCCGTGTTGAATAAGTGAGTGATGTAAAAAATCGATGTACTGCCTGTGTAAAAATTGCATTTTGCAGAAAGTGCTCAATATTAAAAGTAATGGTGGAGAGTAGAGGGTTTAGTACCCCATCTCCATCTGTGTTACCAACATGTTTCTGCCACTACTGCCAGGAGGCTCCATGGCATTCATAAGGGAGTAAATAAAAGGGCTCGTATCTTGTCTCTAAGAGACAAAAATGAATTCACTCTCGTAGGCTGGCTCTAGTCTAACTCTAGCATGACATTATCTTATCGAACACCCTATTATAGGTCTAGGGAAGTCCATGTGAAGGGAGGAGTAGAGGGACCCTTGTAGTCATTTTCTCTCTTTTTGAGACTCCGGAGCAGCAACATTGTCGTGGTGTCACCAGGGCTTTAAGTGGACGCTTTTTAAATATTATATACAAGCCATAGTTGCTGCTTATTTATCTTAGGCAACTAACAACCATTTACAAAAACAATAGTCCTGACTTGTTGTAGGTATAATGTTACTTGTTGTATCAGTCAGTCAGTCAGTCAGTCAAAATACTTCATTCGGTTTGTTGCAAAAACCATAAAAGTGTACTACAAAATTCATCGAAGTCAGACATCGGTTAAGCAATAAGACATTAACTAACAAACCTTATCACAGCAGAATCAAGTGCATTTAAAATATATATTATAAATATGATGATAAAAGAGATACAAACCGGCAAAAGCCAATTAAAAAGAGAATTAAACCAAATTCAGAGACCTAGGCCTAAGAATACCACTATGTGCAACCAATCCAATTTCTTTTCCTCTTCAGTCTCAAAGCAATAGATAAAAAATGTGCTACATTGAAGATCTCCAATGTGGTAGACAACAACTGTAAATAAAAAAGGGCAGGTTTAACTTGTCTAAAGCCCTTGTCCTTGATAAGGGGAATACTATATTTTTTACGAATAGGACACAAGTGTTTACAAAAAAAGATAAAGTGCATAGTGTCTTTAATTGAGAAGCCGTCACAGTAACAAATCTCCAGCTCCGAGTCTTTAGTCCATCCTGAACGATCAGTAAGGAGAAGGTGGAATTTGTTCAGTCTAAATTTAGTCAATAGAAATCGATGGTGCATATTGTTGACGACACTCAGGTAAGTTTCTATGCCACTGGTAGTGATTAACATTTGATGAGCCCTAACAGATGGTTTACATACTTGTTGTATCTTATCTGGATGCAATGACAGAAACATTTAAATAGAAGTTTGGCGGCACACTATGCTAAATACAGATTTCTAGCTTATGTGTTTTTAAGCCACACCGCTAATTACATTGGCCACACCCCTTCGAAACCTCCCCCCCAGTTTTTTCACCCAATCTTAAAGCCCTGCTGAACACTACCACCGTATTCCCTCCCATATTCTGTACTATCACCTCACAGAAAAAGAACGGTGATCAGCAAGGACAAGTCTGATCTCCTAGCCAAAGGAGAATCAAATATAAACCTACAATGCGGGGAAGAAATGGGAGCCACAATCCTGGCTACCTGCAGCCCATTCCTGTGAACTTGTCCAAATTGTGAATGATTTAAAGACTGAATTACAGGCATAAAGGCTGTGGTGAAAGACAACAACTTGACAGTCCGAACTATGAGAACAAAGGATAGATAAAATTGGCATAGACGCTGCCCCGCGATTATACTAGTAACCAGCCTGTGAGGAAGGCTCTCAGCTTACACAATGTACAATGCAATATCTGGGAATGCAGGCCGGATATGACCCCAGTAACCATGGCAATGGAGCAATGAGTGGTTGTCTAGTAGCTCCTGTATTTGTCCCCACTAGAAAGTTGTACTCGTACCAGGCAAGCAAGACCGGCTACCATGACCATGGATGAAAACTGGATGGGGGAATTTGCCGCAAACATGAGCAAATGCAGCTCAGCAAACTGCATAAAATGCATGCATGCATAATGTGCAAAGGTACCCCCTGCAAAGTGAGAGGACAAGGGCTGTTCCTCTCCTGATGCGAAATTCCACCATTTTGACATCACGCTAATTTCTAAGGTTTTGTTTGATGGATTGATTGCCTTTGCATTTCGTTCTTTCTCTGCTTACGAATTAATGATTCGCTTGAAATATAATCCTCAAACAGCTGGAGATATGACAAGGGGCTAAGCTGCTGATAATTAACAAAACAGTCTTGGAGGGCCTCTTTGAGTGAGGAGAAGGGGGCCTGGGTTTGTGTCAGGAGGGTCTGTTAACTATATTGTCTCATTTACAACTGAACTAATAGGAAAATGGCATTTATTATCTTGGAATTCAGTAGGTCTCCAATCAAAATGCACAGACCGGGACAGGGGATATTTTATTCATTCTTTTATATTTATACCTATTTCAAGTAACAAAATGCACAAGCTAGTCGACAGATCTGGTTTCACCAGCTATTGTGTTCCTGCAATGTCTACTGGTCAGGACAGGTCTTCGGCAGGAGTGGTACAATGGGTTAAAATATCACTAAACTATAGAATAAAGAGGCTGGCAACTGATTTCCCTGACATTCTGGCCCTGAAATGCTACTGCCCAAGTGAGGACTTAGTGTGAATCCTGAACATATCTAATTGAAGCATCAAGAAAAAATTAGATTAGTTCCTTATTGAAGCCAGTCCTGAGACAATCCTATCGATTGTCGCAGGGGTCTTTAATATCAATTTTAAACCTTTGACAACTCAGAGCACACTATTGATAGGTAATATTGAGGACTGATATACCACCGATAAAAAGGTCTTATAAGCAATCTACCCAATTAAGGGGAATGCTTCTTCCTTTAAACCTTAGGGCATGTAATGGCCAATCACTGTCAGGCCTAGCCAGTAATCATATATGCAATCATGTTAAATGCACAGGATGAATAGATTATATTTTGCTCGATCTCCGGCTTTGGCATTCTGTAAAATATAAAGCAAAAATAGAACATTTAGAAAGTGACCACAATGCCTTCACCTAATGCTGCAGGGGTTCCCCATGCTTACACCTAATGATCCACCCTCTATACAGTTAGGCAAAATCAGCTTGTCAAACAGTAAATGTACACTCGAATGATCTCAAATAAAGCACTACCAGGACTTATTGGTGTTCATTCAGGATAAGGTTGCAAACGCATCACACACTCTGGCATTGAGTAAAGACAGCAGGAATAAACCTCATGGCACAATAACAGCTGCCAATGAGAAGTTAATTAATTAACTCAGAGCCCTAATAAGCAGGGAACCTATAATGGTGTGGCGTAAATAGGAGGCAGTGCCAAAATTAAGACCAGGGAACACCTGGTCTTAACATGGCGAAACGAGGAGAACTCTTTAATTCTGCTCGTTTTTGCTGTTTCTATGTGTGCTGCATTTTGCAGCTCACATAGAGACAGCAAATTCCCATAAATCATCATTTTTAAATGATGTTTATGTGAAGAAAGGGACACCTCCTGGACATAAACAATTAGCTAAAAAATGACAATATTTTGCACAATGCAGCACACATACAGTGCATCCCGGCGTTTCTAAAGTGACTTAGTGTGGTGTTAGCAATTTTGGAACTAACCGGTGCGCCGCCACTTTCCTATACATCCAGCCCATGGTGTGGAAGACTCTTAAATATTGGCTACATCAACCCTGTTTTTTGCCTTGTAAGCCCACAGTTCTGGAATCTTAACATATAAATGAAGGGCATGTTAAATATTGGGAACAGTATGGTTCACATACAAAGCTCCAAAAATCGCTTTGTCACTGGTAGGTAAAGCTACATTTTCCATGAGCAGCTCTAGTTATGAATAAAATCATGTTTTCCATATCCTGGCTTGGGCAAATCTTGGAGAGGTCAGTAAAAGTTATTTTACACTTAGGTCCAAATTACGATGTTGGTCGGTAAGCCTCTGATGGCTCGTCGGAGATTTACCGACCGACATGGTAGGTTTACATTCTGACCACCGAATGATAATTTCAGCGACTGGAGTGTAAACTGGGCGAGTAAACCGACTGGGTTCTGATGGTCTCAGGGAGCCCATTGGCCCGTCGGAAGCTGTATATAATCCCTAGCAGGGCCCCCTTCTCACCTGGCCCTCCGGTTAAGGCCATCGGGGGGCACCCATGGTTCCCCCTTCACATCCCTGCAGCATGTGGCAGGCACCGTAAATTGCCTGCCACACGATGCAGGGATATTCAAAAACTTCCATTTTACAATGGGAGCTTGTGCTGTCACCGGTTTTGGACTAGCATACAAGTTCCCATTGTAAAACGGAAGTTTGCGACAGCACCATGTGCGGTCACATCCTAATTCAGTATACATAACCACTGACCTGTGATGACATCGTATTTAGGGCCGCAGTTCTCAAATACTAATTCAATGGTAGATTTTGATAACGTACTGGAAAAGTCACTTTACTAAAGTGGACTTTGTGCTACCGCAGAGTAAATAGGTTTAGAGCAGGTTTGCTTTGTGGATCATGCCTTGTGAACTTCACCTGGCACCTAGAACTGCAACTGCATTCCAAGGGCTAAGTGATTGGCCTCCTGTAATCTGCGATACAGACAAAAAGAACAAAGACTTCTAACTCAAAGGTGGCCCAGCTGGCAAATGTGAACTGAACATAGCCTGAGCTCCGCCAGGAGAGAGTCTAGATTCCTTGAAGACTGCCCTGAACATGAGGTCAATAGAAGGGTCCCAGAGAAGCTTTTCTAGCAATTGGACAAATGTGTAATTTTTTTCCACTAATAAAAAGGCCTTAGCTGGACCACACAGTGAATGCTTTTGTGCTTGTGGAGATCTGCCCGCCTAAGTGTTGCCCCAGGGGAGGATTTTGAGAACCAAAAAAGTTATTAAGTCCAAAGATAAATCCTTAGACCCCCAAGATGTGGCAAACCATAGAATCCTGCTTTGCCCCACAGAGAGATCTTGATGTCAAAACTGAAGGCTTCAGCAATAGCTCAACAATGGCCTTACCCACTTCAAGGGCCTTCACTGGCTTCTTACCGAAGCTTCGTTTCATGCCCCTTTGAGGATGTGGAGAATCAAAAAGTAGGAAAAACCTTAGACTGGTGAGACACACGTGTCCCACCCAGCTTTTGTTCAAATCTGGTTATCCTAAAATCACAAATGTTAACAGCAGCTTCTGGTACGTGCTTTGTAATAACTTTGCTATCAAGTTTAAAAATTCATGTCTCAGAACCCCTTATCCATTTGACCCTCTTGTATTCATTTTGGTTATTAAATTGTTCTTGGTTTTTCAAAAATGGTTAGGAAAATGTATTTTGTTGTGTTCTTAACATAACCATTTGTTTTGTAGTGCTTGAATTTAACTCACAATTCTCAGAAAAGGTGCATGCTGCTTGCGCTATTGCTTTCGGGGATTCAACAGAGATTCCCTTAAAACGGTGTTGTGACCTAACATTTTGGGATATTCTCGCGAACGCGTGATAACCATTGCATAAGTAACTTAATGCAGAACTCAACATCCCAGTCTATCGCGGGAAAATTCCTCTGTGTTAACTAAGTATTCACAAGATGACGATACTATGCGATAGTCTCCAGATAACGCGTCAAAGGACTGCGATAAAATCAACGCCATGCCGCAAAAATGCAAAACATGAACGCAAAAAAGTTGCGATGAGGCCAATCGCGATACAAAAAGCAGTGAAAACAAGCGGCAGGCCTGCAAATCCCACACGTCTGTTGGGAAAATGCACTATAAAAGCTACAAAAACAACACACCAGAAACAATCCAAAGTGTGTAGCAACATGGATGCACCCTGACCGAGCGCAGGCCACCACCAAGGAACAACGAGGTCGGGGAATGCCAAGAAGAAGAAGGAGAGGAAGAGGGCATGAAGTCCGCAGGAAAACCAGATCAGTGTCACGGAGGTGCAGAACACTATCATCAACTCACCCACAATTAGACTACTGTGAATGCAGTCAGAGTGTTGAGCAGGCAAGAGGCGTTGGCATTGTGTGAAAAGCCACATCAAGCACAAAGAAAGGAAGGAAGGAAGCGAAAATAGGGTGTGTCTAACTTAAGCTCACGTGCACTTTATATGTCTTCTAGCCTAGGCTATGCCACGCCATTACCCCCCTTTTTCTAAATGAGCGCATGGTGGGCAGTGCTCATTTGATTCAGTGAATCACAACCAAGCTACCCTTGATTTTAGGCTCGCTCCATTTGGACTTGTTTTTCCCTCAGTTTCTATACTATTTAATTCTGGTCTTGTCCTCCCAGTATGCGTTATGAACACTAGTTAACCGCGAGACCTGAAGTATAACGCCATCACAGTTGAACCATTTACTTAATAAGGACAATTTGTGCTGGGTAAGTGGTTTTATATGCCATTTACCACTATATAACCTGTACTCTGACACCTCCAGGAGGTGGCTACACATTTACTCTCTTTTATATTTCTTAGAAACACTCCTTTCGAACAGACGATTTTATCCGGTCCAGAGCCCTTTCGGCTTGGAATTATCACCGATAGAGCGGTGAGATATTTTTGTAATTACAACAAATTTCGATTACTCAACTATTTCGAACCTACACAAAATTGAGCTCCAACTCCATCACTGAAATCGTACTATAAGATTTGTAGTACCTCTTCTACTTCTACCTCTACCTCTATTTCTACTCCGGACCCTAAACAAAGCATGACCACTAAGGAAACTACGGTTTTGGCCAGTCTTGCTCCTATTTTAAACCCCACCAGCGCGGCCAGCAAGGCAAGAGACTCGTCCTTTGCTAGTTCCTTTTCAGACATGGCAGGGTCTGCTTCTGTACAAGAGTGTTTAACCGAAATACACCCATCGGTGGAACTTTCAAATAGCTTCTCGGCTCTCGTTGTGCAAGATCTAGATATGACCCCAGGCATTGAAGACATCGAAGGGTTTTCTTTGGGGGAGGGGGCGGAGGGGGGAGCATTACTTAGCAAAAAGAAAGCACAAGTGCAAGCCACTGAGGCACAGGCTACCCCGTTAATTGCTCATCCCTCCACCCCTGATGTCCAAGATATCCCAGATATCTCAGATATCCAGGATATCCAGGAAAAAGATCCTAGGGTACCTCTGCCGCCTTATACCTCCGCTCCTGGGACTCTAGCGGATATTCTGTTGAGTCTACGTGACGATATAGGTAGGAGATTTGACGATATCGGCAAGAGATTCACAACTTCGGAGTTGATCGAGGAGGTTTCATTGAGGACCGATGCACTAGAAACTGAGATACCTTAAATTAAGGAATCTATAAATGCCTCCTCCTCCAAGATGAATAAGCTGATCCAGCAAAATCAGGAGCTACAGGATGACATTGAACGGCTCGAGAACCATTCCAGAAAAAATTATTTGAAATTATTGAATGTTCCGGAGGACATTGAGGGGCGCGATTTTAAGAACTTTGTAGTCTCTCTCTTAAAGACATGCATATTAAAATGTTCAGATGAAGATCTGGATTTGTCATCGGACATTCAAAGGGTCCATCGGGACCCGTACAGAAGATCTCCTGGAAAAGCCCGTCCTAGGAAAATACTGGTTAATTTCCTAACTTATTCCCTCAAAGAGAGGATCCTATCCTTTGCCCTAAAAGCTGGTCAACTGAAATGTAACTTAAACCCCACCCCATTCTCTTTCTCTATTCGGTCAGACGTGTCTGATCGAACAGCCACGAGACAGTGGTAACTGGGTAAAAGGATGGCCATATTGAACCAACTAGGCGCCAAGACCCAACCTAGATTTCCTGCATCTCTACGTATTATGTGGGCTAACTATATGTATAACATGCGTCACTTGGAGGAGGTGTATTCCCTATTAGACAAGATTAGAGAGAGAGAAGGCGGGGAGGAGGATGCAAATTCTGGCAGTGGGGGAGGAGCTGTTTGCAGAGTATAGTACAATATAAATCAAAATGAACGGGGCTCAGGGGATAGATGCCTGCTAAAGTAAATCAATGTTCTATCCGAGGCAGCGGAGAGGTGTAGAGCTGAGGATTGCACCATTCAGCGTTTTTTTATCATATTTTTTATCTCTTTTCTCTTTTTTTTCTTTTTTCTGTCATCTACATTGTATACAGCCACACACCGGGGGGAGCTCCGACCGAGGGTGTATGCCCAGGAGGAAGGGAGGGTTCCCCAGGGGTGTAGCAGGTAGGGTGGGTCACAGGGGGTCAGAGGGGTGGGGAGGGTGGACGGGTGCACAGGTGGGGTTGCAGTGGGAAAAAAATAAAAAAATGTCCTTATATCCTGTTTCATCAATATTGATCATGTTAGCCCAGGTCATCAGACTTAGAAGGGTGAAGGGGTCGGCAAATAAATGACCAGTACAAAGATAACATTTATTTCCTGGAATGTTAATGGGTTGCGGTGTAGCAGAAGACAGCAGTTGCTTATGAAATACCTAGAACAGTCGGCAGTACAAGTATTTCTTATACAGGAAACACACCTAAGCTACTTAGAGACCAAGGATGTCTTTGGTAAATTTAAATGGATAGAACATTTTCTTTGCTCGCAAAATACGTCACATAATAAGGGGGTTGCTGTCCTGATAAGAAAGGGAGTTAATAGCACCATCAAATCTGTCTTAACTGACTGTTCTGGTAGGGGGATCCAGGTGAGGGCAGTCTTGGAGTAGACTGAAGTCACTCTAGTATCCTATTAAGGCCCTAATTTAGACGATCCTACTTGCCTACTTAAAGTTCAGGCTAACTTGACAGAGGTTACAACTCCTGTAATAGTCAGGGGCGACTTCAACGTACTCCTCAACCCTGCTCGAGATAGATCAAATCACAGCAAATATGTGACTGATCCGCATACACGACGAGCAATGATCAACATGATCCACGATCTCGGTTTGGCAGACATCTAGGAAACCAAAGGGGAACGGGATCTGGGTTTACCTACTTCAGTAAAAAGCACAGCCACTCTTCAAGAATAGACTATATACTCACGGACAGAGTAGGACTGGATAAAGTGGCGGATATCTCCATCCTTCCATGTATCCTATCGGACATTTCTATATACAGGAAGTAGAGACAAACCCCCTTCTCGGTGGACGCTAAACAGAGCCATGTTGCAAAACCAGGAGCTAATCAGTAATATCAAGGAGTCTACTGCCAGGTTTTTTCTAGATAATGTAGGGTCAACATCCCCGGAGTACGTATGGGATGCCTTTAAGGCTTATATACGTGGGGCATTCCATAGTCTGATATCGTATAAAAACAGGGAAGACAGGCTGGGATTTAAAATAATGGAAACGGAGGCAGCTAGACTAGAGGAAGCAAGGATGCACTGTCGATCGGAGGAAACCCCTCAAATTCTTAAGGAGCTAGACCGAGTTCGCTCGGAGTATAGAACTAAGTTGGGAGAAAAAGTGAGAGCCCAGTGGGAGGTAAATAGAATGGAGCACTATGAATACGGAGAAAGAGCAAGCGTTACCCTGGCATGGAAGATAAAAGCTGATAGAGCAAAGAATAACATCAATAAATTAATAATCGACGAGGCTGGTGCTACGTCAAGTAAACACGAAGATATGCAGCAATTTCTTCTGTCTTTATTTTCCCATCTACATAAAGAGGATGCTACACCAGATACGGACAGCATTCAAGCGTGGTTAAATAACAAAGCTCTACCATTATTAACTAGGGATAGCCAGGAGATGTTAGAAAGGCCAATCACTGTAGAAGAAATCAGGCTCCATATCCAAAAGATCAAAAATAACAAGGCTGAAGGGACAGATGCCCTACCCGGAGAAGTTTATAAAGTTCTAGATGAAATAATTATACCCAGACTATATGAGCTATTTAACCATATATATATATATCAAAGGGGGGAATCCCCCCGTCCTGGAAAGAAGCAACAATTGTGCTCATATTAAAACCTGGGAAAAGCCCGCTAAAGGCGAATTCTTATAGGCCAATCTCCCTGCTAAATGCAGACTATAAGATCTTTACTAGCATATGGCAGGGAGATTGGTCAAAGTGATACCACAATTAATAGGGACAGGTCAGAAAGGGTTTATCCCGGGCCGATACATACAAGAACAGACTTTGCAACTAATAGGATGTATAGACCTGGCAGTAGCACGGGTAGAGCCTCTCGCAGTGGCCGCGTACGATCGCGCCAGCTGGGTCTTTCTCTGGGAAACCCTTAGAGTAATGGGATTTGGCCCGATGTTTATAAAGTCCCTAATAAAATGTTACGAGGGGGATTCGGCCACTATTCTCCTCAATGGAATATTAAGACCAAGGTTCGAAATCCAGAGAGGCACTCGCCAGGGGTGTCCTATTTCCCCCCTGTTGTTTGATATATACATTGAACCCCTAGCTCAAGCACTCAGATTAGACTCTCAAATTACTCCTTTTTGTGTGCAAGACCTTAGTATTAAACTTGCCCTTTATGCAGACGACCTATTAATTTATACCAATAACCCTATAGAGGTTCTTCCTAAAGTGGAGAATACCTTATGCGAGTTTGGACGGTATTCTGGGTACGCAGTTAATCCTTCTAAAAAAGAGATAATGTGTTGGGGGATTGAAGGCTGGGAAAGGAGTGTCAGCACAGGATTCAAATACCTGGGTATAAATATAGAGCAGGACGTGGCGAATATTCCCTTGACAAACCTGAGGAGAGTTTTGAAGGAGATTGACCATCTTTTCCTTAGGTGGAAAAATCTATCACTTACAATATACGCCGAGTGAACATAGTCAAAATGGTAATTTTACCTAAGCTTACCTACCTCTTTAGTGCCATCCCCCTGGACTTCCCTCGTAAACTTCTGGGAAAAATCCAGGGGAAGATTGGGAGTTTTATTTGTGCCAATAAGAGTTCCAGATTGTCTTGGAAGAAGTTAAAGAGAAGGTTAATCAAGGGGGGTTTAGCTTTACCCGATGTCCTCTGCTACTGCCTCTCTTTCCAGTTTAAAAACATTCGCTGTCTACTGTCCACCCCAACCGACAATAACTGGGGGAGGATCCTGAGTGCCATGGCTAACCAAGAGGGGGGGGTTGGATTCTTGTATAAATTCGGGGTCCCCAGGTTCTTCAAGAAAGTCCGCCTAGGGGGGCGTGGCTACCACTGAGCCCAGATGGACGCAGCCTAGAGAGCTCTGTGACCGACGAGCCCCTCTCTAAGGAATCCGCTATACCGCAGAAGCTGCACTACAGACACGGACTTGGCGTACCCTCCGGTACCCATTGCTGAAGTCCGTTTCCCTCTGCTACCAAGATCCGAGCCACGACGTCGCCGTGAAGTCTGGGACCTGTCACCACGCCGGGAGCCGGGGACTGTAGTGGCGATCAGAGGCCGAGAAGGAGAGCGCCAACGGCCGCCGCACCGCCGGCCGGCAGATACAAGGTCAGGAAAGCAGCACCGGGGCCGCGAATAAGCAGCGTAACCCCATGCGCGCATAGGATACACGAGGCGGCTCCACAGGGGGAGAGAAGGGGAGGAAATAACGCCCGCATTACACCCTATGCGCACAGTATAGAGCGGGAGACGCCGCCGGTTTAAATGTTCGCGCAATTACGGCTGGGACTAACGGCCTGCGCACAATCACGGCACTGGAACCGTTGGGGCCCCACCAGCCCTACCAAACTCCCACAGACCTCACCGCTCCATAAGCCTACCAAGCGGCTGGAAAAACGGCATTACGAACCCTCACAGCCTGGATAGCAATATTCAATGCGACAAAGAAACTCGCCCTGCTGCTCAGTACTAACCTGCACCGGCGCACTGCACGCAAGTAAAGCGACGGTGGGCCATTCACTTGGGAATTGAAGTTCAGGCCCTACGGGAGCTGCGTGGTGACTGGAGTGGCCGCATGATACTGTCCTTGTCCTGCCCAGGTTGCCCGCTGCGTCGCCGCTATTCACAGTGAATAACTGGACAGTAAATACACAGAAACTGAACCCTAATCTCCCCGCCTCACAATAAATTACCAAACCAGTGGCACCCTCCGACTGGGACAATGAGTGGCAGGGGGCAGAGAGCCCAACAGGCCCAAAGCTTGACAAGTACGCCTATCATAGAGAACCCCCCGACAACGCGAAGGGGGAAACACCGAAAACGCTGACCCAGCCGAACGGTGACCCACCCAGTGCAGACAAGGTCACTCTGCTTGACGTCATGGCAGCATTAAAAGACATGCAGTCGTCAATGGGATCAATCTCCACAGACATCTCCCTAATACGGGCTGACTTCGGGAAAATGTCGGACCGGCTCCTGGAGGTGGAAAAGACAACTACGGGGCTCGTGGGGGACACAGCAGACATCCAACACAAGGTGTGGAAATTGGAAGAAGATAATGCCGTACTTAAAGCAAAACTGGACGAGCAAGAAGGCAGGTCACGGCGTAATAACGTACGCCTGATAGGTGTGCCAGAATCTGCAGGGGGCCCTGCCCTAGACCTATATGTGGAGGACCTCATACAGAACCACCTCCAACCAAAAGGCCTCTCCAACTATTTCTCAGTGGAGCAAGCTCATAGGGTGCCTGGGGGAAAACCACGACTGGGAGCACAACCGAGGCCCATCTTGGCGAGAATCTTTAACTTCAGAGATCGTGACGCCATTCTGCAGGCTGCACGTGTGACACCACCAATAAAGATAGACAACGCAGAAGTCAACTTCTATCCTGACAACACAGCGGCAGTAGCACAACAACGAAGAAGTTTTGGTGAGATCTAGAAAGAACTCCGAGCTCGAGATCTGAAGTACTCCATGATCTTCCCAGCAAAACTGCGCGTAGAATCCGAAGGTAAAGCATGGTTTTTTGAATCCCCAACGCAAGCGCAAGAATGGCTCAACGGTTGGAGACCAGCCAGAGGACCCAAGAACCGTGATGCGCAACGACACAACAGAGGAGGTAGCCCGCGGGATGATCAATGAAGCAATGTACGGGAGAACCGCCGCACGGCCAACAAATTGGAAAGTGACCAACAATGAGACTTGAAACGCCGACCTAGCTCAATGGACACGCTGCTGACGGCATGCTGATGAAGAGTTAAGGGGAGTAGGTGCGAGGAGCATAATATTGACTCATGGCCAAGCTGAATTCTATGAGGTGAGATTCTGAGGCCGGAAGCAGAGACTCCTAAAGGTAGGACACATTGAGCAAGCAGCAATGCGTGGACAGTAACACAGCGGGGGGGGGCTCCAAAGAGGACACAGAAGTCTCACCCCCACGAACATTGTATTTGAGTTGGGACTTTAAGCACTCTGCACAGTTGGGGAGGTGGACAGTTCTAGATCCGCCGGGCAGGGAGGCAGGGAGGGGGGTATGGGTTTTGTCTGTCTTATGGTCGCTTAGTTTTTGTTCTAAGTACAGGTTAATAGCTTTGCAGACTTTGCATTTACACAAATGGTTTCACCTGAGGTGTAGCTCTACACAATTCACTACGTTGGTACAGAAGACAGAGGTTCTAATTGGGCACTTGGTAAGGGCTGAAGGGCACTACACCAACATTACCGAGAAATCAACAGAAGCACTAGCATGCACAAAAGGCGTTAGTGACTACCCGGATTCTACAGAGAACCAAATTGCGATGATATGGAAGCCTTCACTTCCTGCACATTATGACAGGACACGGTATAACGGGACATGATCCCCAGTTCCAACAATTAGTCTCCCCCTTTGTTAGACCCGTCTGCTTCTGAGAGTCCCCTCACCACTATGATTTCTTTTGTTCCCCTGTACCTCCCAAAATTTGTCGCTTTTCTTTCTCTACCAGGACTTTTTATGTGTTGTTTCATGGGGTTAGATGTTCCTTGACGCCCAGTTGCTCACAAGGTTTGTGGCACCTATTTACAAGGCGCCTGGCCAAACCTGTGGCATTACAAACTGGGGTTGTCAACCTGTATAAATGGCCCTAAAATGGTGGACACCCTTTTTCCTCATGTGAAGTGACTCCCATTGGAGCCTTCATGAACCCTGGCCTTTTGAGGTTTTGGCGCCCTTTGTGTGGCGCGCATTCCTGACAGGAATTCCTTTATTTCCCTCAGGTACACAAAATGGCTGCTCTAGAACCCCAGTACGGTGGCTGTTAGTGTCCTAAATACCCCTCAAGAGTGCCATGTCATTGTCACAGCCAGAGAAGGTTCTAGAACCTTCTGGCTCGTGCCTGTACCCCAGGGCACTGGCTATATAAGGCCCAGTCCCTGGTGGCCATTTTAGATTAAGAGGAGATGGTGAGATTCTAGACTTGACACCAGATTGACACCTGCCCTGTTGACCCCTGAGGTGGCTGGTAGCGCAGGCAGTAGAGCAGCAAAGGGTTGCTGGCGTTGTGTCTGACTGGCGTTCCCGTCAGCTGCGTGAGAAGTGACCTAGCGCCTACAGCGCCTGCCCAGCGAGTGCCTCATTGCCCCCAAAGACTGTGGCCAGATTCGTGTGCCTCCCCGCCCCCCCGGTGGTGAACTGTGATCGATTCAACGAGTCGCGAGGCGAGAGCAAGTTCGCCGCGACCGCGATCGTCAACTGTGCCCCCTTCGCGACAGGCGCCTCTAGAGGGGAGCTCGGACGTCTCCGAGCCCCACCAGCGTAGAGCGCTTCCTGCGCAGATTGAAGGTGAGGTGGTGCGCCGGGGCGGGGAAAGGCCGGCCTTCATTGGGCGAGACTAGCGTCTCTGCCACTCCCCAGTGACCCGGGAGCTGTAGCTGTGGGCGGGAACCACCCTGTGTCCAGAAGTCGGAGGGAGGTCCGTGGAGCCCCTTCGAACCCCGTCGCTGATGAGAGAAGTGCTGTGCCCGACTGAATAGTATTCCGATTGCAGCCGATATGAGGTGGGCCCGTTTCTTCATAGTGAATGCAGCGTTGTGAAGGAACTGTGAACCGGCATTCATTTGACTGTGCGTGAAGGTTGTGTGACCTCTCCGGCAGCCCGTTCGTCAGTCTAAAGACTTTGAACTGGTGCCACCTGTGTTCTAGTGATGCTAAAGCCCATAGGCGCGCATAGACTTCACCGGCAAAAGCAGAGATCCTATCCTGGTGACAGCTGAGTGCAAATGATGTATTCACTGTGTTTCCTTGCCTTTTAGATATACGCGCATACGCCCTGAATGATCATTAAAGAGTCCCAAACCTTATTTTGTGCTCAGAGAAGCTGTATACATGGTCATTGAAATCAACACAAACTGTAAGATTTATCTTTCCCATTTGAAACGTATTGTAAATGTGATGATCCTAAAGTATTTAATTGGTGGCAGCGATACCAGAAGAAACATATTTAAATGAACCAGTATTTATTCTGATATTTATTCTGATATTTATTCTGATATTTATTCTGATATTTATTCTGATATTTATTGTGATATTCATTCCTGAAGATATTCTATTTATTAATACTATTTATTACCGAACTGAAATCTAGAACTGTATGACCAAAAGAAATGTGTATGTGCTTTCCCAGTCAACCCTATTTACAACAAAGAACTTTTATATAAAGGAATCGTATTTTTCTACAGCAGTGGTGTGGTGTCCTTCTTTTGGGTGTGGATGTGCAAGGAGTTATTATTGGGTCAGAGCCGGCTTAACACTACAGCCTTCACTTGCCTTGTCACTTGAGCCAAGCAACCCCCTTTGTGCTGGGCTTGCCCATCACAGATCCAACATAAAATTGGTGCTCAGCGGGTGGGATTGTGAGCCATGCTTGTTTTGTACCCCATAATAATTCAGTGTGCACCACAGGTACACACCCGGAGTTTTCTCCTAGCCGCCCTCAAATTCAACGTTTTGCTTTTTCCAAATTCTTTCCTGGAGGTGGGTGGAAGTGACCCTCAAAAATTCTTATCCTGGTCACCTACTTCGGGGTGGTTGTCCACACTTTTCACTGACAAGATGGAATTCGAAATGTCAGAGCTGGAGACCTATACAGTGGCACAGCTCAAGGATTTCTGTCAGGAGAAGGGAGTGTTCGTCAGGCGAGGGGCCAAAAGAGAGGAGCTCCGTACTAGTCTGCGAGCATGGGTGGAAGCACACACGGAGGGAACGGTGGAGGAGGAGGAATCGGACAGAGGTACTGTCATTGATAGGACTGCGGAATGTCTCCCGGGGGTGGGTGAGATGTCAATCAGCCCCAAGGTAACCTCACGGGAGGGCAGCAGTGTGTCATCGAGAGGGTTGTCAGAGACCGAGTTAGCTGACAGGAGAGAGGAAAGACTGTTAAGGTGGGAAATAGCAAAAATGGAGTTGGAAGAAAGGAGGGAGGGGAGGAGGTTGGAACATGAGTCCAAGCTGGAGATGGAAGGGAAAGGATGGAACACGAGTTCAAGCTACGAGAACTCGAATTCCAAGCCCATAACATCACTCCGAAAGGTGTCGAGTCAAAGGAATTTGCCAGGGAGCCCAGGCCCCATTTACCCAAGGACGTAGTCGCCAGTTATACCACTGGAGATGACATAGCCAAGTGGCTGGCAGCCTATGAGGTCTCCTTAAGAGCCCATGGAATCCATGAGAAGCATTGGGGTGATGGATTATACCGGTACATGCCTCCGACAGGTAGGGATGCCCTATTGGCCCTAGACCGGGAGGAACAGGTAAATTACCCCGCCATGAAGGTGGCGCTCATCAGGAAGTTTGGGTTGACCCCCGAGAAATACCGGCAAAGGTTTAGGGGCAGCCACAAACTGAGCTCACAGAATTGGGTTGACTTCCTGGATTTTGCCAAGAAATCCCTGGATGGGTGGGTCCAAGGTAATGAGGTGGAGGACTATCGAGGGTTGTACGACCTAATACTCAAGAAACATCTACTCGAGAAATGTCTTCCAGAGCTGAGGCAACACATGGTGGACAGCAAACTTACTTGCCCTCGTAAGCTTGCTGAGGAGGCGGACATTTGGGCAAGTACCCGAGTGTCCACGAAGGGGACGGGAGGAGATTCTCAGAAGTCCGGACAGGGCGCTTCCCAGAAGAAAGAGGGGGGAGATAACAAGAAACAGGAGTTCTCCAAAGGCCCTCAAAATACCTTTAAGGGGAAAGGTTTCTTCTCCACTTCTAAGGCTAACCTGTAGAAGAACCCTAATCCTGGCCAGAGTCAGCAGCCAAGGGTTATCCATTGCTTTGAGTGCGGTGGTATTGGACATTATAAGGGAGACGTGAAATGCCCAAAGAGACCACCCCGTCCCACTGGAGGAAAGGCCCTGGGAGTCGCTAGAGTAGCGCTCGGGGAGGAGATGCCCTTAGTTAAGGGGGGGAGTGGGCGGGTGTCACCTTAGTGTCCCTGGGTGATCGGGAGATGGTTCCAAAGATCCAGGTGCCCTCGAATACTACCAAGTATGGGCAATGGGTCACCATCAATGGCCATAGAGGGGAAGCTCTGAGAGATACAGGAGCCAGTATGACTATGGTAAGGAGTCATCTGTTGTCCTCAGAGCAAGTGATTCCAGGCGTACTTCATCCAGCCGCGATGGCTGACGGCAGAATGGGCCACTATCCCGTGGCCGAGGTTCCCTTTGAGTGGGGAGGGGTTGCAGGTTCACTTCGAGTTGCCGTAAGCCCCGCCGTGCCAGTTGATTGTCTGCTGGGCAATGATATGGAGCACAATGCTTGGAAGGAGGTGGAATACCGGACTCATACGGAGATGCTGGGTACACCTGATTGGGCCTGTGTGAGTACCAGGTCTGCGGCTGCTCGGGAGGAGAAGTCGCGTGGGTTGGAGCCTGGAACAATGGCCCACCCAGCTGCTGATGAGGGAACATCTCGAGGACAGGAAGAGCCTGCCTCGATGTCCGTGCCCCGTGAGACGGATAGGCCACCTGCGGAGGTGGACCCGGAGTCCGCGGAGGAGGACATGGTTCCGTTGGAGGGCTTGCCTATCCCCGCTGAGTGGCGAGTGGAGGGAGGACCATCCAGGGAGGAACTGAGCAGGGGACAAAGGGAATGTCCCACCCTCGAGGGTCTGAGGCAACAGGCTGAAGCCCAGGCAGCAGGTAACAAGTCTGGGAACTATCGTGTTTACTGGGAGGATGGTCTCCTCTACAGTGAGCCCAGGGCGCCAGTGTACGGATTGTCACGGGCCCTGGTAGTCCCACAGTGTTACCGAGCCTTCCTATTAGAGTTGGCTCATGAGATTCCCTTGGCAGGACACTTGGGTCAGGACAAGACCTTTGCCCGGCTTGTCCCCCACTTTTATTGTCCTCGAATGAGGGTGGCGACCGACACATACTGTCGGTCGTGCGTGTCATGCCAAGCCAGTGGGAAAACAGGGACGAAGCTGAAGGCTCCCCTGGAACCACTTCCCGCCGTTGGCACCCCCTTTGAAAGGGTGGGCATCGACATTGCTGGGCCCCTAGATCCACCTACATCATCCGGTCACAGGTTTATCCTGGTCCTGGTGGATCACGCCACAAGGTATCCAGAGGCAGTTCCTCTGAGAACCATTACTGCACCAGTAGTGGCAAAGGCCCTGATGGGGATCTTTACCCGAGTGGGATTCCCCAAGGAAGTTGTGTCTGACAGGGGGACCAACTTCCTGTCAGCATATATGCGGGCCATGTGGAAGGAGTGTGGAGTGACTTACAGGTTCACCACCCCTTATCACCCACAGACCAATGGTCTTGTGGAAAGGTTCAATCAAACCTTGAAGGGTATGATCAGAAGTCTACCCGAAAGCCTGCGGAGGAGATGGGACGTCCTCCTACCCTGTTTGCTCTTTTCCTACAGGGAAGTGCCGCAAAAGGGAGTGGGTTTCAGCCCCTTCGAACTTTTGTACGGGCACCCTGTACGTGGACCTCTCAGCCTGGTGAGGGACTCCTGGGAAAAGTCTCCCCGGAAAGTTCCCCAGGATGTGGTGAGCTACATGCTGGCCTTCCGAAGCCAAATGGCTAAGTTGTGCAAGCAAGCTTCTGACAACTTGGAAGCCAGTCAGGCAGTTATGAAAGCGTGGTATGACCACAACGCTCACCCAGTGGAGTTGGAGCCTGGCCAGAAGGTGTGGGTGATGGAGCCTGGAGAGCTGAGTGCCCTCCAGGACCGTTGGACAGGCCCCTATGAGGTATTGGAGAAGAAGGGCAAGTCTACCTATCTGCTGGACGTAAAGACCCCTCGACATCCGCATCGGGTGTTACATGCCAATCGCCTCAAGCCCCACTACGAGAGGCCCGAAGTCATGTTGGTTATGGTGACTGACGGATCGGAGGAAGAGGACACGGAGCCTCTCCCCGACCTTTTTGCGTCTCAAGAAAAGGATGGGTCAGTGGAGGGAGTGAAACTCTCGCCAACCCTGACTCCTGAGCAGCAGGAGGAATGTCGCCAGGTCTTGGGGTCATTCGTCCTCTGTTCTCCCTTATCCCGGGTAAGACCCACCTGTGTACCCACGACATGGACACAGGGGACAGCCCACCTGTGAAGTCAAAGTCTTACCGGCTGTCTGACAAGGTGAAGACCAGTATCCAAAGCGAAGTAGCTAAGATGCTGGAGCTAGGAGTCATCGAACCTTCAAGTAGCCCTTGGTCTAGCCCGGTGGTTTTGGTTCCCAAAGCTGCCCCACCTGGCACCACACCAGAATTGCGATTCTGTGTGGACTACCGAGGACTAAATTCGGTAACCAAAACGGATGCTCATCCGATCCCTCGGGCGGATGAATTGATTGACCGTTTGGGAGCTGCCCAATATCTCAGTACCATTGACCTCACTGCAGGGTACTGGCAGATTCCCATGTCTGATGGAGCCAAGGAAAGGTCAGCCTTCTCCACGCCTGATAGACACTACCAGTTTTGCGTCATGCCCTTTGGGCTCAAGAACGCTCCTGCCACTTTTCAGCGGCTGGTGAACACGATCCTCACCGGGATGGAGTCATTCTCTGCTGCTTACTTGGATGACATAGCTGTCTTCAGTAGCAGTTGGGAGGATCACTTGCAGCACTTGCAAGCCGTTCTCCAGGCCCTGGAACGGGCTGGCTTGACGATCAAGGCCAGCAAATGTCAGATTGGACAGGGGTCGGTAGTGTACATAGGACACTTGGTGGGCCGGGGAATGGTGCAGCCCCTTCAGGCGAAGATTGAGGCAATCATGGCCTGGAAACCCCCCAAGACCCAGACTGAGGTCCGAGCCTTCCTGGGCCTCACAGGTTACTACAGACGATTCGTGAAGGGGTATGGCACTATCGTGGCACCCCTTACAGAACTCACGGCCAAGAAGCAACCCAGAAGAGTCATTTGGACAGAGGCTTGCCAGCGAGCCTTCGACACTCTGAAACAAGCATTGTGTAAAGCTCCAGTCCTGAAGGCTCCAGATTTTTCAAAAGAGTTCATTGTCCAGACAGATGCTTCCGACATTGGCATTGGGGCGGTGCTATCGCAACTCAATGAAGAGGGTCTGGATCAACCCGTGGTCTTTCTGTCACGAAGACTGCTTCCCCGGGAACAGAGGTGAAGTACCATCGAGCGGGAAGCCTTTGCGGTGGTCTGGGCACTGAAGAAGCTGAGACCATATTTGTTTGGTTCACACTTCCTTGTTCAGACAGACCACCGACCCCTTCGTTGGCTCATGCAAATGAAGGGGGAAAATCCCAAACTGTTGAGGTGGTCTATCTCCCTACAGGGAATGGACTTTCTGGTGGAACACCGGCCCGGAGTTGACCACGCCAATGCAGACGGTCTCTCCAGGTATTTCCGCCTTAGTGTTGAGGACTCCCAAGGGGTTGGGTAGCTCTCCCCACTTTCAGCCGGGGGGGACGCGTGTTAGACCCGTCTGCTTCTGAGAGTCCTCTCACCACTATGATTTCTTTTGTTCCCCTGTACCTCCCAAAATTTGTCGCTTTTCTTTGTCTACCAGGACTTTTTATGTGTTGTTTCATGGGGTTCGATGTTCCTTGACGCCCAGTTGCTCACAAGGTTTGTGGCACCTATTTACAAGGCGCCTGGCCAAACCTGTGGCATTACAAACTGGGGTTGTCAACCTGTGTAAATGGCCCTAAAATGGTGGACACCCTTTTTCCTCATGTGAAGTGACTCCCATTGGAGCCTTCATGAACCCTGGCCTTTTGAGGTTGTGGCGCCCTTTGTGTGGCGCGCATTCCTGACAGAAATTCCTTCATTTCCCTCAGGTACACAAAATGGCTGCTCTAGAACCCCAGTACGGTGGCTGTTAGTGTCCTAAATACCCCTCAAGAGTACCATGTCATTGTCACAGCCAGAGAAGGTTCTAGAACCTTCTGGCTCGTGCCAGTACCTCAGGGCACTGGCTATATAAGGCCCAGTCACTGGCGGGCATTTTAGATTAAGAGTAGATTGAGGAGATGGTGAGATTCTAGACTTGACACCAGATTGACACCTGCCCTGTTGACCCCTGAGGTGGCTGGTAGCGCAGGCAGTAGAGCAGCAAAGGGTTGCTGGCGTTGTGTCTGACTGGCGTTCCAGTCAGCTGCGTGAGAAGTGACCTAGCGCCTACAGCGCCTGCCCAGCGAGTGCCTAATTGCCCCCAAAGACTGTGGCCAGATTCGTGTGCCTCCCCGCCCCCCCGGTGGTGAACTGTGATCGATTCAACGAGTCGTGAGGCGAGAGCAAGTTCGCCGCGACCGCGATCGTCAACAGTGCCCCCTTCGCGACAGGCACCTCTAGAGGGGAGCTCGGACGTCTCCGAGCCCCACCAGCGTAGAGCGCTTCCTGCGCAGATTGAAGGTGAGGTGGTGCGCCGGGGCGGGGAAAGGCCGGCCTTCGTTGGGCGGGACTAGCGTCTCTGCCACTCCCCAGTGACCCGGGAGCTGTAGCTGTGGGCGGGAACCACCCTGTATCCAGAAGTCGGAGGGAGGTCCGTGGAGCCCCTTCGAACCCCGTCGCTGACGAGAGAAGTGCTGTGCCCGACTGAATAGTATTCCGATTGCAGCCGATATGAGGTGGGCCCGTTTCTTCATAGTGAATGCAGCGTTGTGAAGGAACTGTGAACCGGCATTCATTTGACTGTGCGTGAAGGTTGTGTGACCTCTCCGGCAGCCCGTTCGTCAGTCTAAAGACTTTGAACTGGTGCCGCCTGTGTTCTAGTGATGCTAAAGCCCATAGGCGCGCATAGACTTCACCGGCAAAAGCAGAGATCCTATCCTGGTGACAGCCGAGAGCAAATGATGTATTCACTGTGTTTCCTTGCCTTTTAGATATACGCGCATACGCCCTGAATGATCATTAAAGAGTCCCAAACCTTATTTTGTGCTCAGAGAAGCTGTATACATGGTCATTGAAATCAACACAAACTGTAAGAGTTATCTTTCCCATTTGAAACGTATTGCAAATGTGATGATCCTAAAGTATTTAATTGGTGCCAGCGATACCAGAAGAAACATATTTAAATGAACCAGTATTTATTCTGATATTTATTCTGCTATTTATTCTGATATTTATTCTGATATTTATTCTGATATTTATTGTGATATTCATTCCTGAAGTTATTCTATTTATTAATACTATTTATTACCGAACTGAAACCCAGAACTGTATGACCAAAAGAAATGTGTATGTGCTTTCCCAGTCAACCCTATTTACAACAAAGAACTTTTATATAAAGGAATCGTATTTTTCTACAGCAGTGGTGTGGTGTCCTTCTTTTGGGTGTGGATGTGCAAGGAGTTATTATTGGGTCAGAGCCGGCTTAACACTACAGCCTTCACTTGCCTTGTCACTTGAGCCAAGCTACCCCCTTTGTGCTGGGCTTGCCCATCGCAGGTCCAACACCCTTACTGACAATCATTTCATGGAATGTAAACGGGCTGGGTCATAAAATCAGGAGGGGGCTTGTTCTGCAATATGTGAAGCGGAAATCCCCCACGGTGATATTACTCCAAGAAACACACTTGACAGGCACGGCAAGTAAGGCATTGAACCGTTGGGGGTTTAAAATGGTCGCCCATGCGGAATTCACCTCAGGATCCAGAGGAGTTGGTATCCTCATACACAAAAATTCCCCGCTGATAGTCGACCGTACATGGGCGGATGACCAAGGGCGTTTTGCAGCAATCGCGTGCCAATGGGAGGGACGAAAATACAACGTTATTTCCGTCTATATCCCCCCGACGCTACACCACGGGGCCTTTCAGGACCTAGGGAAACTCTTACTCGATCTTCCAGAAGGAGAACTGATTATGGGGGGGGACTTCAACGCAGTCCTTGACACAGCTATAGATCGCCAACCCCCTAGGGAGGCAACTAGGCCCAACCTGTTATTTAAAGATTTTGTAACAGCCATGGGAGTGACGGATATTTGGAGACTTAAGCACCCTACGACTCGCAATTTCACATTCCACTCGGGGGCACATAACAGTCTCTCTCGTATAGACCATATTTTAACGCTAGCGGTAACACCGGAACACATAACAGCGATTGAGCATCTACTGAGAGGGATCTCGGATCACTCGCCAATACAAATTACCTACACCGCACAACCCACTAGAAGACAGAGGCTCTATCCAATATATCCCGACTATCCCAAGAACAACAAGATAGCAAAAGCATTGACTACCTCCACCGAGCATTACTTTGAAGACAACCTGTCCTCAGTAGAATCATCGTCAATCCTCTGGGAGGCATACAAAACAGTAATCAGGGGTCAGGCCATCTCAACAAATACTAGGCACAAAAGGGACCAAAGGGAAAACCTCGAGCCTCTAGAAGTAACACTCCAGAAGGCAGAGACAGCACACGCATTAGATCCCTCCGATAGCGCAACGCACACCTTAACACTGGCGACTCAGGAGTATAGGGCATATGCAACGGAGATAGCAAGAACCAGACACACAGATACATTGCATAGAATCTATGAACTACGGGACAAGACCGGAAAAATGCTTGCATGGTTAGAAATGAAGGAAAGAACAGATAGGTGGATAGCCCACATAGCGCTTCCAGATGGCACGCTCACAACAGAGCCTCGAAGGATAGTAGAGGAACTAGCAAGCTACTATGAAAAAGTGTACACTCCACAAGGCACATCAACGGAAGCAGACAACATGCTGTTCCTACACGACATCCCCTTAAACACACTATCACTAGAAGATATGCAGGCACTCAAGGGAGACCTCACGACAGAAGAGATAGGGAAGGCACTAAAGGAGTTACGCACAGGGAAGGCGATGGGACCTAATGGTCTACCAGTAGAACTCTACAAGAAGGTTGCAAGACACATCTCCCCCCATCTACTGCCCATGTACAATGACTGCTTAATGCAGGGAATGCTTGCTCAAGACCAAAGAATGACCTCTATTGTAGCAATCCATAAGCCAGGAAAACCACCAGAACAGGCATCCTCATATCGTCCGATTTCACTAATGAACACGGACGCAATAATATTAGCGAAACTATTGGCAATTCGATTGCAGCCACATCTCACTAAGCATGAGCGCAAAATCCGCTCCGATCGCGGATTTTGCGGATTTTCGGCAAATCCGCGATCCGCGAACTCTCGCGGATTTGCCGAAAATCCGCAATCCGCGATCGGAGCGGATTTTGCGGTCAAAAGTTCAAGCGCGCCTAATTAACGATGGCGCCGGCAAGCTGCCAGCGCCCATCCTGCAATAGTTACTTAATTAGCTTCAACAGGAAGCTCTAACAGATAAGATACAGCAGGGGCTCGAGCGCCTGCTTTATTTTAGCAGTTGGAGCTTCCTGTTGAAGCTAATTAAGTAACTTTTGCAGGATGGCGCTGGCAGCTTGCCGGCGCCATCGTAAATTACTTCAACAGTGGTGTCTTCTTGAATAAATATGAAGGGCAGGGTTCATTCGGGCACGACGGTCCTGGCACAATTAAATAATTAATCTGCTGCTCTGATCGGTCTCTGACCTTTTATACACACAAGAGGCATGCTCGCATGGACGCCCCGTCCGTTTGGCCCCGCCCACACACTCAAGGTGTGCACCGTCTTCCCGCCATTTACCCACTATGATGGACATTTCACTCAAGGGACCCCTGCGCACTTCGGCGCGATTGCATAGTGACACACACTTGGTCGCTGGAACTAGTTGAAGCGCAAATGCAGTGACTCATTCAGCAGCCCAAAAAAAAACGTGAGCGTTGGGAGGCTGGGCATCTTTGACTTTTACGAGCGCAACCCCCGTGCTGTTCCTGTGACCAGGGGCTTCTGTCTCTTAATCTGCTGCTCTGATCGGTCTCTGACCTTTTAGACACACAAGAGGCATGTGCGCTCGCGTGGAAGCCCCGTCCGTTTGGCCCCGCCCACACGCTCGAGGAAGCCCCGCCCCCAAATCCGCAAATCCGCTGAATCCGCGGATTTTGCGGATCCACGATCCGTGAATCCGCTGAATCCGCGAATCGTGGATCCGCAAAATCCGCCCATGCTTACATCTCACAACACTGGTGCACCCGGACCAATCCGGCTTTATGCCAGGATGCAACACTTCCCTAAACCTACGACGTCTTCATGGGGTATTACACCGCGATCCAACACTCAGGGAAGATGCCACCATACCATCCCTGGACGCCACAATGGCGTTTGACCTTGTGGAATGGCCCTTTTTATTCGCAGTACTTACTAAGATGGGATTCGGGCCTAAATTCTGTAGCTGGGTCAAGCTATTGTATACAGCACCCCTGGCCTAAGTGGTGGCCAATGGACACACATCGCGAGTAATCAAGTTAGCATGAGGGACAAGACAGGGATGCCCACTCTCCCCACTTCTCTTTGCGTTGATTCTAGAGCCTTTAGCCATGACAATACGAACGGAGCCACTGATCCGTGAGATAACATGGGAAGCGGGATGGGAGGACCGAATCTCCCTCTACGCTGATGATATACTCATATACTTAATGTCCCCAACCAGCTCCTTGGAGGCCCTAATGGGCATTCTACATAGATATAGAGAGGTGTCAGGATATACCATAAATTGGTCAAAATCGCTCCTCCATCAATTACATGGCCAACTGCCCACGCTACCCCCGGGATGTGAACTGCAGATTGTGACCAGAGGGTTTAAATATTTAGGAATCTATGTGACCCCACAAGACTCCGTTTTTATGGAGGAAAATTTATTGAAACCACTGCAGAGACTAAAATCCGATGTAACTCATTGGAGATCTCTTCCACTGACGCTGCTCGGAAGAGCAGCGCTCTTTAAAATGCTTTCGCTCCCTAGGTTTCTTTATGCACTACACAATACCCCATTTCCTGTCCCTCTCTCCTATTTTAAAACAATTGATGCCGAAATCTCCTCCTTGCTATGGGACGGAAAACCGGCTCGTATAGCCCATGCTAAACTAGTGCGTAGCTGTTATGACGGAGGGATAGCATTACCAAGTGTTAAACTATACTATTGGACGGCTCAATTGATGGTTATTAATCAATGGCTCCATACTCCACAACACGAACCGGCATATCGACTTGACAGGAAGATACTCCCGACAGAACATCTGATGAAAGCCTTATACACCAATAAACGAAAACATGCCCTTACAGGCCCGACGGCACACACGGTTAAAATTTGGCATGTGGCACAAAGAGCTTTGGGATGGGAGGGAGTACTCACATTGGCCACCCCACTATGGGAAACGCGCCGCCTGGGCACACTAGCAAATACTAAAGGGTTCAGGCAATGGGACCTAATTGGCATTACGACAATAGGTGACCTATGGCATCAGGGCGAAATCATTGCATTCACAGACTTACAAGAAAAGTACAGGATGGCTGATATGGAATTGTTCCGGTACTCCCAAATCAAACATGCACTACATAATGCCATTCCACCAGGCACAACACTAGTTGAATCATCCCCACTCGAGGACAGACTACTCACTGACTACTTGGGAAAGAAAGCCATATCCCAAACATATCGTAAACTCGTAAATAATCTCCCGGATCCCACAGCGGTCCTCCCTAGCAAGTGGGAGGTAGAACTAGGAGACATAGAGGACTCTGATTGGCTGGAGGCGCTGGCGTCTCCACGAGAGACATCAATCACATCCCGACTAAAATTAATACAACTTAAAGTACTGCACCGCATATACTACTCCCGCACACTGTTACATAAGCTAGGCCGCGCACTGGCTCCAAACTGCCTCAGAGGATGCGGAATCCTGGGAACATATTGCCATTTTATATGGGAATGTCCCAAGATACAAACATACTGGGTACAAGTAATGACAGAGATTGAGGAGGCAAGCGAGGTGGAACTTCAGCCAAACCCCGGGTGTTGTCTATTGAATATCTGGAAGCCTACAGACCTAAATCGAGGCTTACAAACTTGGGCGACACATGGGATGGCGATCGCAATGCGTAACATAGCTATGAATTGGGGGTCGGGAATAATACCCACACACACGCAATGGGGGAATGACATGGATGCAGCCATGGTGGCAGAAAAGGCAGTGTATATACATAGAGGATGTCCCAAAAAATGGTCCCGCATATGGGGGAAATGGAATGAATATAGAGGGAATATTTGTGAGCCACCACATGTGATATCTGCTTCTGAGACTAGCCCATAAATTCAAAAGAATGAGTGCTACATGTATAAATTTCGGGACAGAGCTGGGGAGGGCTAACGGGTGGGTTGGGAAGGAATACAGCCTTAATGTATATCTACTGTCATTGAACCTTCTACATACTAAATGTATAGGACAACTAGGGGATCGCCCATCATTGAATGTATATACCTAAGCCGCATATGTCGCGACCGGAAACAGTGACCCTTGAACTGTACTGGTACGTTCATAATGATGAAACATGCTGTATATGTACGTTGAATACGATCAATTAGTGATAACTGCATTTTCAGTCAAAGCAAATAAAAAGTAAAAAAAAATAAAAATAAAAAAAATAAAAAAGAAAGTCCGCCTAAAGGTGATTAGATCCGCACTTAACATCTGGCAAAATCTTTAGGCAAGGTGGGGATAAAATACTATTCGGATTTTGGCTGTACTATACCCCCCAAAAAATTGCTAAGTTTGCTTCGGATCCACCTCCTCGATGCCCCAAATGTGGTTTGATAGAAGCAGATGATCTGCACATTTTTTATGAGTGCACTCAGTTAAAGGTCTACTGGCATAATGTAGAGCGGGCATTGACGGGAATTTTTGGTTTGGAAATTAACCTAGATCCACAGCTAGTTATATTTGGTTTGGGCCCGGACATTATGAATCGTGTACCAAGACAACAAATGGGCCTTTTTCTATGTCTGATCCTGTTGGCCCGAAGGGAAATCTGTATACTATGGAAGGATCTGGCTCCATCTTCATATGAGTAGTGGGTCCGAGTGGCTTTGAATATGGCAAGATTGGATCGCAGCGAGGGAAATATCTGGTCGCCCTTTTATGCTGGGGTAAAGGTTGATCTAAATTAGTCTGATGATTACACCAAGCCTTGTACAAAGAAGCTGGCCTGGTGGGGCCGAAAGCGAATGCAGGAACATCGACCCAGGGTGCCCAGGATCAACAGGGTCTTATATGTTACGATGGCAGACGCTTACGGTGGTATGAGTACAAAAAAAATAAAAATTGAGCTCCTGCTCATGTTGCTCTAATTTTTTTACTTCACAGACCTTTCAGCTTCTATTCTATCTTGTACAGGTATGATTGTGTTTTAGAACACGCAGTTCGCACGTACACGGGTCGTGTGTGTCACGTGTGTTTTTTCACTGCACTGTCATTTCCTATTTGGATTACCACCACATCTTAAATCACCTTCACTACCCATGTTTTGACCCCCACTCTAGCTCATGGCTCCAATCACCCATAAACACGTCGACGAGGTTAAACACATAACCATGCCCCACGCCTAATTGTAATTTCCCCGCGTCCTTTTTTCTCACAGATAACATGGGTTTTTTCCTTTGGCTCACTTCCTTGATATCCAGTACGGGTAAAATTTACAAGAGAAATGTACTCAATATCGGTATAAATTCCAAGTGTATTTTTTCCTTTGTATTATTAACCAGCCCTGAAGAGTCGTAGGCAGACTGTGCCGCATGCGACGAAACACGTGCCGGCTGGTCCTTTCCGTGTCTGAACATTAAAAGACACTTCACATCAACGCCTATTTTGTTTCATAAATATAACCATTGTGTTTTTGTTTTTCCATGCCTTTGTCTCCACAACGTTCTTCAAATCTACACTGAATTTACTTCTTTATTTATCTTGGAGTGTGCATGGGTATCTGTTTTTGTCTTGATACAGTGTCAGCCTATGGTTGACACTACATTGGGGGGTTATAGGGTTCATCCCCTCACCCTTTTTGCACCTCAAACTCTACTGTTAATCGTTACTCTTCTTGAGAAATGGTGTTAATGTATAGCAGTGCGCCCTAGAACTAGGATAAAAAACCTTTACTCTGACCCTTAGAAAATGGAGGAGTGGAGTGCTACATCCTCTTTTCCACCAACATTTTGGTATCAACTACATGAGGAAGAAGACCAACCCCCAGTCCATTAACTCAGAAGCCACCAAACTTCTACCAGAGAGTGTCCATGAATGCCAGGGAACCGACCTAGTGGCACCGGGGCTGAGAGGGGATGCAGTCTGCGATGATGCCGGTGTAATGATATAGACTCCTTAATTGCTAAATCAAGACTCAGCCCCAAATGTGTGACCTATTCGACCGCAGTGTAGGTCAGAGGCAGCAGTCAGCAGTGGCCACAGCCATGTGTCATTGGCTATCGTGAGTCATTGACACCAGGGCAGTTGTCGGTAGTGTTCTTTAATCCCCTCCGCAACAGATATCTTTCTTTTTTTACCTTCTGACTGCAACGCGTCATTCTCTTACAACTCTCCTTGCATACAATGATATGTACTCTGCCAATGAAAAATCGATGCTCAGTTCCAATTGTGTGACCTACTCGGGCACTGGGTAGGCCAAGGGCAGTAGTCCGAGTAGCCCCACAGGAACGTGTTGTTGTGATGCACTACTAAGACCTGGTGGCACCACATCGAAGGGAGTATAGTGATATCAAATCAGCCATAAATATTGTTCTCTGCCATAGTGTAATCAAGATTCACTGCCAAATGTGTGTCCTACTAGTCCGCTGTGTATGTCGGTAGAGTACGTAAATGAGAAAGGATTACTGCAGGCCTTGCTCGCAGAGGCCGTGATGGTCGTAGCAGGTTGCCAGGTTTGCGTACCTCAGGCTTACAGCTGGCACCGGCACGTGGTGTGCCCTATTCGACACACGCCAGTGTCGGCAGATGAGAAGTTAGGCATGGGTGCGCAGGGGCAGGGAAGTTGTCTTCTGGAACCAGCTGCCTGGGGTGCTGTAGGCGCACAGGATCGCAGGCCACACCGCTCGAGGTGACGGCCTCATGGCGGCTGAGGGGCGCGGCCCTGGCAGAGACGTTTGGCATTCCGGAAGAGGACCACGCCCAGAGCTACGTGCTTTTTATTCACACCCCTACACTGGCCTGGCGTATGCCGGGCCAGCCCACTCCACTCACACTTACAGGAGGGAGGTAACAAGCTACATTTCCACAAGCTTCCCCAGTGGCTGGGGTGACATGGTTGCATCCACTGTCCAAAACACTCCATACACCAGCGGTGTATGTTGACATGGATATGTGTGTGGTCTACATACTGCGGTCTGGCCATCACATTCACGCCACACTTGGCATTGTGAACATTCTTATTCATGAGTCACTTGCCTCCTTCGCACATGGCTGGGCCCCACCTCTTCCCACAATCTGCTATTGTGAGGCTGAGGTGCCATGATATTGATGGCTTATGCACATGGCTGGCCCAGGTTCCCACAGTAAGTTGTGTTGTCATGTCTGGTGTGTGGGTGGGCATGTTGTATGGCATTGTATGTGAGTTTGTAACATGTGCATTCTCAGTGTTGTATGTTGCATGATTGTGGAGTTTAGGTGTGTGTTGTGTTCATTTGGCACTTGCCAATGAGCAGTGCATTTTCTTAGTTGCCATCCTGGTAGCGCTGGTTGCTGATGAACTGTCGGGAGATGTAGGAATCATGCACACTGCCTGGGTGGGTGTTGTCAACGTTTAGTGGAGATTTCCCGGTGGACTGCTATTGCCTGCACATTGATGGGATGCATGTGCTTTCTGTTGTGGTTATTGTGTGCAGTGATGCCAGGGGGCACCAGTAGATTCAGAAAAGGGGGTGGTGATGAACAGAGTGTCTGAATTAAGCAGACCACTCTTACCCAGTCCAAAGATCAGGGCTCGATCCATCACCGTTATTTAGCTCACTGCCCCATCCCAGCTCAGAACCTGGCTATATGCAAATTAGTCTGTCCCTGGCCCAGTGCATCATGGGAACAGGGCAGACCAAACTACCAAGCCAATTCTTCACCAGAAAGGAGACAAGCTACCGGGGACCGGTTTCTGGCATTTCAGCCTCGTCGGCCCGGCTTGCTTGAATCCTGATGGAGCAGTGAGCAAGGGACTCATGTCTGAGTATACCCTGCCACACCTATAGTGGCCAAAAATGATTCAGAAAAGGGGGTGGTGATGAACAGAGTGTCTGAATTAAGCAGACCACTCTTACCCAGTCCAAAGATCAGGGCTTGATCCATCACCGTTATTTAGCTCACTGCCCCATCCCAGCTCAGAACCTGGCTATATGCAAATTAGTCTGTCCCTGGCCCAGTGCATCATGGGAACAGGGCAGACCAAACTACCAAGCCAATTCTTCACCAGAAAGGAGACAAGCTACCGGGGACCGGTTTCTGGCATTTCAGCCTCGTCGGCCCGGCTTGCTTGAATCCTGATGGAGCAGTGAGCAAGGGACTCATGTCTGAGTATACCCTGCCACACCTATAGTGGCCAAAAACGATTCAGAAAAGGGGGTGGTGATGAACAGAGTGTCTGAATTAAGCAGACCACTCTTACCCAGTCCAAAGATCAGGGCTTGATCCATCACCGTTATTTAGCTCACTGCCCCATCCCAGCTCAGAACCTGGCTATATGCAAATTAGTCTGTCCCTGGCCCAGTGCATCATGGGAACAGGGCAGACCAAACTACCAAGCCAATTCTTCACCAGAAAGGAGACAAGCTACCGGTAGGACACGTGTTCAGTCAATTGTACCCACAACGTGCGGGAAGCCAGCTATGGCGTAGATGCCTTGCTTGGTCTACAGCTGTTCATGCATAGGGTGGGGGAAGTATAGGCACTGTGGTCCCAAGCTGATGATGGCATCAAGGACAGGATTTAAGAACTCTAATAGGGCTCCTCCAACTCTGGCTGTTGTTGGTTGGCAGGTCCTAGAGGCCAACAGGTGCAGCACGGTCAGCAGCTTTGTCTGAGGTGGGATGTTGGTTGTCCCTTTGAGCCTGTGGTGTGCAATGTCATTCTCTGGTGTTGGGTGTGTGAGGTTAGTGCGTTTTCAGGGGGTCGCTGTCTTTGCCTGCACTGTCTCAGTGTTGGTCTGGTGGGGGCAGTGGGGGTCCAGGGAGTGGGGTGTGGTCCTGGGGGTGGTGGCGGTGGGTGTGTTGGCCCTCTTGGGTGTCCGGGCTGCATGATCATTGGGTCTATGGCATCTGTTGCCCTTCAGGTGTTGCTCTGGGATGGGTTCCCTTTTGTGGTGCATATAGTCATCTGACTTAAAACCAGGTCGGAGCAGGTGTTTATTTCCTGCTGCTAACATGCCTTATCGCATGTTTTGTAGTCTTTTTGCAGATCTGGCTGGTCGTTGAGAATGTTGAGGAGTGGTGTTGTCGTGGCTTTTAGCCCCCGAGGGTCGTACCCTCGGGGGCTACATTTTTGACCTTCGAGCCAGTTAATGCTGGCGATGTGTTAAAACTCCTAATGGCAACCAAATCGGGCTCACCCCAAGATCCTTGCCCTACATCAATTGCAAAGCTGGCAGCCGCTCCCATTGCAGATTCCTTGGCCTGCATATTCAATCTGATGTTTGAGAAGGGTGACTTCCCCAAACTTTGGAAGCGGGCTTCGATCTGCCCACTTCTCAAAAAACCCTTGCTTGATACCACGGACCCCAATAGTTACAGGCCAATAGCCAGGTTGCCGCTGCCGGCTAAGCTGATTGAGAAAATCATGAACACCCAGCTCTGTTCATTTCTGCGTAACTCGAAGGGTCTAGACCCGGCCCAACATGGGTTTAGGGAAGGACACAGCACCGAGACCGCTCTTATTAAATCCACAGAGGAGGTCCGGAAGGTGCTTGATGAAGGGGGCCAGGCAGTGCTGATCCTTTTGGACCTGTCTGCGGCCTTCGATACGGTCCACCATGCTATGCTGGTGGACCGTGTACAAGTGGTGGCTATGGGTGATTTCGAATCAAGACCCTTCGAACTCCCTGGGGGGGTCCCTCAGGGATCCTCCCTAAGCCCCACTTTATTCAATATCTATGTATCCTCTCTTGCCCCGGTGATCCGATCCTTTGGGTTTGAGTTAACATCCTACGCAGATGACACCCAGATTGTGGTCTCGGTGCTCCCGGGGACGGAGGTGGGGGTGGCAGCTAGGTTCCAGGACTGCATGTCAGCAGTCAGTTCCGGGATGGCAAAAAGCTACTTAAAATTGAACTCCTCCAAGACTGAGGTGCTTATCTTTTTATCTTTGTGTCAAACGCCAACCTTTGGAGCCCCAACTGGTGGCCTACTGACATGGGACCTCTGCCTCCTCTGGCTTCAAAGGTGAAGAATCTTGGTGTCATTATTGACAACCAACTCTCTTTTAAACCCCAAGTTAAGGCATTGACTTCCTCCATACACTGGACCCTGAAAATTATTAGGAAGGTTCACCCCTTCCTACTGGAGGGAAGTAGAAAGACGGTGGTGACGGCCCTTGTACTTTCACACCTCGATTACTGTAATAGTCTTTTTTGGAGGCCCAACAGGGGGTGCTCAACAAACTTCAGGTCCTACAAAACGCGGCTGCCCGCCTTATTGGGGGCTTGCCCAAGTTTTCTTCAGTCACCAGGAAACTGGAGAAGCTGCACTGGCTCCCGGTGCGGAAGCGGATTTTGTTTAAGGCCCTCTGTATTGTCTTTAAGGCGCTACATGGTCTGGGCCCTATGTTCCTTCAGGATCATTTTCAATGGTACAGACCAGGGAGACAACTAAGGTCGGCCAGCTTGGGGCTGATTAAAACAGCCCGCATCAGGAAGGCACGCTGGGGTGGCAGGAGTTTTGTTAGGGGAGCAGCAATGGTGTGGAACTCCCTTCCTCTTACCCTTAAACAAAACGAGAATCTGCTGGCATTCAGGAAAGATCTGAAAACATGGCTCATTACCCTCTAGTTTCCGGAGGCCCATTCTTAGGGAGTTACCACTTCAACGCCAGGACACCGACTGGTATTAGCGTGCTTTATAAGTGTTATAAATAAATAAATGCCTACACTGCATCTCATTAGCGATAGTTGCCAGGGTCATCTGTGGCAATGTTTTTTGCGGCGGATATCATCGGTAAACTGGTGATATGAGCTGTTATCACCTGCTTGTGAATAGGATGTTAGTTTTATCACAACTTTGGCTGTGATAAAGTGCTGATAACGAGGTGATAGTTCCTTGAGAATATGCCCCATTGTATTTGTCAATACTCTAATAATAGGTTAATAATATAACTTCTGAGTGGCCCTCATTAAGGATTTGGAGGTTTTTGGATGGCCGAAAATGATTCAAGCTGGTATCCTGACAGCAAGATCTTGCAATTGCATGATTTGTCTTTTGAATGGGAAATACCTAAATGAACTCAGGTATACTGCAGCCTTTAACAGTAGGTTTTTCATTATTCTCTGGACAAATCTGCTGAGGCTTTCTGCCTACCCAGACTTGCTGGGAAATGTATGTGGGAGGGACAGTGGGTGGTGAGTGGGGTCAGGACATCAGAGGATTAAGGTAGACCAGGGCATGATACGCTTATGTCACCAGGGAGAATTGCATGCTCCTCTTGTTGAGCTGTATTGGTTTGGCAGGGACTTGAGTACTCCTGTCCACAGTACCTACTACTGTCACTGCAGCAATATCACCAGGTGCATGTATGCACCCAGGTAAACCAAATAGCCTACTAATATTATCCCACGTCAATATTGCTTCTGAAGTTATTACCCCATGTGGATACTGCTGCTGCCATTGAGGGCCTTAGTAAAACAACATAGTACATACGTAATCTGTTTCCAAGACAGATCCCTGTTCTCCAGTAAGTCAAAGAAGTATACCAAAATTACATTTGCATTCCAGATAAATGAATACTTTGGTCTTGGAGGATATTTAGTCCTAATACTTCTCAGAATTCTTGTCCACTGAAAAATGAATGACTATCTCCAATTACTGATCTGTACTAATTAACTATACAATCCCCATATCCTCATTCCTTTCACAATGTCAAATATCTTCTAGGTTCTATAAATCATAGAAGAATACTTTTATGTTATGCTCTACCATTTTTCCAATAGATCATTGTTTTTTTAAAGTCAAACTAAACAGAGAGAAAGAGGTCAATGTGCAAAATCAAACCTTTAAGTCTTCAATAAAAGCCTGATTTTCCCTAGAGTTATACTTTACTATTCTTATTTGCAGAGGTCCATAAAACGAGTTTGACCCACATCCGATTTTTCTGAACTTCCCAATGTCAGGTAATGATGGGATTCAAGCAGTTCAAACTTATGGACCATCATTGACTTCATCATTAACAAAACAGCACATTGTAAAAACACTATACTCCCCAGCTATAGAGTAGTCAAATCACTCATATCTCCTGTTGTTCTTTCCCTGATCCCCGCTGGGGCAATACCGCTGCCCAAAATCAAAATCTGCAAGAGACTGCAAAAGGCATTAATTCATTTTTAAATGTTACCAATTCTGTACTCATATATGCTTTATTTCTCATACAAGAAGGTAACAACAGCTTGCTTGTCACACTTGACACCATTTCATCAAAATGAAAAGAGTTATAAAATCATCTACTGCTACTCCTCACAAGTTAACAAACAATGGCAAAAACTGACAGACGGTGACTAAAAACTGAGTAAACCCCCTTCTAAATACATCTTTTTGCAACTGATAGTCACTGGATGTCACTCTACAGAACTGTAAAAAGCCATAAGTAAGACAAGGACATCAATATACTCTGATGGTCCCATTCATCCAATGATGGGTAAATATTACCAGGATATCTACACTACCAAATGGATAAACTGTGTAAGTGCTTCACTGTGGATTGAGGTTGTACCTGACCCTCTCAAAGTCAACCATGGGTGAACACTGATAAAGACCTCAGGTGATGACCCAAGTTCTCAATTTTAGGCCTATTATTGGCTTCCATAGCATTATTTACAGAAACAGAATATCAGAAAGGACACAGTGAATCTATCAATGCTGTCCGCATTCAGTAAACAAAACATAGACCTGTTGACGTTTCGGCCCAGGGTTAGTGTAGGAAATTCTGCTCCTTACAAAAGGGTCTTCATCAGGACCATAGGGGCACCCTTAGTCCACCTAGAAATGTGGTGGAAAGCACAAAAATGGGTCCGGAGGCTCCAGGGTCGGAAAGGGACTGACTCTTGGTTTAAAATGTAACTTTATACAGCTTATTCCTTTGATTTAGTTGGAAGAGGCATGAATGAATCAAGGTGCTCCATCCATTGCCACAATGCTTTTACATCCGTCTGCTGGCTATATGAATCCCACCAAGAGTCCTTTCTGACATTCTGCTCCTGTAAATAATTTAGCCTTGGTTAAGGCTGGACAGGCCTTTTTATGATGAGGATGTATATAATGTGCACTGCCCTCCCTCCATCACTTACACTCACTTTTGCACATTTATTCATCATTTCCTCCCCACCCCCCTTCTGGGGCACCTATTCACACTTTATTGATAAATGTGCTGTATTTTTAACATGATAAAATATATGTTTAACTAGATGAACAATTTCAACATGTATAAGTATTGTTGATATCTATATAACATTGTGTTTTCCACTGGGACCACTCACCTTTTTGGTACCAAGTTTCACCCAGGTCCTAGTGATGTGTCTGGGTCAAACCCATTATTTTGTAACACTAGTGTTGTTGGCCTAGCCAAAAGGCAGTGGAGCACTGCATAGTGTCAAAGTTAGAGATAGAAACATCAGGAGACTCAAATATGTGAAATTAAATATTGTGATACACTAATATTATGATGCATAAGTGTATTTGCCAAGAATTTAGTTTTTAGAGGTTTTTTTTTTATTCCTCGTGCAACAATTATAGTAAGGAGATTTCAGGGTCCCACTTTTCCCTTCTGATCCAGACTATCCCACCAACCAGGTGGAGTCCTGATGTGAACCTGTTGGGGAGGATATGGGACCCCTTACTTCCAATTACTATTCTGGAAGGTTACTCTCCGGGGTGGTTTGAGCTAGCCATTATGGCTACTCTACTTGGCCTTCATCCATTGTGTTTGTTGCTTGCACTTAATCATAGGACTTGAAAGCAATACAAATAAAACAAATAGGAAGGGCAAGTTAACATGCATTCAATCTTTAACCACCCAAATGGTGATTTTCCCATAACTACCAGAATCTATATTTTTTAGAAAAGGGTTTCTTCTTTTTATCTAAGTTATATATTTTAAGGATTGAAGCTAGCCACTCACCATGGAGCAGTGGGATTGAAGTGATCCATTCTAGACATATCTCTCTCCTAGCCAAAAGGATCAAGATGAACAACAGATTTTCTTCCCGTTTTGTTAACTTGACTACTGAGGGTGAACCCACTATCCCAAATAAGACTAAGTCAATACTCACAGTTAGCTGTTTTCCCAATGCCTCTTCTATCGTCTTACCCACTTCCTTCCAGAAACCGTCGAGGTGGGGGCACTGTCAGAACATATGCAGGTCGTTAGCCTTCAATAATCCACATTTTGGGCACGACTTCACTATGTATCTGCTGAATTTCGCTAGTTTTTCCGGCGTCCAATAGGCTCTATGGGTGGTATATAAGTGATTTCTTTTTAATGCCGCAGATGTTACTATTGACCAGCATTTGCTCATTGATACTTGCCATAAGTAATTTGTATCCAGCGTTGGCAGGTCTTTCCCCCAAATTCTCTCCGGTAACCAAAATTCCTCCTCCCCTGCAGCTATGAAAGCCCAGTACCAGAATGATATTTCCTTCTTGAAGGGTTTTTCCAGCATTTTCCTTTCCAAAAGTACATTGCCTGTTTTGGTTTCCTTAACTGACTTTACCCAGCTCAAGAGCTGATAATACTTGAATTTAGATAAAGAAGCGTTCGTGATTTCATTCAGAATCTCCCACTCCATGATTTTGTTCTGATATAACAGTTCTCCCCATGTTGTTATTCCCGCTGTTTTCAGGGGGGATGTAAGAGAGTCTTTAAGGCACTCTGGTGTGCAAGGCGAGTCCCTAATTGGGGCTTTGTCACTGTAGAGGGGATATTCACTGTTGATCTAATACAGTACCATAATTTAGCGCTGCTCTCAGAGTCTTCAGCTTAATTTTTTTGAAGAATTTCGGGTGACCGAATTTAAAGAGGAAGTGGCTGGTGTTATTTGTTAATTTCTGTATATACAATGGGTAATTCTCATAAGGGCCTAGCATAATTCTGGTATATTTAAATTGAAATGCTCTGCAGTATTCTAAAATATATGGGGTAGCTAGCCCTCCCTGGTTTTTCCTTCTCCTTATTTTGTTCCAAGCAATTCTAGTTTTTTTCGATGACCAAATAAAACTTGATAACTCTCCCTGGATTTTCTTTATGTGCTCCCTGTTGAACTCTAACAGGATGGCACCAAAGATAAAAGTAAACTTCTGTATCCTATGGAAGTTAATCTGGGCTGCCTTATCTAGGTCTTTAATCAAGTCGATATCCAGGTATCTGATTTTTTCCTTATTATAAGGGCTCAAAAAGTCCTCATTCCAAGTCATGGTTTCTGTCTTAGACTTGTTTATTTGGTAGCCCGGGATTTTCCCAAATTTTGTTAATGTCTCCTCAGTTGCTTTGAGTGCCTTCTTAGGATCACAGGTAAAAATCATGAGGTCATCGGCATAGAGAGCCACTTTTTTGTGCCAGCCTTGATAAGAGAAGGAAACAATAGAGAGATTGTTCCTAAGACATTCCGCTACGGCTCAATGTATAGATTGAATAACAATGGGGATAAGGGGCACCCCTGGCGAGTTCCTCTCTTTATCAAGATATGTTCAGTTAGTTCCCCATTGATTAATATTCTAGCCTTAGGAGAATTATAAATATTTTCAACCATCTTTGAAATATTAATTCCTAAATCAAACTTTTTTAGCACCTCTCCCATATAAATCCAATTAACTCTATCAAAAGCCTTTGCTCGTCGACAGTAATTATAGAAAGAGGGAGCTCCTCACAAGTGGCTATGTCTATCGCTCCAATAAGCTCATGAGTTAGCTCTTGTAAATTTCTTCCCGCAACAAAGCCTTTTTGATTAGAGTTAATAAGGGAATCCACTATATGTCCGAGTCTCTTCACCATTATTTGGGTAAAAAGTTTATAGTCGCAATTTAAAATAGATATAGGGCGATAAGACTCGCAATTCTTGGGATTTTTACCTGGTTTTAGGAGGATAGAGATAGTTGCATCATTCCAAGAGCCTGGGAGGCTGCAGTTTTCAAGAAAGACTCTATTAAAGAGGGTAGTAAGGGGCATCACTAGGATATCCTTCAATTTAATATAAAGCTCATTTGGAAGGGCGTCTGGAACTGCGGCCTTGCCTCTTTTTAAATTTCTTATGGTGCCCTCTACTTCTTCCAAAGTAATTTCTGCGTTTAACTTATCTTTCATCTCCTGAGATAGTTTTGGGGTATTTTGTATATATAAAAATGTATTTATTTCTTCTACTGTAGGGTTACAATCCTCAGAATAGAGTTCCCCGAAAAAAGCTGTGAATTCTTGTCTTATTACTTCTTCCTCTGCTCCATTGTGAGCTGGATTGCGAGGGTCTATGTAGGCGATTTTGTTTCTGGACCTTTCTGTTCTTGTCTTCCACGCCAGTAATTTTCCGCAGCCTTTCCCATATTCATAATGAGCCAGCTTACTGCAGTCCCATCTCTCTCTAATTTTATCTTCCAAAATCTCTGAAAGCTTGTCTTTTTGTTTTGATCTTTCTAATTCTAATTCTGATCATCTTGAATCTGTAAAACATTGTTGGTCTATTGATGTGATCTTATCTTCTATTTTTCAGATCTCATTTTTAAGCCCTTTAGATTTATGGGCGGCTAGACTTAAAATCGCTCCCCTAATCACTGCTTTATATGTGTCCCAAACTATATGGGTTGGGGCGCCCTCATTGTTGATTTCAAAAAAGCTTTTCGTCTCCTGCATGAGTCAAGTAACGATCTCAGAATGGAGGAGAATCGTACGATCCATTGTCCACCTCGAGGGTTTCATTACATCTTTTAATAATATTGTCATTTGGACAGCAGAGTGATCTGAGAGGTGAGCGGGGAGATGAACCACTTGTTGAGTCTTTTCTAACAAGCCTTGATCTATTAAAAAGAAGTATATTCTAGACTGTATCCCTAGTTTCTTATTCTTAAAAGAGTAATTCTTTTGCATATCTCCCTTATCTTTCCAGATATCTATTAGGTTCAGATCCCTTTTGTAGATTCTCAACCATTCTCTCATTTTTGGCAGATTTGCTTGTTTCCCCCTCGGATACCGATCAACTTTCGAATCTGGAATGATATTAAAATCCCCTCCCATAATAAGGGGGCCTGGTACTGAAATCAAATAAGTATATAAAGTCTGTAGGGGAGATGGATCGTCCAGGTTCGGACCGTAATAGCCCACCACCGACAGAGATTGGTTAAGCAGTCTGATGTTGGCTATTGCCCACCTTCCTTTTGGGTCTTTTTCTGCCGATTCTACCCTCGCTTTCAGAGATTTCTTAAACAAATTAGCAACCCCTTTTATAACACAGTCTTGATTGGTGCATATATACGAGTCCACCCTCCTCAAGTTTTTCACGATTTCCTTCCATTCTTTCTTTAATAGGTGAGTTTCCTGTAGAATTATTATTTCGCTATCAATTGATTTCAAATATTCAAAGATCCTCCTTCGCCTACTCTTGGTGCGTAGTCCGTTCACATTCCAGGAAGTTATCTTTACTTGTTTTAACTTCTGAGTAATTTCTTTTTTCTGTATCGCCACCCCCCGGATTTCCCCTTCTTTTTATATCTAATGATTTGAGGAGGCCATTTCTTTGTTTTTATTTTTACCCTAACTTGCTCCCAACCCCTGTGCGTTTCCACCGCTTTTTTTCTTCCCCTCCTTTCCTTTTTTATGAAATTATATATATTAAAGCCTAAGTAATAGTGGAAAAAATAAAAAACAAAAGTGGGAAGACACACCCACCCTCCTTGGGGAAGCCTCCCTTTCCTTCTTTGAGCTCTATTGCTGGCCCCCTTGAGCTCCTTGCCTCAGTTCATATTTTCTTGAAGTACGCTACAACTCTTTCAGTTATAAGAATAGTTTTGCGTATTAAGTTTGTGTCAGGGACTGAATCCTTATCTGGTCACGCATTTGACCAATGAGCGTTTCCACTTCTTTGGGGTCTCTAATGTTATGCATTTTGTTCCTACACATTATTCTAAGGGAGGCGGGAAATTTCATTTGGACAGTTGCGCCTAATGATTTTAATTCCGGCATAAACTGACCTAGTTCCCACTGCCTGTCCTGGGTTACTTTTGCAATGTCTGATCGAATTTTTAAAGACCAGTCATCCTTACTAATTTCCCCCCCTTTCAGTGCCTCACTCAGGAATCTTTCTTTAAGAGTATAGGTCTTAAAGTTTACTCAAATTTTCCTCTGGTTCTTTCTCTCTTTCGGTTTGCCAAAAGGGTCCCGATGTACCCGTTGAATGTCATCTCCTAGACCAAGTGATTTACTCCATAGACAATGCTCTTCCAGTAGTGCGACCACAATTCTTTTTACATCTGAGCCTTCTTGTCCTTCCGTAACATTGAGGAGTCTAAGGTTGCATCTTCGAGATTGGTTTTCTAAAGCCTCCAGCTTCTCTTCAATATTTCTATCCTTAGCTTTCAAGGATCTAGTTTCCTTCTGGGTTGTTTCTACCTTTTTATTCAGCCCTTCCACCACTTCCTCTACTACAGTAACTCCCAGGGCAATGAGCTTGACATCCAACATCTCAAATCTTTCATGAATCTTGTTTTGGTTACCTTCAGAAATTTCGAACCTTGATCTAATCTCTTCCATCATCTTTTCCAAAAGAGCATTCGTGCTGTTTCGAGGATTAGCCTGCAAAGGTTCTGAGTCAGTAACCTGGCTCCAGGAAGCAGTGTTAGGTAGATTTTTGGAAGAGTTGCTGGTGAGACTCTGTGCCGGGCTTTGGAGTGGACTCTGAGCCGGACTAGGTAACAGACTAGGTGCAGGACAAGAACTTGGACTGGGCTCAGGACTGGGGCTGGGTACCCGACTCTGGAAGAGGACCGGGACCGGTTCATGGGTGGAGCAAGTATCCTGTTCAATTGCCTCTCCTTCCGAGCCCGCCAAGCCATTTGTTGTTCCATTCACTGCATCAGCCCTGGTGTCAGATATGGAATCAGCTGTATCAGTGGCCTGGCCATTTTCCATTTCCACTTCACTTCCAGATGCAATTGCCTCTCCTTGTTGCTTGCTTTTCTCCCGGCTACTGTCCCGATTTTGTATCTTAAAGTAAGACCTCACGAAGGGGTGACTTTTATTTTGGGGGTCTTACCCTCTACGCCAGCCTCTCGGTTATCCCCAGGTTGACCTTTCTTATTGTTAATTTTATTTACTTGGAGCTTTAGAGCTTTACGAGTGATTCTTCTAGTGATCCTAAGGACAACTGGCTGCTTAGTAACTAACGGGAGACTTGCTTTAAGAAATTGCCTATTTCTAAGGCAATAAGAGGACCTACCCTTACCGCCGGGATTATCCAAGCTTGGATCCAAACCTGCGTCTTTTTTATTTGTTACAGAATCTCCAACAGCGCCTTGGATGACCTTTTTCTGGGGTTCCTTAGATTTTTCCTCACCCTCCCTGGGCGGAATTAGACCTAACTGTGCCCCTTTCTTTTGATTTGAAGTCACCCCTGCAGGAGCCATGGTGCGTACACTAACTGCTGGCAATGGAGAGGAAAGTACTGTCTCATCAAAAATCAAATTTGACCCCTCCACTTTTGCTGGAGACAAACTCACTTCACCGTCCTCTCTCTGCTTTAAGAATGAAGGCAGAGATGTCTGAAATGCCTGGCGCTCTGTCGTGCTTATATCTGAGATTAACAGGTGAAATCCCTTCGACAAGTAACAATCTCGGTCTTGTTCTAATATGCGAGTGATGCTGGGTAAGAATTGTTGCACCAAGTTGCAAGCGGGGCGCCCTGGCACCTCAAACACTGCAAAGCCCTTGAGTAATCCAAGTGATCCTGATCCTGTACCTCCTTTTTTGGCTAATCGTAGAGCAGGGCTATCTCGTGTTGTTCCCCCGGCCTTCCCCCGTAGGAAAACTGAAACTCGGCTCGCAGCCCTTCTGCAGCAACGCGGTGCCTCTGAAGCTGCCTCCCACCAGCTAATCGGCGGGCGGATTTCAGGACTGTTGCCACGGGAACCTTGCTCCGCCGGCCTCACACCCTCCTCTGAATATGCGGATTTCGCGGACTTCGCAGCGTCTGTTGCGGCGTCTGCTACAGGAGTCACGGGAGCCCAACCCGATCTTCCAGCTTGAGGTCCGACCACCAAATCATGCCTAGTAAGCTCCCCTAACATCGCCGCCAATCCCCTTGTGTTCCAATTCTAGTTCCTGACACTCAGGCAGACTCAGGAAATCTGTCGAGGATTGCCGTGAGAACGCCGCGGGTTTAGTAGGCTCCGTGAGCTTTCACTCGGTAGGCACTAGGAGAATCATTAACGGGTCGACTCCGAGGTCTGATTCATCCCCCAAGCATAACATATTTTTTGGCGCTATCAGAGTTTTAATTTTGATTGTAGCGTCTTCATCTGACAGCCTTCTCCAGCCTCATTGGGGAGAGAGGCACGGAGCTCTCGACCGGCTTAGCGTCCGCCCGCCATCTTCCCCCTCAACCTCTCATAGTTTTTAGAGGTTAGCAATACTGTTTGAAATGATATTGTTTTTCTATATCATTTTCTCTAGTATAGGGGTTACAAATATTGTTTTGTAAATATTTTAGTGATGTCTTGACTTTACATGTTGCTATTGTTCTATAAAAGTGTTATTACTTGCTTTGAAAACACAGCTTGTACTTTGCATGCTTTACCTTTTTGTAATTTAATTTTCAATAGCAATATATAGTTATGTAGAGGGTTGTTGGGTTTGTAGGGGGCTAGAGTGGGAAGTTATTTTGGTAATAATTAATTAAGAATTATTCAATTACATTTAATTAACTACATGATTGATATTAATTATGTATATTAAGTAATACTGTGTTATTTTATTTATATGTTATTTGGGGGCTCCTAGGTAATAGGGGTTTGGGGTGGGAAGTTAATTAAATAATAGTGACAATTAATTCATAATTTGTCTCTAATGTTTTAATCAATTTTAAATTATGTAAATTATGCAATGCCTATTGATATTTTAGTTGCAAGCTACTACGTCTGTTGGTGTGTAGGGTGGGGAGGAATACTGTATGAATGTATTATGATTACCTAGTGAAGATACACTTGGTCTCTATTTTGTCTGTCCACTGATGTTTACCCATGTACACTATAGCTCTGTCTACTTCATCTACTGTATCTTGTTTACCCCATCCATCTTTTTCATTGTTTCATTCTTTCTCTCATTAAACCTCTCTGTTCCCCTTTTTTACATTTGTCTTCATTTTCATCTACTTATATATATTTTCACCCTTCGTTTCCCCATATTTCATTTTTTCTACATGGTTTGCCTTATGTCTTCTAAATGCACTTTTTATATCCTTTATATTCCCCTTTTATTATCAGCTCATTTTGGCTCATTACGACCCTTTTACACTGTTGTTATCCAGCACACTCCAGTTTTAAGACACTCTTCACATTTCCACTTTGCTCGTTTTTACCGTGCAGTCCGCTTTCTTTGTTCACCCATATCACTTTCTCTTATGGAGCATGTACGCATGCTCGGCGTCTTCCTGGTTGCCGTTCACTCGGACCGGGTCTAACCGTTCTGATGCTGTTTATTCACTTAGCACTTCATGGCTGGTAAGTGACCCCGCTACCTGTCTAAATGGGTCCCGCTTTTTACGTTCTCGGGCTGGGATCTACACACTCCGTTAAATCGCGTGCATGTACAATCCCGGTAATTCGCGATTTTTATTTTCTTCATCTTGTCCCGCGCTCCTATGGTAAGTGGTGTATTCTCCTACTCTTGTATTTCACTTCATTATAATACTACTCACCACCCACAACTATTTCTTTTCTAAGCCTCTTTACTCTTGGGTGTTATGTCCTTGCTGATTACATTGTGGTTTACGTCACACGTATTTTAAATTCAGACTTTTTTCTTTTCATTCCTTGCTGGCTCCAACCTAAACCTTCCACATTCCTATATTGTTTGTAAATACTAACTCCATCGAACACCCTCAAGTCACAGTTACTTGCCAATAGACTTCTTTGGGTACCCTTTCGACCAAGTTTTTTAACTTATTGCATGCTCCTAGATATCAGCGTTCTATAGCATTTTCTTCTTTTTCACACAGATTCCCCCTGAAGAAGTGCAAACTTGCACGAAATGCATCGGGGTCTATCCTATTATGAAGTGGAAATTCATATGAAACTTGGATTCGTATTGTTCCCATGTATCAAAACGTCATTGACATATGATGTAATATGAAGAAATGAGACAGTTTTGAATACCCTTTTGATTGAACTAATTAAAGAACACAATGTTTACATCAAACATGAAGTATTGATATATACTTATCTACGCACTTGTGTGCACCAAGAGTGCCCAGGGATAGTCCTTACCCACTGTAAGGTTTTTCATGCTAGAGGAATAATCAATAACACATTTATTATTAATAAATATCTTTATTATAATTTCTTTTAGTTGCAGGATACTAGTTTTGCAAGGTCTAAGGTAGGAAGTTAATTAAATAATAATTAATTAATAAATAGTTGTTTCATTTATTTTAAATAAATATGTAAGTTTTGGACAAGTTCAAATTTTATACTTCAGGACTAGACTGCCAGGTTTGTAGGTGGGAAGCAAATTATTTAATTACTGAATAGAAATTATCTATTAATTGATCATTATTGTGTTTTATGGAATGGAACTATTGAATAAAGAAATTATGTTTAGGTATATATATATATATATATATATATATATATATATTACGCTCCATGGGGTTGTCCAAGTAGCGGGTAGCACCCGAGCCTGCGTGCGCCTTCCCCAAAGCGTTAGTTGGTATGGGCAGTTGCGTGTTTGAAATAGGCCCGACGCGTTTCGGAAATTTATTTTCCTCATCAGGGGCCAGCAGTAAAGTGCAGGACGTCTACCATCTCCCTGTATGAAAACACATATTGTGCTTGTGGGAGATGTAGTCCATATATCCTGGATGGATGCACTCTCAAATTACTGCTCGTTCCAAGGCTCTACAATGAGCCCCAAACATCACTCCTGTCCTCATCCATCACGCAGCTCCACATACGAGACTCCTTGGATAGCGAGTCTCGTGGCCCCCGTTTCTTCGGGGTGGTGCAACCCAGCGGCAGGACTGCCGCTAATGTATTACGCTCCATGGGGTTGTCCAAGTAGCGGGTTGCACCCGAGCCTGCGTGCGCCTTCCCCAAAGCGTTAGTTGGTATGGGCAGTTGCGTGTTTGAAATAGGCCCGACGCGTTTCGGAAATTTATTTTCCTCATCAGGGGCCAGCAGTAAAGTGCAGGACGTCTACCATCTCCCTGTATGAAAACACATATTGTGCTTGTGGGAGATGTAGTCCATATATCCTGGATGGATGCACTCTCAAATTACTGCTCGTTCCAAGGCTCTACAATGAGCCCCAAACATCACTCCTGTCCTCATCCATCACGCAGCTCCACATACGAGACTCCTTGGATAGCGAGTCTCGTGGCCCCCGTTTCTTCGGGGTGGTGCAACCCAGCGGCAGGACTGCCGCTAATGTATTACGCTCCATGGGGTTGTCCAAGTAAACGGGGGCCACGAGACTCGCTATCCAAGGAGTCTCGTATGTGGAGCTGCGTGATGGATGAGGACAGGAGTGATGTTTGGGGCTCATGGTAGAGCCTTTGGAACGAGCAGTAATTTGAAAGTGCATCCATCCAGGATATATGGACTACATCTCCCACAAGCACAATGTGTGTTTTCATATAGGGAGATGGTAGACGTCTTGCACTTTACTGCTGGCCCCTGATGAGGAAAATAAATTTCCGAAACGCGTCGGGCCTATTTCAAACACGCAACTGCCCATACCAACTAACGCTTTGGGGAAGGCGCACGCAGGCTCGGGTGCTACCCGCTACTTGGACAACCCCATGGAGCGTAATATATATATATATATATATATATATATATATATATATATATATATATATATTACCTACTGGCGGTCGCCAGTAGGTATATATAGTTAGGATTTTTTCTCTATGGGATTTTTGAAAATTCTATGTCTAATAACTTTGGCGTTCGTGGACGGAATTGGCTGAAATTTTCAGGAAAATTGAACATTTTGTTTCTGAGCAGCCCCTGAAAATTTGGGGGGGTTCGTCAAGGGGGGGCCGAGAAAAAGGGGGGTCCCAAAACGCGTTTTTCCAATGTTAATTTCCATAGGGCGGTTGGCCTCACTTTTAGCCCGAACGGCTGAATGGATTTGCACGAAACTTGGCAAAATTGTAGGGACTGTTAGCCCGATGTGCCTTTGCTAGGTCTCGATATATGTGCTCCAGTGGATTTTGAGAAATTAACGTTCAAAAAAAGATATATATCTGTGACAGCGTCCCGGGTAGCGCTCCGGTTCGCGTACTTGACGCGTAACGGAACTTCGCGAAGCGAAGCTGATTGGCTCTCCGGTGTCTGTCAACATTCTAAACAGTCCGGAGCGGCCACCATCTTGTCTCTCAGTAGGATCGAGAGACAAGAGGAGGCCAAAACAAAGGGGGAAATGACCATAAGGGGGCATAGTAGATCCTCCCTGACCCCCTAGGTTTGATGTGGAGGCTTTAAAAGGGCCCCACGGGGCAAAAAAAAAATAAAATGTTTTTTTTTTTTGCGTGGGTAGCGCCCGGTTCGCGAACCGGGAAGCGGTCTGGGGAGCGTACTATAAGGAAAAAAGAATGATAGACTTTTCAAATATTGTATGTTAATTGATTGTTTGTTTTGTTGATTTTTTTTATTTCTTTATTTTTTAAGCAATTATTTATTATTGTGATTGTGTTTCAAAATTTAATAAAATGTCTAACATTTCACAGTCTGAAATGTCGTTATTTTCATTGAACATAGCTTGTAACGTTTGAGTGTGTAAAATGTTGTCATTTTCAAGGAGGGCATCTACTGATTCCACACATTGCAGTAGTTCTTGGTCCCAAGTTTCATCCATAAATTCAATCTCATTTGGATCAATGATTTCTTGGTTGGACTCTGGAAGGACAATTTTAAATGACATTTTTTGTTCGCCTTCCATTTTGCCTGAAATTTGCATAAAAAATATATATATTAGTAGAGGTAGGGCACTGTTGGGATTAATTTTAGATAGGCAGTTTTTAACAGTGAATTTATCTTTGGGCAGTGTATAGTATCAGAGTGGAAGTAGGAATATAAAAAAGTGTATGTGATTTAATGTAAGTAAATTCATAATTATACAAGAGAAGCCTAACTCCATCCATAACTATAACAGAGAAGTCTATCTAAATTTATAAGTACTACAGAGGGATAGTATATAACTAACAGAAAAAGTTTACCATATTAACTTAAAGTTCACAATATACTTCAGTTTTTAAAATAACAACTTACCTTTAAAAATAAGTTGAAGTTATTAATGAAAATCCTATTGAAATGTACACCAGGAAGCAGTAGTCAAAATGGCTGTGTTTCCTTCTCTTCCTTTATATATATTCGGGTACATAACCAATCAAATGTCAGGTAAAAAAAATAGAAAATGAAAGTAACATTTTAATTGGTTGTCAATTCCAACACTTCAGATGTGTTTTGTGAAGTAATTTACCTCAGGGTATTTAGAGAGGTCTACAGGCTAAATGGCTAAATGGAATTCCAACCAAATTTGTGAAAATGGTAGGGATTGGTATGTAGTATGAGCTAATCTATATTTGCTGAAATTGTCTCCAGTGGTTTTTCTGTAAATTACTTTCCCACCTTTTTTAATGGAGCGCTTCCCAGTGAGCGCCCCGGTACGCGAACCTGCAGCGTTACGGGAGTCCACCATTTTGTGTTTCGGTCGAATTAAAATACAAGATGGAGGGCAAACAATGTTCAGAATGGGTAGAAGGGGGCATGGTAGACGTATTTTAACCCCCTAGGTTTTCTGAGGGTGGGTGAGGAGGCCCATATGTGTGAAAAAAAAACAATTTTTTAAAAAATTTCGCGCGGTTACCTTCCGGTTCGCGTACCGGGTAGCGCTCAGGGGAGCGTACTTTGTTGAAAATTAGTGAAAAAAGTTAGAGTAAAATAATCATTGTGAGTGATCAGATGTAGGGTAGCTCTGAGAAGAGCTGTTGGGTTTATGGTACATTTAGGTACTTATAAGTAGGTACCAATGCAGAGTCTTAAATTCAGAATGAAAACTATGTTCCCTTCATCTGAGAAGTGAACTCCATCTCCTCTGTAGATATCTTGCATGTAGTAACGCAAGTTATTGTTGTACATGGAGCCCATTCCATGGTCTCTCATGTAACCTGAAACAGATTTGTTTACATGCTTCCTCGATTTCTCAATTTGTGGACAAAATTGGTTCGACCACCTCCATTTCTGTCTTTGGCATATATTTGAATATACCAAGGCAGTTTGAGGAAAAAGTGCCATCAATTGCTCAAAGGTGTCCTTTAAAAGCATTTCCAGACCTACACCAGTCAAAGTGCCCAAGTCATTACCTCCACAGTGCAAAATTAACAGGTCAGGTTTAGGCAAATGCATAAAGGTTTTCACCAATGGTATCAATTGGTGACATTTTAATCCTCTATGGCCAAACCACTTAATTTCCACATCTTGTAAATTGAGGTTAGGTAAATTTCTGTTCTCAGCATACCTTTGAGCCTAGTAGATGTAACTATGTCCAACAATCCAGACAGAAAACATGGTGAGAGAAGGTTCTGCTGCAGTCAGATGAAGTGTGGCAATGAAATGGCAGTTGGAAAAATAAGAGTTTAAAATGAAAAAAAATGTGGAGTTTCTGTGTTAAGGAAGCAGTAGCAGTGATTGGTGGATTTTGATTGCTGAAAACAGAAAGTTAGGGTGCATGGATGTGTTCTTTGAAAGATGTAATTTGAATGGTCAAGAAAAAATCATTTAATGAAAGATTGCACTGGATACGCAGGTGCACTGAGAGTTCAGAGTTCAATTGAAACATTGTTGTGTGAACTTGCAAACATCAGAGGTCTTTCAGGAGGTGGTTGCTATGCAAAAAAGGCAGAAAGGCCAGAGGGGGGAAGGGTGTTGATTTGAAAAAAGTGAGGGAAGAGTTTTGATTGGGTGACATGAGAGATATGTGTGATGGGTTACAGCATTTCTGTGCTTTTCATAGCTGCAGACTCTGGAGTGCATACCTTTTGCTCTGCTAAAGACAATTTGGTGTGTTTCTGAGACTGTTTTGAAACTCATAAAGTATTTGCTAAGGTGAGAAAAGATTCATTTAATTTAGATAGAGAATAGTATGGTTTAGGGAGAAAATTATGAAGAAAGTTGTGTATTTAAAATGTTACTTTGTGTCAAGTGTTTTACAAATAGATTTTGTTTCTTTGAGTTACATAGCCATGTTAAAAGTGACCCTTAAAAAAACGCTTTCATGTGTCTTAGGGCATTGTAAGTCATGTCCCGATGAATGTAGGTATAAAATTGATTTATATGATGTGTTTAAAATCGTTTTTTGAAAAATATTAGGTTTCTTGATATGTACTGCTAGTGCTTCATAGGTTGCTTGGGGCATATTTATAAGGCATTTGAGTCTCTCTGATGTTATTTTTCCCATTTTAATTTAAGACCTTTCCCCGTGGAGCAAGGTCCTTGTAAATATGCCCCCATCTGTGCTTGGCAAATTTAGATTTTAATTCTTTGACTAACATAGCCATGTTAAAAGTGACCCAGAAATGGTGCAAGGGCCTTAAAAAAACGCTTTCATGTGTCTTAGAGCATTGTAAGTCATGTCCCGATGAATGTAGGTATAAAATTGATTTTGTTGATGTGTTTAAAATCGTTTTTTGAAAAATATTAGGTTTCTTGATATGTACTGCTAGTGCTTCATAGGTTGCTTGGGGGCATATTTATAAGGCATTTAAGTCTCTCTGATGTTATTTTTCCCATTTTAATTTAAGAACTTTCCCCGTGGAGCAAGGTCCTTGGAAATATGCCCCCATCTGTGCTTGGCAAATTTAGATTTTAATTCTTTGACTAACATAGCCATGTTAAAAGTGACCCAGAAATGGTGCAAGGGCCTTAAAAAAACGCTTTCATGTGTCTTAGGGCATTGTAAGTCATTTCCCCTTGAATGTAGGTATATCATTGATTTTGTTGATGTGTTTAAAATCGTTTTTTGAAAAATATTAGGTTTCTTGAAATGTACTGCTAGAGCTTCATAGGTTGCTTGGGGCATATTTATAAGGCATTTGAGTCTCTCTGATGTTATTTTTCCCATTTAAATTTAAGACCTTTCCCCGTGGAGCAAGGTCCTTGTAAATATGCCCCCATCTGTGCTTGGCAAATTTAGATTTTAATTCTTTGACTAACATAGCCATGTTAAAAGTGACCCAGAAATGGTGCAAGGGCCTTAAAAAAACGCTTTCATGTGTCTTAGGCCATTTTAAGTCATTTCCCCTTGAATGTAGGTATATCATTGATTTTGTTGATGTGTTTAAAATCGTTTTTTGAAAAATATTAGGTTTCTTGAAATGTACTGCTAGAGCTTCATAGGTTGCTTGGGGCATATTTATAAGGCATTTGAGTCTCTCTGATTTTATTTTTCCCATTTTAACTTAAGACCTTTCCCCGTGGAGCAAGGTCCTTGTAAATATGCCCCCATCTGTGCTTGGCAAATTTAGATTTTAATTCTTTGACTAACATAGCCATGTTAAAAGTGACCCAGAAATGCGTCACTCAAATGCATATGATGGCCGTGCGCCTCTTTTGCGCCGCTGTGGGTCACTTTTGGGTAAAAGATGCACCATGTTGCAAGATAGGTTTCAGTTCATCTCCAGCAAGATACCATCAGTTTAAAATGTATATAATTAGCAATGTGTAGGGGGCATGCAGAAGCTGAAGCTTTTGTAAGTGTCAAAGTTGTTGCATGCAGTGCTGCACTTCTGGGTACTGTTTCATATGCTTGACTACATCTGCACTATGAGATACCTAAGCAAAGGAAACACAGGTGATGTGATTGTGAAATGAGGAAAAGAAACTCCACATTTTTCAATTACATCACCTGTGTTTCCTAAGTTTACGAATGACATTGTGCAGATGAAGTTTAGGTCTGTCCACGGACACAAAAGAGGTCTGGCCTTTGTTCAAGAGTGAAGTGGACATGACTTACTTCATTGGTAGGCCTTCACATGTATTATCTCCTCTGTATTCTTCAACAAGCGTAAATTTGATCTGCAACCCTGAGTAGGCCTCACCTTAAACAAACCTCTGGAGAGGCCACACCTTATCGTCATCCTGAATTAATCATTTAAAATGTTAGGGACAGATTTATGATAGGTGTATGCCTCTTTTGCGCCACTGTGCATCACTTTTGTGACGCAGTGGCGGTGGAAAAGATTTGCTATGAGGCGACAAAATTACAAATTGATGCATCTAGGCAGATGTGTCATGCTGTAAAAAACCCGTGCCACATGAAACCGATCCAGCAGTGATGCAAAAGATGCACCATGTTGCAAGACAGGCCTCACTTCATCTTCAACAAGATAAGAAGCTTAGGGGCAGATTTATGATGACTGGCGCATCCCCAGGGATGCGCCAGTCATCCTGCGCCGCTGCTCCGCCACCCATGGTGCGCCGCATTTACAATGCGGCGCACCATGGGGCAAAAACGGCACAGATGCGTGACGCATCTGTGCCGTAAAGGTGGCGCATTGCTGGAGCTGCATCGCAAGCGCGACGCAGCTCCAGCAAGGCTCAGGGGTGCCCCATCTCCACAATGCTGCGTCAAGACCTATGCCTGCTTCAAGCAGGCGCAGGGTTTTGACGCAGCATTGTCCTAAAAGTGACTGAGTGAAATCTCATAGATTTCACTCAGCCACTTTTAGGAGGCGTTCCTGCGCGGGAACGCCCCCCCCTGCGCAGGAACGCCTCCTTATGGCGCAGCGCTTTACAATGTGACGCATCTCCTAGATGCGTGACGTTGTAAATAGGGCGCATTGTTTGCGCCGCCGTTGCGCCAAATAAAGTGACGCACCGGCGGCGCAAGGCCTTCATAAATCTGCCCCTGAGTCTTCTGTAAATGTCAAAATTGTTGTATACACTGCTCAACTTCTGTGTACTCTTTGATATGCTACACTCCATCTGCACTATGAGATACCTAAGCAAAGGAAACACAGGTGATGTGATCGTGAAATGAGGAAAAGAAACTCCACATTTTTCAATTACATCACCTGTGTTTCCTAAGTTTACGAATGACATTGTGCAGATGAAGTTTAGGTCTGTCCACAGACACAAAAGAGGTCTGGCCTTTGTTCAAGAGTGAAGTGGACATGACTTACTTCATTGGTAGGCTTTCACATGTATTATCTCCTTTGTATTCTTCAACAAGCATAAATTTGATCTGCAACCCTGAGTAGGCCTCACCTTAAACAAACCTCTGGATAGGCCACACCTTATCGTCATCCTGAATTAATCATTTAAAATGTTAGGGACAGATTTATGATAGGTGTATGCCTCTTTTGCGCCACTGTGCGTCACTTTTGTGACGCAGTGGCGGTGCAAAAGATTTGCTATGTGGCGACATATTTAAAAATTGATGAATGTAGGCAGATGTGTCATGCTGTAAAGTCCCGTGCCACATGAAACCGATGCAGCAGTGATGGAAAAGATGCACCATGTTGCAAGACAGGCCTCATTTAATCTCCAACAAGATAAGAAGCTGAATCTTCTATAAATGTCAAAATTGTTGTATACACTGCTCAACTTCTGTGTACTCTTTCATATGCTAGAATCCATCTGCACTATGAGATACCTAAGCAAAGGAAACACAGGTGATGTGATTGTGAAATGAGGAAAAGAAACTCCACATTTTTCAATTACATCACCTGTGTTTGCTAAGTTTACGAATGACATTGTGCAGATGAGGTTTAGGTCTGTCCACGGACACAGAAGAGGTCTGGCCTTTGTTCAAGAGTGAAGTGGACATGACTTACTTCATTGGTAGGTCTTCACATGTATTATCTCCTCTATAGTCTTCAACAAGCGTAAATTTAATCTGCAACCCTGAGTAGGCCTCACCTTAAACAAACCTCTGGATAGGCCACACCTTATCGTTATCCTGATTCAATCATTTAACATGTTAGGGACAGATTTATGATAGGCGTGTGCCTCTTTTGCGCCGCTGTGCGTCACTTTTGTGACGCATGCGGCGGTGCAAAAGATTTGCTATGTGGCGACATATTTAAAAATTGATGCATCTAGGCAGATGTGTCATGCTGTAAAGTCCTGTGCCACATGAAACCTGCGTCAGTTTTCATATAGGTGTTTTGTTGCAAGGTATGCATTAATTTGCAAGAAAGCCCTGTAAAACTAACACAGTGAAATTTAGAAGATTTCACTGAGTCAGCTTTATAGCATTGCTGAATCAAATCCTTACGCCTGTTTGAAACAGGCATAAGAAGTGATGCACCATGCAATGTGAGGGTTCCTCCTGTGCATTGCAGTAGACATGTCGCGCTTATGACGTGATTCCTGCAATGTGCTGCTTTTGCGGCACAGATGTGTGACGCATCTGTGCTGTTTTTGCTCAATGGTGCTCCACATTGTAAATTCGGCACACTATGGCTGGCAGAGCAGCGGTGCACATTAACTGGTGCATCCGTGGGGATGCGCCACTTAGCATAAATCTGCCCCTGTACATTTAAGTATGAGCAGGGGACACAGAGTCGGTGAGGCTTATCCAAGGTTAAGAAGAGATGAGTCCTGTTCACTGAAAACTTGGACATAGGCTTCACCTCCTCAGCATCGCTGGACATGGCTAAATAATAGCTGCAAAATGTTACTCTTGTTAAACAATTTTACTATTATAATCTCTGAGATTTGTCTCTTACTCTGCAACATCTCATTGTTGTTCTCTTTCTTTAAAGATAACGACAACATCAACCATGAGTGACAATCAGCAATCAGTTGATTATGACATTATCATTGAACTTGTAATTGAAACGTCAGTGGAAGTAGATCCCTTGGATGATTTAAATTCTGAGGATGATGAAGAACATGATGAGGATGCCGATTTGTCAGAATTGTATGACATAGGGTGGGAAGCTGACGTGCTTGAGCCTATGGAACTATAAACATTTATTTTTAAAATTTATAATAAATGAAAAGTAAAAATGTAAACCGTTTCATTTAAAATTAAACACACCTTCAAAAACAGGTTATGTCTAGTGTCTTCAATAAAATATTAAAATATGCTCATAAAATTAGATCAGATTCACATATAAAACAGCACAGGTAAAATGAAGAAGAATTCTATTTCTTTTCTGCTATTTGTGTATTCTAAATTTGCCAAAGCACTAAAAAATGTTCTATGTAAAAATGTCAAGTAGTGTGTTAAGTTTTTGATGACTGTTATTGATTTACTGTTTGGTAATAGTGGTTAATAACATTTTTTATTATATTTTACCACAGATTCAACTGCAGACCATTTCAAAATTTGAAAATGCCAACTAAGGCTCGAATTAGAAAGGCTACAAAACGTCAAAGACAGCAGGTGTATCAAATACTGCAGCAGTCCTCTACAAAAAAAAGTTGTCAAGTCACCAAGAAAGCACCGGGTAAGACCACGAAATCATTCATAAGTAATATTTGTAGTAAAAAAAGTATTACTACAGAAAATGTTTCAGTCCAGAAAAAGAGAAGCAATTTAAACGGAAAGGAAAGGCCAATGAAAAATGTTACTGCTAGAGCAAGAGTTAACTCTGTGCATGATAGTAGAAGGAAACAACAGTTTAGGGACATTCGTAAACGAATGTTCCGCAACAGGATAATTGGCAATTTGTTAAAAAATATTAAGAAAGGTCAACAGAAAGTGTTTTTTTATAAGAGAAAAAAAAAGTTGAGAAAGTTATTGATCAGGCATTTGAAATTAAACGTAAGTTATTTATTTTGATAATCAATAGAATTAGGAAGCTAAACAAGGCAATTTATGATTTCAAAAGAAATAGTAGATGGAAGAGAATAGTTAATCGTAGTAATTTTTGTGAAGTTTTTTCCGAAGAATCGCTGCATAGTTCAAGTTGTGAGGCATTTTTTAATGAGGAGAGTTATTTCCAGGATAATGATTTGGTGCATGCAGTTGACACCAGTGGTCGAGCTTATGAAGTGAAAGATGGTTGTCCAGTTGAAAAAGAAAAACTTGTGACAACAGACACAGAAGAGGTGTTAGGTAATGAGGTTTTAGGAAGACGTCCTAAGGGTCCTGTGTACACCTGGAAGTGTAGTAGTATTTGCAGTGTGCGACAGGATTCCATCAATTTGCTTTGTGATTTTGTACGGACATTTAATAAGAAAAGTTTGAAGCAGAAAATGAAGTTGTTGCAAGAATTAAATCCTTGCAGAGTGAGAGAAGTGACAGGTTTGCATGGTCATTCACTGGCTTGTCTTTCCAGGAGAATATGCCAGAGTGTTTTTCATCATTTCAGGATGCTAGCAGTGCATCATAATAAAGTGAGGAAATTAGTTAGAATGTTGTATTATGCTAAGAGTCCAGCAATTATGCTTAAACAATTATGCGCTGCTCTTTTGCATGGTTCTGAAATAGATGTGAAGAATATTTGTGAAGAAATTGAGTTTTGTTACTTTGGAAGTAAAGAGGAGAATGTTGAAATTGACCAAGAAGAAGAGGGTAATGTGGAAGATAGTGTACAGGTTTCCAGTACAGATAATTTTCAGAGGGAAATTGCGACGTTTCAGGTGAAATCAAGTGAGAGGCCTAATTTCACTTGTGTGTGTTGTCGACGCACTTATTATAAGAATCAGACTAAGTTAGTGGATTTATATGCAAAAAGTGAAAGGGAAAATAATAGTGAATGGAAGGATTTCACAACATACTTGATGGTAGAAAATTGTTTTGATTTGGGATTGGATCAACGTGAGTGTACTTATTGTTGTAACAAATTAAATCAAAACCAGATGCCTGCTAGAGCAGTTCATAATAATCTGGAATTGGTTGAGATTCCTTCTGAATTGAAGGATTTGAATACTTATGAATCTATTTTGATTCAAAGTATCCATCCCTTTCAGGCTATTGTAAGAATGGAGCCAAAGACAGGGAAATTGCCTCCATCAGATTTACAGAGAGGATTAAAGGGAAGAGTTGTTTATTTGCCTCTAGATTTGAAGAAAAACATTAACACAATTGGAGTAGAAAAAGTGGAAGAGGAACCTCTGGTTATCTTAGTTAATGGGGTTCCGACAAAGAATAAGAAAATATGGCAAGATTTAGTGGATGTTAGGAAAGTCAAAAAGGCAACATTGTATTTGAAAAAAAATAATAAGTACTATAAGAATGTATATGTTGCAGAAGAGGAAGTAAGTGAGGAAGAGGATAGCGATTTGTGTGCTGGTCAAATTGAGAAAGTAGAACCCTCTACTAGTGAAGAAATATATGAACATTATAGTGTTCATCCTTTGCATTCCAAGGAAGTCATGGGGAATGCTATTGAGTTGTTTCAAATGAAACAAGCCAAAGGGAGTCCCATTAGTGTTTGGGAGGAAAATTTGGAAGCTCGGTGTTTCCCACAGCTTTTTCCAACAGGTCAGGGAGGAAGATATGATGAGCGACCTCATCAAATTCCTGCTTCTGAATACCGGACTTTGCGATTGTATGCAGGAGATGCTAGCTTTCGACAATGTATTCCCTATTTGTTACATCTCCTGTTTGAAAGCGATCTGTCTGGACTGTCATATGCAGTGAACCACATCTTGAAAAGTGGTATACACATGCAAAACATCTCGGCAAGTGACTTTATGGATAAAGTCAATGTCCAAGACAGTATTTTGGATTGTCACCTGATTAATCTCATGGCGTGTCAGCGTGGTACTAATGAGTACTGGTACCGTCGTCATGGTGAATTAAAATGTATGCTGAGGAACTTAGGAACTCCCACATGGTTCCTCACTCTGAGCTGTGCCGAGTATGGCTGGGAAGACTTACTTGAATTTCTACGAGAGGCAAATGGAAACATTGAAAACATCGAATTCAAGACACCCGGAGAACTGTGCTCTTTGGATCCAGTCAATGTATGCAGGTACTTCAATCATAGATTTGAAGCTATGATGTCTTTCATCATGAATAAGAAGAATCCACCTCTTGGAGAGGTGTTGGATTTCTTCTGGAGAAAGGAGTACCAAGCAAGAGGTGCTCCTCATATACATATGCTGCTGTGGATCAAGGATGCACCTAAATTTGGAACGGATCCAGAAGACTCAGTGATGAGTTTCATACAACAGTATTCTACGTGTGCTGTTCCAAACGCAAAGGAGAAGAAAAGCCTAAGAGAAAAAGTTCTACGTTTCCAAAGCCATCGTTGTGGAAAGTACTGTCGTCGTAAATTCCGAAACAAGGACAAGTTCTACACCAAATGTCGTTTCGGCTTTCCACGACCGGTGATTTCTAAAGGAAGAGTAAACAGTTTGATGTCTTCGCTGCGACATAATGTGATGAAGAAATCACCTAAAAACACATACAATTTGAAGAGGAACGAAGAGTCCAAGTACATCAACGACTACAACCCAGTGATTTTGTCCATGTGGAATGCTAACATGGATATACAGTTTGTGGCTGATAACTGTATGGCTGTGGCTCGGTATGTGACATCTTACATCACCAAAAAAGAAAAGACAGAATTGAAGGATATGTGGGAGGACATTTCCCATGAAAAGAGCCTCAGTAAGAAGTTGTACAGTTTCAGTCTAAAGATGTTGTCGCATCGAGAAATCAGAGCTTACGAATGTTCTGACCGGTTGTCTTCAGCAAGTCTCTATGCCAAATCTAGGAGTATCGTTTGGGCGAGTCTTGGTCTTGCTGCAACGCGTAATCGAGTTCTGAAACCTGTGCGGGAAATTGAGTATTTGGTGGAAAAGGAGCCAAACAGTACCGACATTTTGAAGACCAACATGTTGGATACATATTATCCAAATCGAAGCAGTCACCTCGAGAATGTTTGTCTGTATGAGGTTCTACAAAATTACATATTCAAGAGGAACATCAAAGAAGATACTGAGAAAGGAGTGTATGCTGTAATTGGAAGTGAGGGATATCTGGTCAAGCAAAGAAAATGCCACTTGGTAAACCATCGAAAATTGAGTGGCGAATCTCCTGAAAAAAAGGAGTTTTTCTATTTAGCACTTTTGCAACTTTTCAAGCCTTGGCGTGCAGAAGAGGAACTGCTTGGAGATTTCCTCTGTTACGAAGACTCTTTCACTGCCGCCAAGGAGACCATAGAATGTCCTGCTTTTCCCAAATATGTAGAAATGTTGAATGCGGAAATCGAGCAGGAAGCAACGATTGCAGCCGAGATTGCCAGAGACAGTTCTCAGGACAGTCAGAGTTCTGTTTCATTGAGTCAGGATCCACTAGGAGGACCTGTTATCGAAAATGAAGCTGCCACTGCCATGAATGAAGTGGAAAGAGCCATAGCACATGCTCAGGAGGATGCGGTTAACTTAGAAGACTTGGAAAGACAACTCAACGTTGAGCAGAGGAAAATATATGACGAAGTTACCAAGCAAATTGATCATGGATTAAGTCATGAGAAGAAAGAGTGCTCATGTACGTCGTTGAAGCCTGTCCAACTGTACGTGAGTGGAGAAGCGGGAACTGGAAAATGTTTTCTGATTTAAAGCAATTGCATCTTATCTGCAGAAAAGGACTGAATCACCGCTGTCTTGTGTTGTTACCGCTCCAACTGGGCTGGCAGCACATAACATTAAAGGAATTACTTTACATCGTTTACTGATGCTGCCAGTGGAGCATGACAACAAATTACAATATCACGAGCTATCTGGAGATGCTTGTTGTGAAGTTTCAAGAGTCTTGAGGAAAATGAAACTTCTTATCATTGACGAAGTAAGCATGGTTTCCAATGTCATGCTTGCCTTTGTGCATTTGAGAATGCAAGAAGTTCTCAAAACAGAGTATGATGTGTTATTTGGTGGCAAACACATCATTGTTTTCGGAGATCTTCTGCAGCTGACACCAGTGAAAGGACAACCTGTGTTCAAAATGCTCACGCATGAAGATACCAGGAAGTGCCTAGGGAGCATTGGCAACGTCAATATATGGTTAAACTTCAATTATGCTGAACTGCATGAAAATATGTGTCAGGCGAAGGATGAAGTTTACAAGAATATTCTACAAGATGTTAGAATTGGAAAAGTGACCGAGCATGGGAAAGATGCTTTACATGCACGATTACTGTCAAATTTATATCCAGAACAAGATGTTGTGCCTGAGAATATTTTTCAGAAAATTACTGAGAAGAAATCTGGAATATGTTTGATGCCAACTCTTGCAGAATGTGCCATCTTCAACAACAAAATGTTGCATTTAGAAAACCAAGAGATTGTGAAACTGGAAGCTATTGACAGAGTAGAGCATATGGGATCAACAATTATTTTGTCTGAGAATTTGAAAACAAAATTGGATTCATTAGAGAAGACTATATCTAAAACTGCAGGTTTTGAAAAGACTCTGAATGTGTGCTTAAACTGCCGTATAATTTTAAGAAGGAATTTACATGTTGAAAGAGGTCTGGTAAATGGATCAATGGGTAATGTTGTTGATTTTGTGAAATACAGAAATAGAGATGGAATTGAATTTTTAAAAATTAAATTTGATGGCATTGAGGAAGTACAGCTAATTGGTCGTTGTTCTGCTAGATTTTTGCTTGTAAAAGACTTATATGTTTGCCGTAAGCAGTTTCCTGTTTGCTTGGCATATGCGGTGACAATCCATAAATCGCAAGGTTTAAGTGTAGACAGTGCATTGGTGAATATTGGCAGTTCGGTGTTCAAGGAGGGTATGGCATATGTGGCATTGTCACGAGTTAGAACTTTATCGGGATTGTACTTGATTGAGTGTGATGTCACAAACATTTGTGCGGATCTAGATTGTGTTAAGGAATACAATAGGTTAAGAAGAGAGTATGCGCCACATTTGCCTCAATATCCTTTGTTTGAGAAACGTGTGGTAGGCCGGAAACGAAGAAATGTGACCAATACTAGGGAGGTTGTAGCAAAAAGACGAAAAGTCGATGAACCTGAAATTATAAACAGAAACAAAAAGGATTCTGTTGAAGATGTTGTTGGTTTTCAATTTGAAAACAGTTCTGGTGTCAACTGCTATGCTAATGTAGTGGTTAATGTTTTGTTTTCTCTAGAAAATGTAAAAGAAGAGATTGTGGTCAATTCTGATCAAAGATTTTGCAGTTTGCTAAATTCTGTGTTAGAGAAATGTAGCACTGATAGAACAAAAATAGAAAGTGTGTCTGAAATTCGAAATCTGTTAGACAGATGTTCAGGTCAAACACAATTCTCTCAAAATATTCAGCAAGATTGTCAGGAGTTTTTAATGTATATGCTTGATGTATTGCATGCTGAAGGTGTAGATGTAGATCACCTGTTTGGGCTTTCTTATCAATGGCAGCATGACTGCGAGAACTGTAGGGTATCAAGTACTACTAGTGTAGACTCAGAAAGATTTATATATTTAACTTTGCCAGACAGTAAATCAGTCTCCTTTAATAAGCTAGTAAAAGCAGCTGATCACAACATGGAATGTAGCCAATGTAAATCTGAAATGATGTCAACATTATTTATACGAACATATGGCCAGTATGTCATTTTAATGTTCCAACGATGTAGGCCTGATGGAACAAAATTGACAACTTTAATTAAAAATTTTGTGGCTTCACAGTTGTCAATATCAGGAAGGACTTTTGTAACTGCAGCAATTATATATCATGACAGTCCTTCAATAACATCAGGACATTACACAGCTTATTTAAAGTCTAGAAATGGCTGGTCATTCTGCAACGATTCGGTTTTAATTTTCAAAAATAAATTGCCGTATGACCTTAAAAATTCTTACCTGGTGTTTTTAAAACCAAAATTTTAGGGAAAGAATCTCGGGATGTGCTCTGAGGAATTTCAAGAGGTTCTAATGGCTCCTACACGATTTGGCCTTGAGGATAAGTGTAGTACAGAGACATAACTTCTTACCATAACACTTGACGTCATGGAAAAATAACTGCACTTTGAATGAGTTCAGAAAAACTGTTTCTTTTTATAAGCTAATTGAAGCAGCCAATCAAAACATGGAGTAGAGGGAATGTAAGTCTGCAATGCTGTCTACTGTTTTATATTGCTTTGTGATTAAAAGTGATGTAGAGAATTAAATAATTGTAGTAGTCATAGAGGTAGTGTAAGTCTGCTTCATAGTAAGCAGTATCAGTGTCATAGGAAATGTAGAACATGAGTGAGCAAGAAGGGTAAGATATTACTAGTCCAGGATTGTGAAAATGATCTTCAACATTTTAATTCTGAAAGTTGCGGAAATACAAAATGACGGGATTGGCTTACAAGAATTCCAAGAGTTATAAATGGCTCTTACATGATTTGGCCTTGTGGAAACGTGTGGTAGAGAGCGAGAAGTCATTTATTGTATGTAACATATTTTTCAAAATGATGGAGGTTTTCTTTCAGAAAGTGGCGGGCTGAAAGTAATAACAGCACAACAGAGTGTAAGCTGTTCATAGGACATCATTCGACGTCATGGAAAGTAAGTTAATTTTAAGGAGTTCTGAATTCTGATTTGTTATGTTGTATGGGTTTTTTAAACACAATCATTTTGATTGTGTTTTTTTTCCCCCGCTGTTATATGATGAATACCTTCAAGTCACTGTTTTTAGTGAAATTTGATACATTCTAAGAACAGCAAAAATAAACCATTTAACATGTATAATTAATTCTGTACTGTTTGTATTTATGATGTACATTTAGAACTGTGTAGGAGGCATGGAGAAGGAGAGGCTTCTGTAAGTGTCAAAGTTGTTGCATACAGTGCTCACATTCTACGTAGTCTTTCATATGATAGACTACATTTCCACAATGAGATACCTAAGCAAAGGAAACACAGGTGATATGATTGTGGAATGAGCAAAAAAAATTGCACGTTTTTCAATTATATTACCTGTGTTTCCTAACATTACACATCACATTGTGTAGATGAGGTTTAGGCCTGTTCCAGGAGACAGAGGAGGTCTGACATTTGTTCAAGAGTGCAGTGGACATGACTCACTTCGTTGGTAGGCCTGCACATGTATTATCTCCTCTGTATTCTTCAACAAACCTAAATTTCATCTGCAACCCTGAGTAGGACTTACCTGAAACAAATCTGTGGATAGGTTACACCTTATCGACATCTTGAAACAATCATTTAAAATGTTAGGGTCAGATTTATGATGGCCGTGCGCCTCTTTTGCGCCGCTGTGGGTCACTTTTGTGTAAAAGATGCACCATTTTGCAAGATAGGTTTCAGTTCATCTCCAGCAAGATACCATCAGTTTAAAATGTATATAATTAGCACTGTGTAGGGGGCATGCAGAAGCTGAAGCTTTTGTAAGTGTCAAAGTTGTTGCATGCAGTGCTGCACTTCTGGGTACTGTTTCATATGCTGGACTACATCTGCACAATGAGATACCTAAGCAAAGGAAACACAAGTGATGTGATTGTGAAATGAGCAAAAGAAATTGCACGTTTTTCAATTACATCACCTGTGTTTCCTAAGTTTACGAATTACATTGTGCAGATGAAGTTTAGGTCTGTCCACGGACACAGAAGAGGTCTGGCCTTTGTTCAAGAGTGAAGTGGACATGACTTACTTCATTGGTAGGCTTTCACATGTATTATCTCCTTTGTATTCTTCAACAAGCGTAAATTTGATCTGCAACCCTGAGTAGGCCTCACCTTAAACAAACCTCTGGAGAGGCCACACCTTATCGTCATCCTGAATTAATCATTTAAAATGTTAGGGACAGATTTATGATAGGTGTATGCCTCTTTTGCGCCACTGTGCGTCACTTTTGTGACGCATTGGCGGTGGAAAAGATTTGCTATGAGGCGACAAAATTACAAATTGATGCATCTAGGCAGATGTGTCATGCTGTAAAAAACCCATGCCACATGAAACCGATGCAGCAGTGATGCAAAAGATGCACCATGTTGCAAGACAGGCCTCACTTCATCTCCAACAAGATAAGAAGCTGAGTCTTCTGTAAATATCAAAATTGTTGTATACACTGCTCAACTTCTGTGTACTCTTTGATATGCTAGACTCCATCTGCACTATGAGATGCCTAAGCAAAGGCAACACAGGTGATGTGATTGTGAAATGAGGAAAAGAAACTCCACATTTTTCAATTACATCACCTGTGTTTCCTAAGTTTACGAATGACATTGTGCAGATGAAGTTTAGGTCTGTCCACGGACACAGAAGAGGTCTGGCCTTTGTTCAAGAGTGAAGTGGACATGACTTACTTCATTGGTAGGCCTTCACATGTATTATCTCCTGTGTATTCTTCAACAAGCGTAAATTTGATCTGCAACCCTGAGTAGGCCTCACCTTAAACAAACCTCTGGAGAGGCCACACCTTATCGTCATCCTGAATTAATCATTTCAAATGTTAGGGACAGATTTATGATAGGTGTATGCCTCTTTTGCGCCACTGTGCGTCACTTTTGTGACGCAGTGGGGGTGGAAAAGATTTGCTATGAGGTGACAAAATTACAAATTGATGCATCTAGGCAGATATATCAAGCTGTAAAAAACCCGTGCCACATGAAACCGATGCAGCAGTGATGCAAAAGATGCACCATGTTGCAAGATAGGCCTCACTTCATCTGCATCAAGATACTGTTAGTTTAAAATGTATATTTTTAGGACTGTGTAGGGGCATGGAGAAGCAGAGGCTTCTGTAAGTGTCAAAGTTGTTGAAAAACTGTTTGTCCTTCAATCTTTTCCCTTGTCTTTTCTAATTTTTAAAAACATGTTTTAATATTTTTCAAATGTTTGTTCACTCTTTCACAGATTGAAAGTATAAAAATAACAAGTGACTAACTTAACGATAATTATAAGGTAAATGTTTTGTACTCTTTTCGTTACATTTCTATCACATTCACCTACTATTAGTTCCACAGCTTCATTTCTTTAACCCTCAGTTTCCTGCCTTTGCTACTTCCCTCATTCCTTTCTCTATTACCTACTTACTCTACTCCTTCCACTCCTTTTCTCAGTCCCTCTCTTCTCATAGTTCCTCACTCTTGTTCACTCACTCCATCTCTATTACTCTTAGTGTCTTTGACTGATCACTCTTTCACTACTTGTTCATTATGCTTTTTCTGTGTAGTTGAAGCACACTAAGGGGCATATTATGAACACAGCCAATACAATTATTGCTGTTTTTATTGGCAGAAAACTGCTGCTAAAGTGGTTTTAGCGGCAGTTTTCTGCCGCAAAAGCGGCTTTAGCGACACATTTCTGCCGATAAAAGCTGCAAAACTTTTATTGCCTATGTTGATGATATGGCCCTATGTTATTTACATTTCTTTGCTGTTTCAATTATTCTTTTTGTGTTACTTCTTCTTTTCTGTTTTCTGTTTTTTCTCTCTGTTATTCCACATGTTTTAATCTTATTTTGAACATTCACTCACATTCTCCAAGAAAATCTTCTTTGTTATTCTTCTACTCTCCTTTTTTTCTTTCACTTCCTTATCCATTTTGTTTTTCACAATTATATCCTCTTCCCTCTTTTCTTCGGTAAATAAATCTATTAAACAGTATCTCTGGTTTAGACCCGATAGCTGTCTTTGTTTTAACATTACTCTCTGTTTACTTCCCTTATACTTACTCTTCTTTTTTTTTTTTTTTTATTCTTTTGGTTCGCTCCCGGTATGCGTACCGGCGAGCGAACCAGGAAGCGAACCAAAAGAAATAGAGCTTGCCAGAGTGCTAAACATTCTAGCAATTTTTTTTGAAAGGGGAGGTAGTTCTGAAAAGAACTTTTTTTTAAATGTTTTTGTTGTTTTATATATATTTTTTTTTTCTTAACATTTTTTGTTTTTTTTGTATTTTTTGAACAGTTTTATGTTTTTTTTGTTTTTTTTGGAGGGCAAACAACAAAAAACAGGCATTGGAAAGGGCTCAACAGGAGCAAAAAAAAATTTACTTTCTGGGGCGTTTAGAGCACTTGTGGTTTTCAAATGCTCTGTTGATTAAGTTAATGCTCATATTGGCACATGAGAGTAATGTACCGCAATATAAACAGGTAATCTTCATATGGACAAAGTTGTCCTGAATGTTTGGCACGGTTTCCCGTGCCTCTGGCCCTGACAAAGATACCTGTGTTGATGTCCTGGCCACAGGAGTTGGAGGATTGTCCTGAAGGTCACGTATCTCTGCCCGGCTGTAGTTTAGTGGATGCCACCTCTTCATGTGACGGTGCATGGTGTAGTTGCCGAAGCTATACTTCTTTAAGGTGCCTCTAGATAAGTCCTCTTTACATATCAGGCACGTCACATATCGAGCATTAACTTTTTTCTGCCCTTCAGGGATTGAAAAAAACTGCCAAATGAAACTAGTTTTCCGATGAGAAACCCGGGGCTGCTCTTGTAAAAACTGTGGTGCCTGTATCTCCTCTTCCTCTTGTTAATCCTCTTCCTCCTCTGTGTTGCTAATGAACTGTGGAGGTGGTCCTCTCTTCCCATGAGGAGGTGGTGGTGGTGGTGGGGGTGCACCAGCTAAAGCTACCAATGAAGCCATTGCTCAGTGATCACAAAGGGTCTTCCTCTCACAAAGATGAAAGTCAGAGTGAGGAAAGAAGGAGGGGTTTTCATCATTTTGGAAAAAAAATAGGTCTAAACCAATGAAAAGTGTTATTTTTAGATCACATGACCTAGCCTTACATCATTAGGAAACCAAAAGTGAGATGAACCAATGAAAAGTTTTATTAACAAGTCACATGACCTGTTACGCTTATGTTACGCGCTGCGGAACGCGCCCCGGATCGCTTCCGGGGAGCTGCGCTTCGCGCCTCGGTTCGCGCTGCGGAGCACTTCCGGGTGCGCTAACGCGGCGCGTCATAACACGCATTACGCGACAACGTGTACAGTAGCTCTCCCTAGCGAGGGCTCTGGGGCTGCGAGCTGCTGAGGGGACAGGTGAAAGCACGAACCTATGCGCACTGATTTTAGCCTTGCAAAAATATTATTTGGAGCAATTTTCAGCGTTTTTAGAATTTTACCGCATTTGTATTCTGGGGGCTGTTTTAGAAAGGGGAATTGAATTGGAAGGCACACTGACACTCTTTACACCCTTACTTCTCATATTTGAGCCTCAATCCGCCTCAATCCGCTTTGTAGGATCCTTCACTCGGCGGAGGGCGCCATCTTGGGTGAGGAAGGCGAGGTCAGCGCTCAAGTCGGGCCGGCCTCCCGCCCTCCCACAGTATTTAGGCGCGCCCTGCCCAGCGCTCCCTGCCCTACAGTAGCTCTCCCTAGCGAGGGCTCTGGGGCTGCGAGCTGCTGAGGGGACAGGTGAAAGCACGAACCTATGCGCACTGATTTTAGCCTTGCAAAAATATTATTTGGAGCAATTTTCAGCGTTTTTAGAATTTTACCGCATTTGTATTCTGGGGGCTGTTTTAGAAAGGGGAATTGAATTGGAAGGCACACTGACACTCTTTACACCCTTACTTCTCATATTTGAGCCTCAATCCGCCTCAATCCGCTTTGTAGGATCCTTCACTCGGCGGTGGGCGCCATCTTGGGTGAGGAAGGCGAGGTCAGCGCTCAAGTCGGGCAGGCCTCCCACCCTCCTCCGCCCTATATCATGTGTCATCCGACCAGACGGCGCAGCGGACTGGCGCAGCGGGCGCGCCGGAAGCGCGCCGAAGTCGAGCCAAAATCCAGCCCGTCTGCGCCCGTCCGCGGCCGGACGGGGCGCGGGACCATGGACCCTTGCATATCGACTCAAACTACCATAAGGTATGGCAGCCATGCTTTGCTTGCACTACAACCGGTCACGCTTGCCGCTTGTAAACACTCCATGCCTGCCCAGTCGCTAACAAAATGTATGAGGTGCAGCTTTGAACCCATCTTGCAAGTCCCAGCCACTAGTACGGGTCTTACCATCAAAGCAGCTTTACTTAATTGTAGATCTCTACGCAAGCACGCCCTAGAAATTTTCCATCTACTTGAGGACCAAAACCTTAACATCCTTTTCCTGACGGAAACCTGGCTAGATGATTACTCAGACCCGGACATTATCCAGGCCATGCCCCACGGCTACTCCCTTTCTAGATTGGACAGGAAAGCCGGTAGAGGAGGCGGCATTGCCATAGCTACGAAAGCCCATCTAGTCTGCTCCCTATCGTACATACAGGTTGATCACAGTGAAGCCGGATCTTTTACAATCAACACCGGTCCCAACCATTCTATATCAGGCATCCTGATATATCGACCACCTGGTAGACTGCATGACTTCACGTCCACCCTAATGGAAGCTATCACTCATTTAGCACTTAGGAAATCCAGAGTATTAGTGCTAGGAGATCTCAATGCTCATTTTGAAGATCCCTTAGACAAGGACGCTACTGATATTCGAATGGAACTTCTTTCGGTTCAGCTCGAAATAAAAAACAAAGAACCGTCACATCAATTAGGGCATTTATTAGACCCCATCTTTGGGAACTGGCAGGGAGTTTTCACCTCAGATCCTATACCCATACCCTGGTCGGATCATTATATCATTCCCATCACGGTTCAACTTGACAAAACCGAGCATTTCCGACATCAATCCCTGCAATATAAACGCAGAAAATGGAAGAACTTTTCATTAGATTCTTTCATTCAAATTGCCCAGGACGAAGGCCCTCCTAAAGGGGACGACTGTGAGGCAGCCAACAAGAACTTAAATAATATCGTCACTAAGGCTCTTGACATTACTGCCCCCAGTCGCACCCTGACCAATGCTAGGAGATCAAAAAAAGATGCTCCCTGGTTTGGCCAAGCACTGCAAACTTTGAAGACGGCATGCAAAAAACTTGAGAGAGCTTGGCGCCAGAACTTCTGTGCAGATACTAAAATGCAGTATAAAGCAGCACAGAGAGAATACTATACATCAGTACGTATGGCCAAGGCAGAACACTATCATACTCGTATCATGGAAGCAGGCAACTCCTCTAGGGAACTGTTTCAGATATATAAAGAAATATCTATAGTGGATGTGACCTCCTCCGCCCAAAATGATTCTGTGGAATCTTGTAATAAAATTGCACAATACTTTTCGGGCAAAATCAATAAAATCTATACTAGTTTCTCCAATCAGCCAGAGCCGGCCACGGACTTTACTGAAAATGACAACCGTGTAAATACACCTGAGTGCCTAAAATCTTTTGAAGTTCCCCCTTATGAAGTCCTGTCTAAATTGTGCAATAAAATCAAATCGGGGTCTCCCCGAGACCCGGCGCCTCCTAAAATCTTAGCTGAAGCTTTCCCTGCATTAGAACCTCACTTCAGACATCTACTGCAGATCTCCTTCTACACTGCCTGTCTGCCGACGGAATGGAAGGAAGCAGTAGTGTTACCAATTAAAAAAAAGCCGCACAATGGATAACCTCCGGCCAATATCCTTGCTACCTTATGTGGCTAAGCTAGCTGAGAAAATTGCCAACAATCAACTCATGGAACACCTTGAGGCCCATAATGTCTTCCATAAGTCCCAGTCGGGTTTCAGATCTGGTTTCTCTACGGAGACAGCTCTCCTGAGGGCCACGGAAACCTTACGAGAGGGGGAAGACGGGGGCAAGACTATGGCCCTCATCATGCTCGATCTCAGTGCCGCGTTTGACACTGTAGCACACTCCATCTTGCTACAGTGTCTAAACAAAGCTGGAGTCACTAATAAGGCACTGGGATGGCTGAAAGCATTTTTGATCAATAGGAGCTTTCAAGTCCAAAGAGGGACTTCCCTCTCAGACAGGGTGCTGCTTGAACAGGGGGTACCTCAGGGCTCGGCCCTGAGTCCCACCCTGTTCAATCTGTACATGGCCCCCCTGGCAGAGGTGGTGCAATCATTCGGCGTGGAGCTTGTCTCTTACGCCGACGATACGCAACTTTTTATATCTCTGACCCAAGCCCCGTCCATGGAAGCTGATAACTTTAATGCCTGCATGACTAAGCTAGCCACTTGGATGACAGAGCATTGCTTAAAACTGAACGGTACAAAAACGGAGGTCCTCATCATTGGAGGCAATGAGGCCAAATGGACAGCTGAATGGTGGCCCAGTTGCTTGGGTCCTCTGCCTCCTCCTAACCGAGAGGCTAAGAATCTAGGCATCTGGGTTGACAACAAGCTGTCCTTTGACAGCCATATAAAGAGAACTGTAGGCAAATGCTTTGGGGTGATGAAAACGCTCAATCGCACCCTTGACCTGTTACCTCTTAACTCCAGACGTACCATGGTGCAGGCATTAATAACTTCCCGCATTGATTACGGGAATGTACTGCTCCTGGGTACATCGGAGAAAAACATCAAGAAACTACAGGTTCTACAAAATTCGGCAGCACGCCTGGTGTTAAGGCTTCCCCGCAGAGCCCCCTCACGACCCTCTCTGGCAGCCCTCCATTGGCTACCTATTAGTAAGAGGATTGTTTTTAAAGCTATGCTATGGTGCCATAGGATAATCCATCACAGAGCACCGGCCTATATGTTGGATATGGCATCCTTGTATGAACCCAATAGACCACTCAGATCCAAAGGAATGGGTCTGCTCAGAACTGCCTGCCCTAAAAAAGCTAGAATGGGAGGTAGATCATTCCGCACTTTAGCGGCTAGGCACTGGAACCTCCTGCCTCTGGATATCAGGCTAGAGATTAATGAGTCCTCTTTTAGAAAGAAGTTGAAAACTTGCCTCTTTACTTTGTGATTGTGCTCTCTCTGTCCTTCTAATATGCTCGCTCCACAGCGCGGGGACACGCCGGGAGGCGTCACCATGCGCTTTACAAACTCCTTTAAATAAAAAAAAAATAAAAAAAATACGTCGCGCTTCCGCGACGTGTCACGATGTTGATTTCTAACGCGCCAGTTGCGCAAACGGAACGTTTACTGGTTCGCGGACCGGGTTGCGGCACCAAATTAAGCTAACGGGAAGCTTCCCGGTTCGCGAACCGGGAGCGAACCAAAACATAATAATAAAAAAAAATATTAATAAACATAGAAAATACATTTTTTGATTTAAAGAAAAATACATTTTACAGCTATAGATATTAGCTTTTAAAAAACCAATGAAATTCACTGAAAAAACCATAGGTTATAGACCATATATAGTTAGGAATTAGCATTTACAAAACCTTGAAAATTCACTGAAAAAAACATAGGTTATAGACCATATATAGTTAGGAATTAGCATTTAAAAAACCTTTTTTTACTCACACAAAACTAACCCTGGGCGTAGTTCGCGGAGCCGCACTCCGCGGAGCTACGCGAAGACGCAGTTGCACTCCGCGACCTTCGCGTAGCTCCGCGGACATGCGTAGTAGGTTGCTAGACCCGTTCGCGTGCCGTTTTTCGTCTTCGGGAGCGCGGTGCGCGTGTTCGGGGCGCTGCCTGCATGCTCGAGATAGCTGTGTGTTAGACATGTTCGGGAACTCATCTTCTCGTTCGCACTGCCAAAGTGCGTGATCGCGTCAAATATCGCGCGAACTTACCCTGGCGCACGCGATAATGTTATTCAGCGCGCGAGAACTACGCTACGCACCGGATCGCGGAGTAATCGACAGCTTCCCGTTCTCCGTAGAACGCGGAGTTGCCAAAACTCCGCAAGCTCCGCGAACGGAGCGTAGTTCTTCGCCCAGGGTTACACAAAACCATTGAAATTCCATATATAGTTAGTTGTACTAACTATATATCGCGCACCCGCAATCCACTGCTGATCATGTCACATATTACATCATTCATGACATGGTCAGTGACATCACTGATGACATCACTGATGACATCTCAAATGACATCACTGATGACATCACTGATGACATCTCAAATGACATCACTGATGACATCACTGATGACATCTCATATGACATCACTGATGACATCCTGATGACATCACTGATGACATCTCAAATGACATCACTGATGACATCTCATTTGACATTACTGATCACATCACTGATGACATCACTCATGTGATAATACGATGAACCTCTTCAGACTCTAATATAACCTAAGATACACTCAGTGTAAACAGACACTCACAGACTGTCACTCATCCATGGAGTTACTCACACACCTAGTCAGTCATGCAAAGAATCAATCACACCTCCATTTCCTCAACTATACAGTTATACACACCTTACTTATTCAAACATATACTAACACATATCTACTCTCTTATACAATCCCTGATACAAGTTCACAATCATCCATACAGCCACTCACACATTCACTGGCTCTTATGCACAGTTATTTATATATGTCAACTCTCACATGTACTGTGTTTTACATATGTACTTACTTTCACATGTAGCACTGAGATATCCATTCACTCATTAATGCACTCAGTCAACCACCCATACAGGTGTTTCCACATGCACTTTTGAACCCATACATCTAGTGAATCAACTGCTCACACATCTATGCAGAGAGTTATACACCTCCCAGCCACCCACACACACACACTCAGTCTCCCATACAAATACTTAGGCAATCAACCAATAACCCATATAGTTACTCATATAGGTACTGATCAACACATGCAGCAGTTTACAGAACAACAGACATAATGATGCACAAATTAAGACAGTTTAGTCACTAACCCATGCACTCAGTGAGACACATTTAATCACTCACTCATACAGTCAGTCACGCACCTACTAAATCCTTCATCCAGACACTTCTACATCTACTCATTCTTCAATATGTAAAACATATTTAAAGTTTATAGAAACACACAGTCGCTGGATGATGTCATTTGAGATGTCATCAGTGATGTCATCAGTGATGTCATTTGAGATGTCATCAGTGATGTCACTGACCATGTCATGAATGATGTAATATGTGACATGATCAGCAGTGGATTGCGGGTGCGCGATATATAGTTAGTACAACTAACTATATATGGAATTTCATTGGTTTTGTGTGAGTAAAAAAAGGTTTTTTAAATGCTAATTCCTAACTATATATGGTCTATAACCTATGGTATATATATGTGTGTATGTGCGTCTGTGTGTGCGTGTGCATGTGTGTGTGTGTGTATACACAGTTGCCCCGCTATCTAGCATGAAACAACATGGTTTTGCAAAGGGGTTGCCTGGGTTTTTGATACTGGCCTTGGCGGCCATCTAAGGAAACCTAGAAAACCCAGACAATACTGAAAACTAGACACCCGGGGAAGTCCAGAGAGATCTGGCTGGCACGGATACCCCAATGTTTCCTACCCAGAATCCCCTGCAAACCTCAAAGTTAGATAAACAAAATCTTGTTTTCTTCACTTTTCTGTGGGGGAAAGTTGTGGGATTACTGGGCTTCTACAAATTTATTACCACCCAGTAAAAATGGTACTGCATTTGTGTGGGTAGGCCTAGTACCCGTGGCAAGAAATGGCCCAAAACTTACTGTGCAGACTTCCAAAATATTGATCGCAAAACTACGTGGTTTTGAGAGGGAGTCACTTGTGTTTTTGGTCCAAGACTCAGAGGCCATCTATGGAAACCTACCACACCCAGATGATTCTGGAAACTAGACACCCAGGGGAGTCTAGGGTGGTGCGGCTTGCATGGATCTTCTAACATTTTCCTACCCAGAATCCAAGTAAACCTCCAATTTAGGTAAACAAAATCATGTATTCCTCACTTTTCTGTGGGGGAAAGTTGTGGGATCACTGGGCCACCACAAATGTACTACCACCCAGTATTACCCCAGGTCTCCCTATAAAAATGGCAACTCACTTGTGTGGATAGGCCTAGTGTCCATGACAGGAAAAGGCCCAAAACGCACTGTGCCGACTTCAAAATTATCGATTGCAAAGCTACATGGTTTTGCGAGGGAGTCTTCTGCATTTTTGGTCCCGGGCTCGGTGACCATCTAAGACAGGGGTCTCCAACCTTTTCTGTAGTGAGAGCTTCTTCTGATCAGTGAAAATCATCATGCGCTACTAAAGGCCAAGCAACTCCCACAATTTTCTGAGACACCTCCCACACCCTGTTTCATTGACTTTAAGCCTAATTTCTTTGTGACCCATATTGTGATTTAAACACTGATATGAATGTATTTGGATTTGTGTTGTCACCATGCTTCAAGACCTTTCAGTTAATAGCTGTCACTGAAAAAATCATTGTAATGTAGCTCAATTAACAAACATACAAGAAAATCCATCTTACCTTCAATATGGAGATGTGTCCTCGAATACTGTGTAATCTGGAAGCCTGGGAGGGCAATTCTGAAGAAGTCATTTTAGTAGTGAAGAAAGAAAGAAAGAAAGATCTTCAGGTGGATCCCCACTGACACAAGAAGAACTGTCACCCAGGTCCTCGTCAGCGGCAGGCTGGACTACGGAAATGGCCTCTATGCGGGAGCCCCGGCCAAACTGCTTTAAAGACTGCAATGCATACAGAACGCCTCTGCACACCTGATCCTCGACATCCCCTGCCACAGCCGCATCACACCCCACCTGAGAGACCTTTTTCTCTGCTTCCCGTCGACAAGAGGATCACCTTCAAACTCCTTACCCATGCACACAAGGCACTACAAAACACCGGACCAACATACCTCAACAAACGACTCACCTTCTACACCCTGAACCACCAGCTCCGCTTCGCCGACCTTGCCTCGCCACCGTCCACCGCATCCGAAGAATGACCACCTCGCTACCGAGTACTGGAACGACCTCCCCATCCTCCTACTGCAGACTGAAGACCTCCTGACCTTCAGGAGGCTACTCAAGACCTGTCTATTCGAGCACTAGCAGCACTAGCAGCTACCCCCTCTCCCTCAGTGCCATAGACCCTTACGGGTGAGTAGCCTGCACTATAAATGCCTTGATTGATTGATTGATTGACAGTGTGTGGCATTCAGCCAGTGCAAATATTTGCTGAATCACCAATACAGATGGATTAAAAGAGGTATTACTCTTCGATTGCAGCTGTGACAAGATGGCTGTGCTTTTCAATGTTCAATGTCCAGATCACTAAACTTCAGCTTTGTTTTACGCAGCTATTCGGACTGGAGCGCAATAGAAAGTACTGAATTTGTCCTTTTCTCTGCATTCCTTGAAAGGTTTAGTTTTAGCTTTAAGGTTGTTATGGCACCAATCATGCTGACAATTACAGTCTCATTACTCTCTTTACTGTTTTGGGTATCAGTAAACCAGGCCTTGCTTGTTCTTGTTCAACTAATAAAGAACGTTAAAAGATTCATACTATTCTTCTATATAGCTCTCTTTTTTTCTTGTCAATAAACCAGGCTTGCAGGAAACCCTGCTTTGTTCTTATCAGCTGTCACTGCAGCCGCGAGGACGATTGAATTTTAAACCACTACCAGCAGGAAGTTGCGAACCTGATCAGAGGCCACAGTTCAACGAGGACATAGAGGCCCCCCGAAGCCCCATCATTGATTTACCTTGACTTCCTGTAATTTAATGAACTACGCGAAGCACTTACACACGATGTCGCCATCCACTATGGCTTACTAGTTGGGACTAGTTTGATCACTCCAGTGATGAGATCATTATACCTATTGACAAATCTCCTCCACACAGAAAATGAATGTTTCTCCTCCAAACTGTACTAAGATGCGGACTACTGTCTAGGCTCCTTAAATCCTTAAATTATTTCAGAACGCTCACCCAGTCCTGATGATGATCTAAAGTATCCAAAAGATCGAAATGTCGTCGACCCCCTGTTGGAAATCCCCCCACTTGTACATATCGCTCTGGATTTCTATGTCTAATTGTGTGATATTTTGTGTATCGTCACCTCCACTCAGTCACGTTATGCACCCTTGTCACTTATGTGAGCACCTGAATGTACTTATGTAAATATCAATCTGCATATTATGGTTAAATGACTATTTGTTGCCCTATGAAGCTTGCTCCCCTAGTGATTTATTCATTAGACCAAATAATATTTAGCCTTGTGTTACTGGACCTTATTAGGCCTACCCTGAACCATTGTACTTACCATAAATAAACTGTTCTTATCTTGTGCAGCTAATAAACCTAATTGCAAAGATACTAAAGATTCTTCTCTCCAACTACTTTTTTCTCAGTAACTGAAACCCAGGTCTGCAATTCACATTGCTTTGTTTTTTTCCAACTAATAAAAGACTTTGAAAGATACTGAAGATTCTTCTCTATAGCTATATTTTTTCTTGAACTCAATAAACCAGGCCTCAATTAAACACTGCATTGTTCTGACCTTGTGCAGCAAATAACATTTGGAAAGGTGCTCAAGATTCTTCTTTCCAGCTACATTTTTTTGGTGTTAGGAAAGCAGGACTGTACTACACATTCCTTTGTTTCTGTATTTCTAATAAAAACCATTCTATGATGCTGAAGATTCTGCTCTGCAGTGACTTTTTTCTTGGTGTCAGTAAAAAAACAGTTACCTACATTTTGGAATTCACCGATATCTGTCACTGAATGTGTAACCGTATTCATTGCAATTGCATACAAATTACACACCATTTCAGTGAGAGAAATGTCACTAGGATCCACTTACATGAAGGGGTTTAAAGTAAACATCACACAGGCCCCCAGTTGCTCAAAATCACTAAATCTGTCGCAAAACTCTTGATTAAGCCTCATCAGGAAGCTACTGTATTTTTCTATGTCCAGGAGCTCAGCCTCAGCTTTATTTTCTGAAAGGATTTGGAGCACAGAGGGAAAGTGCAGGATCTTTGTTTTCTGTACATGCTCTATGAAAAGGTTACGTTTTGACTTGAATGTTTTCACAGAACTAATCATGTTGGCAATTGTCTTGTTTATTCCTTGTAATTTGCAGTTCAAGACATTGCATTTTTCTGTCACATCTCTCAAAAATGCTAAATCGAGCAACCACTCAGTGTTTGATAACTCTGTGGTACCTTCATTTCTTAACATCATAAAAGCTTTGACTTCTGGCATTAGCAAAAGGAATCTATACAGTATTTTTTTTCTGCTAAGCCATCGGAGCTGAGTTTTCAGTAAAACGTCCCCATACTCAGCTGATAGTTCTTCAAGGAACAATTTGAAGGCTTGAGGTTGCTTGGCCTTAGCACAAATTGAATTAATAATTTTAAAAACAGGATTCATCATGTGATCAAACCGTATTACCTTAGCACATACAGGGTTTTGATGTATAATGCAATGGTAGTTCAATAATGGAGGGAGATCTGTATCTGCTTTGCAATTGGCAATGGAACCAGAATGACGCCCTATCATTGCCGGTGCACCATCAGTTGTTATTGCCACTAACCTTTTCAATGGGACATTTCGTTTCACAAAATAATTCTTCACCTCATTGTGGATGTCAGCTCCTTTGGTTGTGGTTTTCAGAGGCAATAAAGTAAAAAATAACTTTAAAAACCATTCTAACAAGCATTACCAACTTGGGTATATCACTTGCATCAACAGAGTCATCACACTGGATGAAAAAATATTTACATATCTTTAAACCCCGTTCTAGCTGCTATTATGTTGGTCAATAATGCAGAAAACCCATCTTGCCATAGTGTTTGACCCTAAATGCACATCTGAAATGGCAGACATAATTTCAGGGATATTTTTGAATTCTTTGAATAAGGACTCAACCATTAGAAGCATTGCTTCCTTCACAATCGCGCCATCTGAAAATGTTGCTTTGTGCTTGATCAAGTGATGAGTAACTATGAAGGATGCTTCAGTTGCTGCAGTGGCTTTCTTTGATAGCTTTGTAAATAAAGATTGCTGTGTCTGCAATGCAGATTTTAGTTCCTTTTGCTTTTTGTGACCTCAGGCTGCTTCCTTTAGGGAACTTCCTCTCAAAATGCATGTGAATTGTTGAAAAATGCCTCTCAACATTACCCCCTTTTCCCCGCTGCAACTTTTTATTCACAGATTAAACAGTCACAGTTGTCTTTAATTTGTGTTAATAAAATTTCGGTCTCCCACTATTGATGGAAGTAGTATGTCTTACTTCTTGGATTTTTTTAAGGACCTGGCTTTTCATCCATGATTGTAGTTGTTAAGGCTGTAAGCAAGGGTAGAAAAGTTGGTGAAGTCACCATCCAATCCCAATAGGTATAAGTACCATGTGGACACCTTTAATGATGTTTTATTACAGGCCATTTGTGATTAACAGCCATGCTGGTAAATTAAACAGCACTATTGGAAAGTGAGATAAATAACTCACATTTGCTATGTTTAATTAGGAACACTGGATGACTGCTTTCACAAATGACCCTGCATTTGATTCACCATGATCTAAAAAGAGCCTAAAACTATAAGTTTTGTAGAGTTTAGCCGAATTTTGTAAATCGGAAGTGGACCACATTTTGCATCACACAAAATACCAAATTCACAAAAAACATTTCTATCGTCACTGGATGTCTTTTGTAGTGAGACAAGCTTTGACACCTACTCTGGATAATGATATTCCATGACCAATGCAGATCTTATGACATAACCCTCTGACCTCTGATGTACGGCAACTAGGATGCCCCACAGTTCAAACCTAACAACCTCCTAGACTAGAATATTCAGTCTCCATTTCCTTGGTATCACCCTCTTAAATGCCTGCCTTCACCGGCCTTTTTGAGACAACAGGTTCACATACACAAAAGACAAGTAAAAAATCTGAAAAATTATTAAAATAAGCACATGCTCTTTTTTTCTATGTAACATGAAAGCAACAATTATAAGAAAAGATGTCATGGACCTGTCCGAAAACCTAACTGAGTTTTAAACCAAATATGTCTTCATAAAATGAAGTGTGATGTACAGCTTTCTATGCCATATATACAAACTCCATATTGCTCAAGGCTGACTGAGGCAGGGAAAAACTTAATCCTGGTATACTTATGACTGAAAATGTACCAGGATGACCAATTGTTCTTTGGATGGCCCAGTTCCAAAAAGCGATGCCGCTGACCACTGCTGCTCTGAACTGCCCCTGTGCTCTACTTGTTTCTTAACTTCATCAGTATGCCACAGGCCATAACTCACCCTGTGAAGCTCTGAAGGTTGCCACACTATTGCTAGGTAGAAGAAGGTACCCATTTGCTGAACCTGGGGTGAACTGTACAACTGAACCAGAACAAAAGGGATCAATCTCAGTTCCTCTCTTTAACAAACTGTGTGATCCTCACCTTATGGTACTCAGCTAAGGCTCCTATGCAGGCTACTACAATCACCCAAAATACCAATGGTACCTCTAGAGCTGTTAAAAGCTGTCAGCAGACTGAAAATCATAACATAATAAACTGTATATCTGTCTCACACCTCATTCACCACACTGCTACGCACTGCATCCCATAACATGATTAGATAACCGCACCTTGGTGTTCATCAGGCAAGACAAGGAAACACTTCCAACATAGGATCCCAAACCAAAGAAAACCCTTCCAACCAAGCACGCTACACATGCCATACCTTGCTAACCTTGCAATCTCAAACTTTGGGCCTCCCCTTTCTTCATTATTAAATAAAGTAAAACAAAGGGAGAATGGTCATTTACAAATGAATACATATGATTTTCTTTCATGTCCGGGCCTTTGCAGACTATTGGAACAACAACAAATGGGCGATATTTGGAAAGGTGGAAACCTTACTCTCATTATAAAGCTCATTATATATCATTATAAAGCACTCCACTCAGTTCTATAACACATGCTTCAACTCTGCAAAGTCCATTTTCAGAAAATGCATAGTTATCTAATGTTCAGCAACATACTGTCTGCTAAGCCTTGCACTCGCAGCACAGTCCTCTTCTGCTTCCAGTAGTAAGCAAACTCCACTCTCTGGGCAGCCTGTTAGTTCCTCAAAACCGTTGTAGTCTACTTTACAAGTGCTTACTTTCGAGTCTAGTTTTCATTAACTCAATTATGTTCTCACACTGTGCTTCACTGTACAGATTTCAAATGCCAGCATTCTCTGCATCCTACACTAAGCACATCCAAAGGTTGTCAACAGCCAATCTGCACAATTGATAGATACTCCTAAGGCACACAGGTGTCAACCTCTTCAAAAAGATTTTGAGTGTGTGTGCATCAATCTGTCTTTGTACAATCCCAGCCAAGGTGCTGCACGTGCTCAGAATGACGAGGGCCGCCTGTGCATATTTGAGTTTATTTTACTTGTCTTCTTCATCTCAAAAACCATTCTGCTAATATTTGAAGACGCCATTTTGTCTATTTTTGGAGTGTGGAGTCGGAGTAGCATTTTAAATATCCACAGTCCCAGTGACCACTTTGTGTAACTAACAGCTGGTATTATCTTGTTGAAATGTACACACTTTGTTTATCAAAGGTTGAAAAGGTTATGCTGCAGGGATTCATAACTGCGGGGCACACGATTTCTGCAGCATGCAAGCTCTTGACATATTTTACTCAAGAGGCGAAGAATGTGCATTGCTGATTATGGCTAATCATGTAATTTCTCTGTCCCTGCACAAGGAAGGGCTATGCTCCTCAGCTGACAATTTACTCAAAAATTAAAGTCTCATAGTAAAATTAAGATAACAAGGTCTACTCATGACCATGTGATTGAAGCCTTGGGAAACGTATTCTTTGCATAAGACTGGCCCAGTTTCATGAGGTAGGGCTTAGAGGAGAAGAATGAGTTCTTAAAGATAAAAGAACACAGACAGCACTTGCACACTGTCCTATGTAGAATACAACATTGTGTTCCAGTCCAATCCAGTTCAATGAAGTTAGAGGTTTGTATTGGATTATGGTTAACAGAACCTGCTGATAGCCACACAAGTCACCCCATCCTGGATTCTGCTGGGTGTCTAATTTAAAAAAATGTACAAGTTTGCTAGGCTTCTCAAGGTACCGCCTGATTGAGGATTCAAATTCCACAGCTAGGCACATTAAGAAAAAAGGGTCAGTTTTCACTGGAAAAAAGTTGATATGCCTATGTTGAGTTTTGGGCCGTTCCTGTCGCAGGCAAGTGAGGTACCATTTTTATTAGAACACTTGAGGGAATGCTGGCTGGGTGGAAGATTATGACTTCCCACAGATTCCAGAACTTTCTATCGCAGAAATGTATTTTTTATTTTGACAAAGTTTGAGGTTTGTAAGGGATTCTGGGTAACAAAACATGGTGAGAGCCACAAAAGTCACCCCATCGTGGATTCCCCTGGGTGTCTAGTTTTTAAAAAATTCCATGTTATCTATGTTTCCCTAGGTGAGGGTTCAAATCCACAGCTAAGCACAATGTGAAAAAATGGTCAGTTTTCACCGGAACAAATGGATATGCCCACATTGTGTTTTGGGCCATTTCCTGTCACAGGTACTAGGCTACCCACACAAGTGAGGTACCAATTTTTTGGGGAGACTTAGGAAAACACAGTTGTATTGAACAGGTTTTATTACCAATTGACTTTCTATGCATTTCTGCCTTCCAAATGTAAGAGACTGTGTAAAAAAGAAGTCATTTTGAAAAATGTCCTCTGATTCACATGCTAGCATGAGTACCCGCAATGTGGTAGATGTGCAAATAGCCACTGCTTCTAAACTCTATATTTTATTTGCATGTCAGATATACAAACCCATTTTGGAAATACATAGGTGTCCTTGATACCTATTTGTCACTCTTTATATATCACAAAATGAATTGCTATATACCTGGTACACAATGAAAATCCATTGCGAGGCACAGTTCAGTTATTGGCTCTGGGTACCTCGGGTTCTTCACCACAAACAGAACGATCAAGCAAATGTAATGATATATTGTTTTTTTTTAAATGCCATACTTAGAAGAAGTTACAGGTGAAAACGTTAGCACAAATGGCTGTTTATTGCAACTCAATGTCAATATTTTTTATTTCAACTGTTAGTTTCCATCAGAAAACTTTGAAAGATCTGAACAAATGACTCCTTGGTAAATTCAGAATTGTTTTTAATGTTCAGAAACATATAGCTTTCCGGGATCCATTGTTGGTTTTACACCCATTTCTACCACTCACTGGAAGGAGGTTGAAAGCACCAAAAATAGGAAAAATAGCCTATGTCCCAGTAAAGTGTCAAAACTGTGTAGAAAATGTTGGTTTTCTGACAAAGTCTCCCTGTTTTTTAAAGCTGGGAATATGGTGATTTTAGCACTATAAACCATTTGGTGATACCATTTGTAGAGAAAAAACAGATGCTTTCATCTGCAGCACCTTTTCCCCATTTCTAACCCCCCAAAACAATATTTTGCTATTTTCTGGCTAATTTCTCAGTCTTCTTTAGGGGTAGCCACAAAACCTCATGATGATTCCTCAGGATGATTGAAGAAAAGGATGCAAATTTTACATGAATACCTTATGTGGACAAAAAGATAAAAGGGCCTAAGTGTAGACTATCCCAAATCACCAAAAAAAGGTTTCGCAGAGGGGGGGAGGTCTAGCAGCGAAGGGGTTAAGTATGGTTGCAGGCAGCATTGTTTTTTTAATGCATTTTTAACAATTGTGGACATACTTTATCATCACAGTGCCCGTTTCACGAGCACCACTGTTTTCCTCGCTCTTCCACTCCCTCCCAATAAGTCAGCAGGCTCCTGGCTGGCCTACCTCACAGCAGAGCAGCCAAGCCAGCAGGTTATGTTGTTATGTTATTTTAATTTGTAACTCTCGCAGATACTCGTAGGTGTCCCGGCGCGGAGCAGAGAGGTAACCGACAGAAAATTATGCGAAGAGATACGTTTTCAGATTCTTCATGAAGATGCGCGGATCCTGGATTTTCTGAAGTGTGAGAGGAAGAGCGTTCCAGGCAACCGCCACTTTCCTTGCCAAGGAGCTGCCTCCAAACCTCTGACGTTGGAAGCGGGGGACCAGAGCCAGGCTTTCAGTTAAGGAAAAAATTACACTTGATAGAGAAGGCAAGCTGCGCCTGCTGGAAAGATTAACGGCTTTAACCAACAGTTCACTGCACATGACTAAAGCCTGAGCTACTGTTCACCAATGCATCCTCAAAAATAGCATTGTTACAGACACAGCCCAGGCAGGGACAAGGCACTACCCTGCAGGCAGCCTGCATAAGAAACCAAACTACTGCAGAACTAATTCATAAGGGGAAAAAATACACTTATTAATAATCTATTAAACAATATTCCTTAGTTCCGGAGTATTGTGTTACTCAATGGAAAGCACTTTAACGCATCCACGTGGGCAGTGAGCACTATATAAATGCAAATTAAAATTTTGCAGTGGTCTTGTGGCTTACATACAGAAATCTACAGTAAACTGTGCCAGTAAACAATTTCATTACTAATACTGTAGCAAAAAGTAAATCTACTGCAAACCGCAAGCATAATTGCATTGTTTATTTTGTTAGGAACACTAAAAAAATGACTCTTGTAAATCTGTCAAAATACAAATACATTTGAAATAGAGACTAAAATAAAACGTGTAAGTACCTCTTCAATTCAGATGTTAAAAAACCCTACACATGTAGGCAGTGGTTTACCGTCTTCTATAACAAACCATAATATTCTGAAATCCAAGATCACCCATGCACTACCGATGCAGTTATCCAATCACCCAAGCATTCGGTCACATATTTACCCAGGCTCTACCCATACACTCATTCAATAGCCCAGGCATTCTGCAAAATTACATCTAGAGACTGCTCCCCTGCTTCTAAGGTGGTGTTACAGTTCATGCAGAAGGTAGTAATACGTTTTAGGTCTGGTAAGTTTTCACTGCATCTTCTCTCTACTTCACCTGGATCTTTGTCATCAGGAGCATGGGTTGGAGTTTTGGAGGCTGATGACCCCTCTCCTGCTATCTCCCTCTGTGAAATGTTAAGGTGCTTCATGTGCTATCTTTATACGTACCTGTTGTACCACATGAATATTTGTTTGCTGTACCTCAAGATAGTGTCTTCTCACACAAGCTGCATCGCACCAATTTAGCTGTGATCTTTGATTCACAAGATGGAATAGTGAAAAAATCCTAAACTATGCTTTGTTTCTTCATTGGTGGTTGTTCAACTGAAGACTCTTCTTGTGCTGCTGTGACCTCCTGTTCTTCAAAAACTTCAACCAGTTGTACATCTTCCTGTGGTTGTTCTGATGCCATTTTATGTTTGCAAAGAAATAGCCAACGAAACAAAACACCAGCATAATGTTGAAAATCAGTTTAGGACAGCTATTATAATAAACTAACCAGTACGTGGAACGGTCAAGAAGGGAGGACTTCCTTTCATAAAGAAAAATGTGTAAACTAATGACATTTCTCTGTTTGGTAGTCACATGCTATTCGCGAGTGCCGTCGTCGTCACGAAAGTAGAAAGTTATTTTAGGGAATTGGTCTAAACAGGTACAGTCAAACTTTATGTAAATATGTATATATATATGTGTTTTACACTTTACTCTAAACATGCGGGATTCACGACCAATGACTTCGTCGCGACTTCCAGTGTCATCAGGAACAAGGAACATGCATTTCAAGTGTACTTTTTTTGACAAATGTATACAAAGGAGAAAGTTAAATCAATATCTTACTAAACAACTAGACTCAAACTTTAAATAAAACATGTCTTTATATCTGTTTAATACTTAAAAAAAATAAAGTGATGTAATCAGTTATGCCACTAACCAAGTCATAAGCAGTGCATCGCGGGGGTGTGCGTTATAGTTAGCTCAATAAATTATAACTGCTGAATTACTTGGGTTTTGTATGAGTGAAATGTCAACCGAACCATAAAGTCCCTGTAACCATTGTTTTTTTTCAGTGAATATTATATATATTCACGAATTGCCCAAAAACAGTGCCTCAGTGATTCTTTTGGTGCATGAAAAGATCTGGGGTGATCCGTCAGAGAAAAAGGGGCTCAAAAACGTGTTACCCATGTTAATTCCAATAGGAATTATAGACATGAGTACAACCCAAACTGTTGAATGAAATTACAAAAAATTGGTAGAAAGGTAGCTGTTGGTCCAGGGAGTGAACTTTTTGTAAAATAGGAAGCTGTATATATAGGGATGCAGATCCTTTTAGGATCCTGACAGCCCCATGCTCAAATCTGATTGGCTCTCAACACTGAAAACCAGGAAGTGTTGGCAGCCTTCTTGAGACTATGGTTAATCCGAATTCCAACATAAAACATAAAAATAGAGAAAAGGACAAGGGAGCAATGCACTGACCCCCTAGGGTTCTTGGGGGGAGGTTCCAGAGAGAATTTCTTTTTTTAAACTTCAGCTGGATGAGTGCAGGAGCCAGGCTCCTGTGCTTCTTTAATTATTGGTTCCTGGGTGGGCCAAGTGAAGGTGGCATGTGGGACTTAAATGAGGGTGCGAACAGGCCCCCGTATTGGGGCTTACCAATGACCCGGGGATCACCACATCCTGGAGCTTCTGAGTTCTTAAACAGACTCCACCAGGCCCTGGAGACCACCACCATCCTGGCCCCATATTGAAAGAACACATTGCAGGCCGGGTGATCCCCCAGCACCAGGAACAACCAACTCCCCAGGGCTAATTTAAAGTTAATGGGGGGGGGCAGCACAGACCCTCTGGGCCCCCAGGAACTGACACCTCCCGAGGGCTTAATTAATATTTAAAGTGGGAGGGGACCACATGGACCCTCCCAGGCTATAAAAGTCACCGGAGACTACCACCTTCTCAGGGCCTGTCCATCTACTTCAAAGCAGCCCCCACTGGAGCCAATAAGGAGCCTGGGAACCGCCACCCCCCCCCAGGGCAAGCTCCTGCTTTGTCCGCCTCAGGACATAGTTATTTGTTGTGGCCTTGGCAAGAGATTTAGCCACTCCTGCCAAGCCACAGCAAGCACTACACTTCCAGCAAGTGAGAGTGAAGAAATGTTCTTGCTTACCAGAAGCAGAGCAATTTGTGGTAATTGTGGTAAATTATATTTTTGACACAGTATTTTTGTTAACAATATGATTTTACCACAGTATGGTCTATGAGCCGATTTTAAAGAAATTACTCTTCAAGTCCTTCCTAATTTGGAGCAGCGTTGGGGCTGTCCTGATGAATACAAGGATGATGTTCAAGATAATAGGTACAAAAATGGATGCTGCCTTTTTTTTCTTTCTTTACACGTTTATGTCTCCATTCTGATGGTGTTCCAGCTCAAGGTGTGCTGAGAACCACCAGAAATGGTCTGCAATATGACTATGGGTGTAGGTAGTGATAGCTTTCTAAAGGATGCAGCCTGTTTTGAAAATGGTATGTGCCAGCATGGGGAGTCGAATAGAGTTCCACCAGGATGAAGACAGTGTCGTCATATTTTTCAGACCCTAGATGAGACAAGCTGTTGCATATATATAAAGCCCCTAAGAGGTGCCAATGAAAGTCAGAATGATAATGAACCATGGCTACCCCCATCCAGAGGTGAGAGTACACTAGACCCTGGCTGTCTTTGTTTTACTGATAATGTGTTCCTGGAGCTGGAGATTGGTGTCCAGGATGAATCTAAATGACTTCTCATATATGTATGTATATATATATATATATATATATATATATATATGTAATTTTCACTCCTCCAATGCCGGTTTGTGCACACAGGCTGTCGTTGCGCGGTCCTGGACAGGCCACCGACAGGCCTCGAATAATCCCCTCCAAATACCTCGATGATTTCCGAAGCAAACCAGGACACACAGAGTTCGTTTGCAGGTTTATTTAGCAGGTGAAAAAGTGCGACGCGTTTCGCCGATAAGGCTTGCTCACGCTCCACGCGTAAGCAAGCCTTATCGGCGAAACGCGTCGCACTTTTTCACCTGCTAAATAAACCTGCAAACGAACTCTGTGTGTCCTGGTCTGCTTCGGAAATCATCGAGGTATTTGGAGGGGATATATATATGTATATATATATATATATATATATATATACATACATATATGAGAAGTCAGCCGCCTTCAACACGGTTTGCCACCGCACACTACAAACACGCCTACTCAATGCCGGGATCCAAGAGAAGGCCCTGGACTGGACCACATCCTTCCTATCCAGCAGAACTCAGAGTGTCCGCCTTCCCCCTTCCGCTCCAATGCCACCAAGATCATCTGCGGCGTACCCCAGGGCTCTTCACTCAGCCCGACGTTGTTCAACATCTACATGGCATTCCTTGCTTACGTCGCCCGACAGCACGACCTCAACATCATCTCCTATGCCGACAACACCCGCTGATCCTCTCCCTCACCAAAGACCCTCACACTGCCAAAACCAATCTTCACGAAGGAATGAAGGCCGTCGCCTAATGGATGTGGAACAGCCGACTGAAGCTGAACTCAGACAAAACCGAGGTCCTCATCCTCGACCCTACCCCCTCGGCCTGGGACGACTCCTGGTGGCCGACCACACTGGGAACAGCCCCAACACCCACCGACCACGCACGCAACCTAGGGGTCATCCTCGTCTCCACCCTCTCCATGAATAAGCAGGTCAACGCCATCTCCTCATCCTGCTTCAACTCTCCCTGAATGCTCCGCAGGATCTTCAAATGCATCCCTATCGAAACTAGAAGAACAGTCACCCAGGCCCTCGTCACCAGCAGATTGGACTACAGAAACGCACTCAACGCAGGAACATCAGCCAAACTCATGGGACGACTGCAACACATCCAGAACGCCTCGGCACGTCTGATCCTCGACATCCCCTGCCGCAGCCACATCACACCCCACATGAGAAACCTGCACTGGCTCCCCATCAACAAGAGGATAACCTTCAAGCTCCACATCCACACACACAAAGCTTTCCACAACACCGGCCCAGCATACCTCAACAGATGACTCAGCTTCTACACAACCACTCGCCATCTCCACTACGCCGGCATCGCCCTCGCCACAGTCCCCCGCATCCGAAGAACGACCAACGGCGGCAGATCCTTCTCCCACCTCGCCACCAAGACCTGGAACACCCTCCCCACAAAACTACGGCAGACTCAAGACCTACTGGCCTTCAGAAAACTCCTCAAAACCTGGCTCTTCAATCAGTAGCAGCACCCCTCCAGCGCCTTGAGACCCTCACGGGTATGTAGTGTGCTTTATAAGTGTCCTGAATGATTGATTGATTGATTGATTGATATATAAGCAATAATATCACACTTATAAGTAATGCATGGATAATAATATGGAATGCAAGCAGATAATGATATGATATGAAACTCAAGCAGACAATACTGGACATCCTGCAAGAAATCCGAAAGATATATACACTAAACACATCAGATAATTACAATCACTAAAGACTTGGATGTGCACACAGACACTCACACATCACAAAGTCAATACTCCAAGAAAACACCTCAGATGATTATAGCCACTGGAGACTTGAATGTACACACAGACACAACACATTAACTGGTGCCATCTTCCTCTTGGCCCACTCCAGACTGGAGGATTCATAGATCGGGTCAAGAGACCCAGAAACCAGATTCCTGCACTGAAGAGGCGTCCACCGTGCAGGCCCAAATCCCAGTTTCCAGTCAACAAACCCCATCTTTATAATCTCAAAACACACAAGGAGGTTTCTAGAGGCCCTCCTCCGTGCCAAGGATACTTACTGGAATTGAGTATTTTCGATGCAAGTATTCCAAAGGCAAAATAGTTCTCAAGTTCCTTCTGCACTTTCACATGTTCCAGCTTTTATCTTAACAAAGCTTATGAAAGTCTCCAGCAGTAAAGTCAACAAAACAACCTTGAACGTGAATAGCCTAAATAACTTGAGTAAGTCTGGGGGCCTCCCTGTGTGCAAAGCTCAAGCTAGCTGACAGAGTCAGAATTCAAGATGGCATGAGGGCATGTCAAAGCCAATAGTAAGAACTTCATTATACTTCCCAATGTACAACACAATACACATTTGTGCACCACTGCCTATAGCATCACACACTTCATCTCCAAATGTACAATGCATGCACATTTGAGCACCACTGCTTATAACACTGCACTTCGAGACCAAGAAGTACAATCAACCTCTCTCTCTCATGCTTTCAAATGCACATCCCAAATGTTCTGTTCCTGGCAAGGCTGGTCTACACTGTGAAAGCTCATCCACTGCTAAAACTACAAAGAGACATCAAATAAATCTTCAAAGAAATGTGCGCATGCAGAACATTCAAGCTAGGATAAAATAAAACACCAAAAGTCAATTAAATCAATAGTAGTCAAAGGTCATCACATTGTTTCAAAACACAGGAGTACCTCTAGCACTACAGATAATACTGACCTCTTGGGACCTGGAGATGCCCTATTAAAACATGGTGTTAAGTGGAAAAGGATGAGGAAACCAGTGCCAGTGAATCCTATTCAAGACTCCAGGGTATGTGTAAGGCTGGGATGGTTGACTGTGTCAAAGACTGCTGAGAGGCTTAGAAATATCAAGGGTCCTAGGTAATCTTTGTCCGTTGTGGTGAAGGGACATCTTCTATGATGTGTGAAGTAATGGTCTCCATGCTGCAGCATAATCTGAAGCCAGACTGATTGATGTGCAGAAGTAGGTTGTCACTTATGTGATCTTGGAATTGACTAGTTTACCACAGACTGCTTTTCACAGTGATATTGACAATGAATTTTAGGTGGACGATGGCTGTTTTTTTGCAAAGTGATCAGGTTTTGTGTATGTTTCTTTAAGAGTTAGAGGATCAGGTCTGTTTTGAGAACTTTTGGGAATATGCTTTGAAGAATGGAGTCATTGATAAAAGTGAGTAGTGTTGAGAGAGCATCTCCAGAGAGAGCTTTGATGGCTGGCCATTGTCACATTCTACAGTCAGGGATGAGTATAAGATGAAGCAGGCTTGTTGTTGTGTATGTGCTGTCAGATCCGTTGCACTTTTTTTCTGTGGAGTGGGGAATAGGAGAGTCTGGCAGATTGTTGATGTGGTGCTTCATTGTCTTGAAAAGCATCCTCCTTCTATTGGTGGCTTCATTGATGGTATTGGCAAAGAATTAGCTGTCTGCATGCTGAGCAACGTGACTTCAGTATCATGAGGTAATCTGGATTTTTATTTTTATTTCATTGTCCTTCCTATCTGCAGAGGGATTATGTATTGTCAATATTGTCTTTATAGTGGAGCATTGTAGCAGAGAGTGTATCCTGCCATTTGAACCTCTTTTTGTGTCAGGAATGCATGGAAGCTGACATGTCCTGAATATAGATAGAATCTGCAATAAATAATAACTCTTCAAATTATACTTGTGAAAGTTTCCAAATACTTTACAATAAAGACATTCTAAACATTGATCCTGCACAGATGCAGTTATGTGAAATGGTTTGGTTAAATATAAGCCTAAATAATGTACTAGGTAGTACAGTAATCACTGAAGCAGCGCCTTTGAGTGTTAAGTATGCTTCTATATAAAAAAAATAAAGTTACTTCATAAGGTGCTTGAAAAGATTTTGTGATACACATGCAAGAACAATGCAGACTAACAAAATAATAATTTAGCCTTGTCTGGTTTGGCAAAGGAGATTTCATTGACTGAGCTAAACATATGAGTTCAATTGCAAGGTATGCTTTTTTTCTTCAAATGTTGCCTTTTCCCCCATACCAATATTGAATAGATAGTAACCAATAGTTCCCAAGCAACCACTGATTTTATTGAACAACATTAGATCTGAACTTGTGAGTTTCATCAGTTTTGAAGCATTTGTGTGAAGCATTTTCACTATTTAAATTAAACATTGGCTTAAATCTCTACTGGCTTTTTTCCCCTTATTGTATGATTGTTTTATGTCCTTTTACAAATTACTCTCCTATCTCTGAAGAGTAACCTTTATATGCATCCATGCTACCAAGTATTCATCACTGTTGGTTCTCCAGGGACAAGTGATGAGAGAGCCCCGCAAAAGCTCACATCATGGCTCTGAAGGTTCTAGAACTTAGCTATCCAGGAGGATTCCCTAAACAAATCCTGATCACAGTTCTGCAATACAAAAGTTTACACAATGCTAATGTTATTTCTTTTCTCTTCTCAGTGAATGTTGATGACTCTGGTGAAAACCGGTCTACCACTTTACTTTAATTCCACTGTGGAGCGAGACACAGGATTCATCCTTATTGGATTTCCAGGTTTACAGCAATGGCAACAGTGGTTCTCTATCCCTCTTGCTTTTTTTCTTCTTCTAGCTGTGATTGCGAATATTACTCTTATCACAACAATTTACCTGGAGCAGAATCTCCATCAGCCGATGTATTATTTCTTGTGCTATCTCAGCATCATAGATCTTACTCTTAGCATGGGCCTGATCCCAAATCTTCTTGCCATCCTTTTGTTTAATGCCCGCTCTATTAGTATGGCTGGATGCTTCACTCAAATGTTCTTTGGTCATTGGCTGTTTTTAGCAGAGTCAGGAGTACTGTCTGCCATGGCTTCTGACCGATATATTGCCATCTGCAGTCCTTTAAGGTATACAACAATTCTCAATAATAAACTTGTGGTAAAGATTATGGTGATAATAGCGGTAAGGGCTTTCTTCTTTGCTCTGCCTGTGCCCGTCCTTGCTGCTCGGCTACACTACTGCTTTGATCACATTATTAAGCACAGCTACTGTAACAACATTGCTGTCACAAAACTTGCATGCGATGACATAAGTTTAAATAGCATTTACCAAATGACTGTGCTGAATCTAATGCTTGGTGGAGACTTTTTGTTCATCTTCGTTTCATATTGCCTGATCCTTCGGGCTGTGCTACAGCTCCATGTAGTAGGATCCCTTGGAAAGGCCCTAAGCACATGCAGTTCACATATTTTAATCATGCTATTTTTTTATTCAATTATAGTTGTGTTGGGTATAACACACCATTCAGAAAATGAAATCATGATGTATGTAGCAGTAGTGCTCAATGTTTTCCTGGCCATTGTTCCACCAGCTATGAATCCCATTATTTATGGGGTTAGAAACAAAGATTTTAATCAAAGATTCATTAAGCTGTTTAGCATTAGATACTGTGGGTGAACTATATGTCTAAAAAATACTACATAATGTGAGGTAATAATATGTAAGCTGCTAGACTACACACTAAATCAAATACACTTGGTTTATCCTCAAAATATCACTTGCACAAATTCTGAACATTTGTGGAAGCTACATTTGCTCCTTGTGCGTTGGTGTCCATATCTGACAAATCACCCACTCACTAAAAGAGTCACTCACTTCACTCTTAAAGGCATCCACTGATTCACATATGCACATACTCACCCATACAATCACTTACACATTCACTCACACTTTCACTTTTTGACTGACTCCATCACTCATATGTTTGCTCACTTATTCCTTTTCTTGATCAGTCTTTCATCATCCACAGCTGATCTCCTATATAGATGCATGTTTGTCTGATAGCTCACTAGAAGCCTGTAGCGGGCGCGGGCTTGCAAGGCGCAGGAGGGAGAGGCAACAGACGAGTTTTAGTTAAAGGGGGTTTTAATTTCTCCAACAAGAAATCGGTACAAGTCTTCCTATGGGTGACAGGTCTTCTTGGCGAACGGCTCCGGGTGCTTTTCCTGCTTCGGGGTGTGGCAGTCTCGGTCCGACGATAGCCGTCCGGGCTTCGGCGGGGCCGGCAGTCCAAGGTGTCTGTCTTTGCTCTCTGCACTCAACACTCCGGACCCAAAAAAGGATAAACAAGAAAAAGAAAGCAGCACTTGAGTTCAGCGTCCTAGGCAGAACCACTTCGGGAAAGGGAGTGAGGAGGTGCACCAACCCGTGAATCAGCCTACATGTAGTTTAGACGGGATGGGGAGTGCTCGAGTGATAAGGGGGGAAGTTTAGGACTAACGGTTATCAGCTACTTTTTTAGTGGGTCGCCCCTCCTGCCAACCCAGCCCCTGAGTACGCTACGCACCTGGGCTAGCCACACACCTCCCCCGGGTGAGTGGCTGGGCAGCTCGTGGTGACGTGGGCCTCCAGGCGTCTCCTCTTTCCTCGGTCTCTTGCCTTCGGGCTCTGGTTCCTCCGGTCTTTTCCGTCTCGTCTTTACTCCACTCTCTCCTTTCCGCTCTCCTTCCTCTTCACCCCGGGTGTACAAGCACACCTGGTTCACCATCGCTTCTGTATTTGAAGGGAACGCCTCTTCCCATTCTCCCGCCCACTCCGACTCGGGTATGATTTAGAGGGCCAGTCATCCTCACTCTCCATGCGTGGGATCATCCGTCCTTCGTACTCCAGATAGTCCGACTGCTGTGGGAGACAAGATGAGGAGGGGGGGGGGTGACAGAGAGGTCGCACAGTGTTCCATTGTCCGTCACATTGTCCTTCATGGTAACGGGTCAAGGCGGCCAGGCCGCCCCGTTACAAAGCCATATTACTGAAAGTGCCCAAGAGGTGCAATGGGCATGTGAGTCCAGTTTGTATGTGATAGGACACTTTGGTAGTACAGAAGTGGTAATAGACACTTGTGTGTCTTCTTTTTAATACTTATAGTGCTGGCACACATGTAAAACCAGTGCTATCATGAGAGGGTGTTTGCATGAAAATGAGAACATCAATGTGCCTTTGCACACATGCCCTGGTATGGCGGTTGGCACAGAGGTAAGCATTTCTTCAGGAAGTGCACTAAAATGTGTGCCACACAAAGATGGCACACTTTCAGTTTGCCTCTTAAAGTCTTCCCTCTGGAGGGAGAAAGGTGGTCCCAATGTATCTGCAAGAAATGAGTGTACACTGTTTATCCCGCCCTCTTCTCCTGTGCAAGTCATTGATGTTGTGATCACTAAACTCCTACAGGAAGAGATTACTGTGTGGGTGGATGAGCTTTCCAGTGGTTATAACTTACTCTGCTGGGTAATGGAAGCTCATTCTCTGCCCTAGTTTTCTTTAAGGAGGAGGTGAAGGATGTTTATGATTCCTTCCTTTCCAGGCTTGTCATTTGCTGCCACATAATACATGACAGGCTTTGGGACATGTTAAGATGGTCCGTGTGTGTGCCAGAGAAAATCTATTCTGACTTCATCATCCTCACCAGTTAAGACGTGTTTCAAGTAAAACACTTCACCAACGCTACTTCTTTTTTCTTGAGAAAGCCAATCAATCCCACAAATGTCATGGTTAAATGTTTTGCAGAAGAATACCCCTGATATGAATCTCCTTTCCAAAGAATATCTTCATTGAATGATCAAGTTGTGTCTTATTGTGCTATGTCTTATTATTTTGTTATATGATTCTGTTTTGTTGTTCCATGCAATATGTTATGTTGTGTTATCATATGCGTTTTTGTATTTTTGTAATGCTTTGTACATCACTTAGAGGTTATGAAGCATTCCTTAGGGTTAACTCCTATGAACATTTGTCTTAGGCACACAATAACTCCCATGTCTCGCTGGATTTTAAACAAACAATCAATATTACAATAAAAATATTCCAAATTGTGAAACTGTTATTATAAACAAATGCACAAGGGTGAATACCAGCTAAAATATTTGTAAGTAATTTTTAGTTGCTTAAAACAATTTGATAATGTTGTATGTTCAAGAACAATTGTAAAACAAACATTGACAAAGTCACAATGTTTTGTTTTCAAATAGAAAGGGACTGTTTCACAAAGGTAAAATAAAACTGTGTGTAAGTTTACAACTTTTTGATATTCACAAACTATCTGAGGAGTTTTTCACACCCAGAGCCTCTGAGGTTGGGGCAGAAAACTCTGCACGCAAAAGTAAAGGAAGTGCCAAGTCAGTATGCACCTTTACTGATTGTGACACTTGTTTAGTTGGTTCTGTGAAGGGCTAAGTGTATGAAGGAGTGTGAGACTGAGTTAATGCATGGATGAATGAATGTAGGCTTGAAACGACAGAAGAATGGGTACATGCCAGGGCGCATGCTTTGATAAGTGAGAGCATTGAGGTGTAAATGGGCAGCCATGGGGAGATTCATGTCCTGCCACAAAGAGAGCTCACAGCAGCAACCTGCATATGACCATCCAATAACTCTCACATCATAATCATCCATATATCCACTCATGTGCTTGATCATTCAACATGCATTCAACCATCGATAAGCCAATGGATTCATCCAGCCACTGGTGAGTTGTTTTACTCACCTATAAAAGCACTTATGCTTTCTGTCAACAATTCTTCCATGCAGACACAAATTTGTGCACTCATTATTTCACCCATTAAAGCTTGATCCATGCACTTTGTCACTCAGTTATTCATTGTTCACTAGACTCCTGTATCCATGCAATCAGAAACTCATCCACCTTTCACTAAGGATGCAGTCATCCCAAGCAGTCATGCTGCCTGCCCCACTCTTCCTGCACATAGGCCTTTCTGAGACAGAGTGTCTGTGCAGAAATGATTGCAAATGTACTTGGTGCTTCTCATTAAATATATAAATAAATATGGTAGAACACAAATCTGTATATTAATAATATAATAATAATAATAATATAACAGTAATTATAGAGATCCAGTTCGCTAGAAACAAATAGCACACAGAGAGGTCCATCATAAGTGTGGCGCTAAACGGTCTAATATCCCCTCTAATTGTGGTTGGTCGAAAGTTTCAGAGCTACATATGATGTGAACCCTGAGCTGATCTAAAAATTGGAAATTAGTGGAAGATCAGAGAATATTGCCCAGATTGCTTTCGCTAGGCAGCACATTTCCTCCAGGCACCCTAGTCCCATTACATGCCCATGCCCCTACTACACACAGCCGTAACCCTGTGTAAAACTCTTTCGGCCTGATTCTAAAAGGAAAATGTACACTTCAAGTTTATGAATTTTTGCAATTTACAAAATAATGTTATGAGTAGTATTTTTAAGACTGCCCCCTTGTGGGAGAGATTCTACACATCAAAAGATAGGCAGTCCAAAAGTACAATTCCTTTGTGAATTGCAAAAAATAAAACATATTAAAGTGTAAGTTTTCCTTTGAGAATCAGACCATTTATGTGGAGCCCACTCCATCCAGGCATCCAGTCCCATTAGGTCACCTAGCTTCTATTACACACTGCCATCACCCTGTGCGCAACTATTTCACAGTCTACTATCTACAGACCCTCAAACACTGTTAGGTGGGTGGTGAAGCCTATACTATGCACAGCATTTGTCCTGTTAACAACTCTGCATGGAGAGCACACCCCTCCACACATGCAAGCTCCCTTAGGAGGCCAATCATGTTGGAAAAGCTTATACTCATTATCAGTACAAAAGATGTAGAAACTTTACTCTAGATGAGATAGTGAGATGTAGGTCACTAAATTACATGCAGCGTTAGAAGCACCCACCAAATAGTCACACTCATTGGATGATGTCATCAAACATGATTTTGAGATGTCATCAATGAGTAAGCAGTGCATGGGAGGTTGAAAGTTACAGTTAGCTCAGTAAACCGTAACTGGTGAATTTCAGTGGGTTATTTTTAAGTTTAAAATTGTATTTCTCTAATTGATATTTACCCTTAACTATAACGTCTCTTTAACCATTGTTTTTGTCAGTGTTAGTGTGTGTGTGAGGTATAAATATATATGCATGCTGTATACATGGCAGAGATGAATGTATTTTCTTTTTCTTTTTCAATATTTATTTATTGTGTGTTTCACACAATTGATGTTATTGGAAGATGTTTTTTTCATTAGGTGCAGTTTGGTACCTACAATTAGTAATGATACCACAATCACAAATATGACCCAGCCAAGTTCTCAAAGACTTAACTTAGGATTAGTATACCGGTGAGTGTAGCATTTAATAACACTAATAACAGTAAATAAGACACAACACACCATAAAAATCCCAAAATAATTTATAAAAATAGGAAATATGTAATGATTAAAATCGCACCAAAACAACATAAATCCAATGTAGGGAACCAGAGATATTAATTCTTAAAGATTAAATGTAAGAATTTGCTTTCTAGTGCCTAAAAGCATAAATCGCCAACCAGGGACATCTTGTTGCATTTGACCATGAACAAGTCTATGGGGTCCATTAGGATGGCGGGCGGATTGCCCCCTCCAGGCAGGCGGTAGCCACCGCCGGCCTGGCGGGGGCAATCCGCCCGCCATCCCGACACAAAACACCCCCTGCCATATTACGATGGCATGGTTGGCCGCGGCGGACGGAAAGACCGTCCGCCGCTTTTCCGCCCCGGCTGCCTTGCGGCCGGGCGGAAAAGGGTTTATATGGTGGCGGTGTCTATTAGACACCGCCAGCCATGTTAGGATAGGCATTTGTGAATGCCAAGGCATGCGGAGTCCCCCTGCTGGGGCCCGTTGCGGGCCCCCAGGGACTCCATGGGGGTGGGGGGTGCACATGGGGGGGTACCTATGGTACCCCCCTGCATGTCAATGCACAACATGACAGGCACCCCGCTTTCAGCACCACCCGCCGCAATGCTACAAATGCGGGAAGCGCCCGCCACTGTGGCGGGCGCATCATAATATGTGGCACGGGACCCCCGCCCTTATGGCGGGTGGTCCCATACACCGGTAGGATGACGGGCGGACAAAGTCCGCCCGTCATCCTAATGGACCCCTAAGTTTCAAGACAACCACAATGAAGCGTCAGTCAGATATGATGGGGTGGTTGCGGCCAGTCAAAATGTTACCTTCTCATATAGACATTGCCTCTAAAGATTTGCTTGGGGTAAAGATAGCTACGAAAAGATCTGGGCGACATATACATGATAAATGTTTATAATAGACCAAATCCACAAAAAAAAAGGAATCAGTAGTTATAGAACAACTTAGCTCCTATTTGTGTAATCTAGAGACAGACTCGAAAATAATCATAGGTGGGGATTTCAATTGCCGATTCGAGCCCATACTGGGGCTTGAAAACCTATTGGAAGATGAGGATAGAGCTCATAACATCCCGCCCCTAGATAGTGTTAAGTTAGTAAAAAGTACAGTGGCAGCTATACAAATCTATGAAATGACTGTATCCTATAACTTGAGGGCTTGCAATGGACGATTGGATCCAGATAAGCCAGCTAATGACACATTTAGCAAGGGACAGTCAAAATCACTGATTGACTTTATGCTGATTTCAACCAACCTCTGGTACCTATTGTTGGACTTTAAGGTCGTGAACAGATCAGAAAGTGATCACTTCCCCTTACAATTGGGGCTGCAATCAGGTCCTTTTTTGATAACTGCTAGTGAGATCGAACAAGAAAGAGAGGTGGCTGAGGTTGTAGTTTCCAATAATAGAAAAGCAGTAAAATGGCCTAACATTTTGGCAAAAGAAGATATGCTTGTGGGCATTTACAATACTTTCTCAGATATCATCCCCTTATATGAAAACCTAAAGTTGGGTTCTCATGATGTCTTGATAATGCATAATCATTTAATAGATTCTTTAACTCCCCTCCTGAGCAAACCATGTAATAACAAACATGGTAATACAAGAAGGCAATTGGAACTAGAGACACCTTGGTATAACAGACAGTGTCATCTAGCAAAAACTAACTTAATTAATGCCGTAAAATCCAAAGTTCAGATGAGGGTTAGAGAATGCAGACAAGAATATAAAAGACTTTTGCATAACGCAAAAAAGGAATGGGATGATCTAATCTGGGAAGATCTCCTAAATGCCGCTAGAAAGCACGACCAATGCACCTTCTGGAACTTAATAGCTAAAAATAATAAAACAGGCAGTTCAAATAGAGACTTCTTTTTGGATCAAAAAATCTGGTTTGATCACTTTGAAAATCTCTATGATCAGGTTGGGCCATTTCCTGAGCCCAATTACTTCGGATCTTTCCCTCTGTGCTCTAACATAGAGAAATTCAGCATTAATGAAACACTGTGTGCAATAAAAGCTATTAAGGCAGGAAAGGCTCCGGGGCCAGATAAACTACCTGGTGATTTATTCACCCATAATATTGAAGTATGGTGTCCCTACATAAACTTCTTGTGTAACTCTATCTTGCTGGGAACCCCGATCCCAGAAACTTGGAAAGGGGCTGAAATAGTCACTATTTACAAAAAAGGGGACCGCTACAATCCGGGTAATTATAGACCAATAAGTTTAATTGATATTTTACAGAAAATCTTTGCCAGACACATTTTAAACAGACTTTTAAATTGGGTAGAGGAATCTGAAATCCTTTCAAAATACCAAGCAGGATTCAGAACTAAAACAAGCACCGTGGATCAAGTGTATAGGTTCATGTGTATCTGCTGGAAATACATCCATATAAAGAAGTGTAGTATATATGTGGCATTTGTGGACCTACGCTCAGCGTTCGATCTTGTTCCTCGTCACCTCTTATGGGAAACACTAAGGAAGATGGGGGTTCCAGATGACTTGTTGACTAACCTTATAAAGCTTCATACTGACAACTTTGCCAAAGTTAGATGGGGAAGAAATGGCGAACTTACCCAAGCCATACCGGTAAAAAGGGGGGTCAGGCAAGGGTGCGTGCTGGCCCCAACCCTTTTTTCTTTATTTGTTAATGACATTCCCCTCTATTTGGCACAATGTAATCATGATTCCCCTAAGTTGTGTAATGAGGCAGTCACAGCACTGTTATTTGCTGATGACACCATTTTAATATCCCAAACGCCAAAAGGCCTGCAAAATTTAATCAATAAATTTAATAGTTATTGTGAGATAAAGGGGCTAGAAATTAATTCTTCTAAAACAAAGTACATGGCCATTAATCCCCCTAAAAATTTTAAGACGAACTTGGCCCTGAACAACACCAAACTTGACTATGTGGACTTTTTTGATTATTTAGGTATTAGGCTGGATAGCAGAATGTCTTGGATAAACCAACTAGAAAAAAGTAGGCTAACACTCAAGCAAAACTCCCTCCCAATTTTAAAAATCCATGGTGGGAGTAGCTCAAAAGCTATAACTCCTGCGATTGAGGTGTTTAAAGCCAAAGCACAATCTGCCGCCCTTTATGGGGCTGAGATCTGGGGGCCTTATATAAAGAAAACATTTGATACTGATGAAAATGTTTTCTTTAGACGTCTATTAAGACTACCAGGAAGAACGCCCCTAGTACCAGTATACCTAGATATTAGCTTAAAACGCACTGGTCATTTGAGTTGGCTGAGGCCATTGCTCTACTGGGTAAGATTATGGTCCACCCCGGAACTCGCTGATTACAAAGCAGGACTAGTGGAAGTTAAGGAGTTAGATTCTTTTAATTCAATCAAGTGGTTGAGACATGTATCCCATTGGCTCATAAAAATAGGCCTCTCACACTTTTGGGAAACACCTGCGCAATCAATTATTTCGCTAACCATTTGTAAAGAACAAGTAAAATCTGCCTATTGGAACTTTGTGAACACTAATGTATATGAACGCGCTACTGGCTCACTAACGCATAAGTTTTTACAATTCAAGGACCACCCCTCATTTGAATATTTTATGGATGAAATTGAGCCACCCTTGGCAAAAACTGTTTACCTCCTCTATAGATACGGGGTCTTACAGATTAATGCGAATACTTGCCGGTGGGGAGGAGCTAAAAATGATCCAATTTGTAAACTGTGTGATTTAAAACAAAGAGAAGACGAGACTCATATTCTCTTTTTTTGCCCGTCATACAGCTTACAACGTAAGAAATGGATCATATCACTTTGTAAAAACCTGGGCACACGCTCTTATAAAGAGGCAGAGCGGTTACTTAGATCCTCAACTGCTAGATTGATAACATTTGGTGTGAGCAGGTACCTTCATGGTGTTTGTTTAACTAGGAAGAAACTTGGAATGATATTGTAAGAATATTAAATGTTTTTATTGCTGGCTTTTTAATTATTTATAATTGTATAAAAATTGTTTTTAATACCGGGTCATGTAATATTGCTGATTGTAGGTTCTATATCTTTATATGATTAATGTATCCCCCTAAAATCACAAACAAATTGTAAATATGGATCGGGGTTCGCACTTATTGCACTTCTGTATATATGAATGTTTTGTTATTGTAAAACAAATTTTTAACTGTGAATATGTTTGCTTGTTTGTATTATATGTCTGTGTTGGCTTTATGACTAAGTGTCGAATAAAAGCTTTTACAACTTCATATAGACATTTTTTGGTTCTTTTTCTTATGATGTTGAGCGTGTCTCCTCAGCAGGCCAGGTTGTGGTTCAATAATGGCAGCATACTTCGGCACAAGCCTCAGTGATTCCGGGATGTCACAGATCAACGTTGCTAGTTTGACTATCAACGACGAGTCGGTGAACTTATGTAGCTTTCTACCAAAAATCCTCCAAAAGATTCCAAACTTCTGGATCAAATTCCAGTTGGTCCTTTTGAGGTCTTGAATTATCCCAACACCAGCCAAGGTTCCAGAAGTTCTGAGTTACTCCTTGGAGAGTTGGGGCTATAATTAACACACTGTACCTGGTCAAATCCTTTAGAGTGGACGCTGATATTCTGTGCTCTTCTTGGTGGAGTTGATGCAGGTGACTTCTTGAAGCTCTTTTGTACTTGTTGCTTTCAGGGAGTCCACTGCTCAAACTTTAAGCAAGGCAAAGTTATCTTTTATGCAGCCCAGGGTGTGTAGCAGGTGCTGTCCTTATGAGGGCAGTCCTCTTTGGTGCTGACCAGCGGTTCAGTAGGGCAGTCATTATTCTTCTTCTTGTTTCCAGGCAGAGGTCTGGGTTGCTGGGTAGTGCTCCAATATTTATTCAGGTTTATGGGCAAGCAAGAAGAAGGGTACTGCCGACCAAGAGAGTGCAGCATGCCACCTTCTGTGTTGATCACTTTCCCTGAAGTGAGGCTTTTTCTGTTCCCAGAGTGCACTATTCCACAAAAATAAAAATGTAGAAAATCCTTTCTGGCTAACCCAGCCCACAGGTGTAGCTAACATTCCCCTACAATCCCCTTTCAGCCACTCTCCTAATTCAATTACAGGGTCTCCTACCTTGTTGGGGGTGCAGGAAGTGGGAGCGTGCCTGGTTCCGGTCCTCACTGTTTTTCTCCCCCTGAAGATCAGTTTGACTACACAGTCCCCTTCCTATCCTGGAATCTGCTGCTGCAGATCCCCTACCACCAGATATCTTCTTTCTCTCAATTTAGGCTACTTCACATCTCATCGAGGCAGCTTGCCTCAGCCAGTCAAAGCTGGTCAATAAGAAGAGGCTGCTAGAGAGCCGAATTGGGTACCTTTAGAAAAGCAGCTCTATATCTTATTTCCTACTATAAATTTGATTCTTTGAATTATTATCTTAGCTCACTCCTGTCAAAAGATACACTTTATTAATGTTAAATAAAGCCTTCCCATGTTAGCCTATGTAGACAGTTTTTCCCTCACCAGGGCAAATAAAACATCATTTATAATGTCTGTGCTTATTTTAACATGGAACCCTGCCCTTGGGTTACCAAGGGCAGAACTAAGAAGTGGTATATATAGAAATCAAAGATAGCTTAAGACTTTGGAAGTACCTTTATTTCCAAAGTCGAAATTGGACATAGTTTTATTTAAGATGAACTCATACTATCAGGGCACAGTTTTTTCTTTTTTTATTCAATATCTTTATTATTTTAAAATGTAAAAGTTCATACAGTTATAATAAAATGCAATACATCAGGCAAATTATTGAAAAAAATAATTAGGGCGTGGCCTAGCAGCGATCCACGATGGCCGCGTAGAGGAGAGCTCCGCTGCCCGATATTTACCAAACGGCTATCCAGCACATATATCCGACCCATCCGAGGATAATTCTGTGCATCGGAACATCAGAGATCGCCCTCCCTCCCATCCTGGCTTGCAGCTGATGCTGAAGTTACGGGGTCTGGTGTGGTGAGGCCTGCCTGCAGACCTGAAGCCGGGACCCACTGTACTGACAGGACCTGGCGCGTGACTCTACTGTGTCGGGACCTCTCACGGCGGCGTGAGGTCCGGGAAATATCACCGCAGCGGCAAGACTGCAGACCACAGCGTGGTGACGGGACCCCACTGTGACACATAGGCGGGTCGAGTCCGGCAAACAAGCATCGATTGGCGTAAGCGGCCCGGGTGCGGCACCATCTTGTGAGGTGGGCTAAAATCGGCATGCGGAAAATCTGCACCGCTAAGACTGGTGATGAGACAGTTTTTGGACCCCACAACCACGGTGGCAATCCAGGATTGTAGCTGTTGGGCTCTGCTTGAAAGGGCACCCTGTGTGAAAGCAGTGACGCACAACACCGGCGAGGACCCAGGAAGTGTTGAGGCCGTATGAGCGGGGGTGGAAGCGGTCCTGAATACCATCACCACAAAGAAATACAGGTGGGGAACGACCTCGCAGACAGTAAGTGTGCAAGGCGCAAAGCCCGAGATATATCACTGCGGGGTAGGATTGCAGACCACAATGTGGAGATCGAGATCCCGCCGTGGCCCGTGGGCAGGTGAAGTCCGGCGACAGAGCCCCGTCTGGCAAGAAAGGCCCGAGTAGAGCGCCATATTGTAGGGTGGACCTACACTCGGCGTGCGGTAAATCTGCGCCGCTAAGACTGTTGACGAGTCATCTTGAGAGCCCCCCCAGCCGGGGCGGCAAACCTATGGAAATGGCCCTGCGTATAGGGACCCACTGTGTGGAAACAGAGACGCACAATGCCGGCAAAGACTCAGGAAGTGTGCACTGGGGTAGAAGTGGTAGTGCACATTATTGCCTCGGAAACATACAAGTAGGAGAACCCCCTCGCAGACAGTACGTGCGCAGGGCCGAGGGCCGGTATTGATCCGGGTGGGACGGCGCTCCGACACCAGGGTAGCTTGTGTCACGATCCTGTAACTTGGTTCTACAATTGCTGATGCACTGCATAGCAGTGGGCTCTTCACGGGATATCGGAGACTGTGTTGGCTCTCCCCTCGCCCGACCCACAGGGGCCTGCAAGACCACTGATTTACAAAACTGGTGGACTGTGGCCTTAGGTCTGAGTGTTTGCCTACCCTGTGTCACCTGGAAGGGCCTGAGCAACTACTAAAGAGTGTAATGGATCGAAGTAAAGGCTCTGGGGCCCGGGGGCTCAAGGTGGCGCAAACCAACAAACTGGACCGCTACACGGTTCCCAAAGGCACGCAACAGGGTTGACTCTCTGGGTAGCCAGTGTGAGGAGGAGCAGGAATTATCATTGAAAGATGTCATGGAAGCTTTCACTGGAGTCAAGACCTCCCTTGAACATAAAATGGACACCGTGGCTATCGACATAAATCTCACCAGGGCGGATCTGGGGAAACTTAATGAGAAGGTCAAACAAGTGGAAATCCCCACCGCGAGTCTCATTGGAGATCTCACTCAGCTCCAAAGAGAAGTCCGTGACCTACAAGACTCCCGTAAACTTACAGACCTAAAGCTGGACGACTACGAAGGCCGATTGCGGTGCAACAATCTCCGCATTCCAGGGGGCCCATTATGATGTCGGGCAGATTGGCCCCGCCTGGCTGGCGGTAGCCACCGCCAGCCTGGCGGGGGCAATCCGCACTAGTTTTCCCCCCCACCATATTAGTATGGTAGGGGGACCTCGGCGGACAGAAAGACCGTCCGCCGCTTTTCCGCCCCGGCCGGGGCGGAAAAGGAATAATATGGTGGCAGTGTCTATCAGACACCGCCAGCCATATTACAATGGGCTTTTAACAATGCCTTTCCTTGGCGGCAATGCCCCCACGGTAAGGCATCTGGTCTTCACTCTGGGGGCCCCCTGTGGGCCCCCAGAGTGAAGGAGAGGTGGGAGGTGCACACAGCATTTACAAAGCGGCAGGCAACGCACGGTGCCTGCTGCGTTGTAAATGCAAATGCTGCAATGCATTTTTAGCATTGTGGTGGGCGGTGCAGAGAGCACCGCCCATCACAAGGCTAAAAAGACAGGATGTGCCCGCCACTGTGGCGGGTACATCCTAATACCCCCCACGGGACCCCCGCCCTTATGGCGGGGGGTCCCTATTACCACGAGGATGGCGGGCGGGCAAAATCTGCCCGCCATCCTACTGACCCCCTAGGTGTTCCAGAGAAATCAAAGGGGCAGTCCCCTGACCTCTTTGTTGAGGACCTTATCCTATCTGCAACCTAAAGGCCTCAGCAAGTTGTTTGTCATCGAGCGGGCACATAGGGTACCGGGCGGCCGTCCCAAGCCGGGCGCTCCCCAGCAGCCAATGTTGGCCAGAGGTCGGGAGCCCCACTCCACTATGAGAATGCAGACATAACACTGTTCCTGGACTTCACGCAAAGGGTACAAAAGCAGAGGAGATCGTTCCCCTCAGTGAAACGGACATTTAGAGACAGAGGCCTGAAATACTCGATGCTCTTTCCAGCACGCCGCCGGGTCGAGGCGGATGGGAGGGCCTGTTTTTTTTAACAGGCTGAGGCAGTGGCGGACTGGATCGAACACCAAGGGGTGAGGAGCCTGAGCGGCCACGTCGGAAGGGAAAGTGAGGACAATCGCCCGGCTTGAGGAGGGGCCATATATACATTTATTCCCGGTTTGCTAGTGTTGGGTCTGGGGCGGGGTGGGTTTGGGTAGAGAGTTCTTTATGTTTGATCCTTTAGGACTGTGGACCCTCTTAGATTTGTCACACTTAGTTCCATGAGGATGTACACTTGACTTGAGTGGGGACAGGGAAGCGGGGCGCTTCATTAACCCCCCTCTTTTTCTACTTTTAGTTCCTTACAAGGGCGACAGGCACTCTGCAAGTTTTTGATGGGCAGTTCTAGGCCCAAAGTGCAGGGCAGCGGGGTGGAGGTTTGTTGGATAGGGGTGTTTTGTTTGGTTCCGAACTCACGCTGCTATCCCTATAGAGGGAGTAGAGATATTTTCTAATCAAACATGGCTACACGGCGGGACGTAGGAAATAAATTGCTAAGCTGGAACATCAAAGGCTTAGGGCACAAGATCAAACACAGTGTTGTTCTTCAGTACATCAAACGTCAGGCCCTTGATATTGTATTGCTCCAAGAAACTCATGGCATTGGAAATGCATGCAAAGCCTTACATAGAGGGGGCTATACAATGTTTGCCTATGCGGGATTCACCTCCAGCTCACGAGGGGTGGGTATTATGATAAAGAAATCCTTTCCTTTTGTGGTGCAGGCAACCTGGGCAGACGACGTATTGGGGTCTCGGGTATATGGGAGGGGAACCCCATCACACTCCTTTCAGTTTATATGCCGCCTGGACTACAAGCCACCACCTTTAGGGATCTAGGGACTATTTTGCTAACTATTCCAGAGGGTCTGTTAATAATAGGAGGGGAATTAAACTCAGTAGTCTCGGGTGAGTTAGATCGGCACCCCCCATGCAATAAACCTCACCTCATGTTGGCTTTCTGACTTCCTTGAAACCATGGGGTTGGTGGATGGCTGGTGGACCTACCACCCAAACACAAGGCAATACACCTTTCACTCCGGGGCGCACAGGAGCCTTTCACGTTTAGACTACTTTTCGGTCCCCGCATCCCAGAAAACTTATTTTCATGAGATTAAACATCTGGCAAGGGGGATTTCGACCACTCGCCAGTTTGGTTTCATGTGGTTCATAGCTATAAACAGGTGGGACGAGTGGCCCCCATCAACCCATTGTATTTTAGAGACCCTAAACTTCACAAAGCACTTCTCACAGCAGTAGATAATTATTTTTTAATAATGAAGGATCAGTAGACTCCCTGCAGATGCTATGGGAAGCCTTCAAGATGGTGATTCAGGGTCAGCCCTATCCCTAATCTTGGACAAGAAGAAAGAACGCCACAGAGAGATGGTGACCTTTAAGGCAGTAATTAGCCAATTGGAAATTGACCTTGAATCGGAGACCACACCCGAAAAACTTCACTATTTAAAGCTCCGCCAGCGATAATATAGAGCATTGGCAACTGACCAGGCTAAGGCCTTAGGAAGTGCTACTCAGGGACGGCTGTATGAGGTAGGAGATAAAGCCGGGAAACTACTAGTATGGCTGGACGGGATAGAGTGGGCAAGCCGATTAGTGCTGTAACTTCAAGGGGAGGGAGTTAGCCCCTCACAGATCCCCAAAGTATTGCTGATGAGTTTGTGGCCCACTTTTGCGCTGCTGTCTACTCTTCATCAGCCCCCTATTCCATAGAAGATTCCTGTCAGATGTTGGCGGACATAACATTGCCCAAGCTTTCAGTAGACGACCGTGACTTCTTGGATAGCAAATTATCCAACGATGAAATAGCGAAGGCAATCAGGTCCCTCAAATCGGGAAAAGCCTCTGGCCCTAATGGGCTTCCGGTCGTACTAAACAAACTCAAACCGGACAAATTAGCCCCATATCTCAGGACTAAGCATGAGAACTTGTGGGATGAGGGGTTTCTGCCTATTGACCAGAGGACAGCCTCCATAATCACTATCCATAAGGAAGGGAAACCTAAAACTGACTGTGGTTCGTACAGGCCTATCTCCCTCCTAAACGCAGAGCACAAGATTTTGGCTAAGATGCCGGCCAACCGTCTGATTACAGTGATCGAGACCCTAGTCCATCCAGACCAATCTGGTTTCATTTCGCACCGCATCACCGTGCTCAACTTGCGTAGGGCACATGGTGTATTGATCAGAGCAGCCTCTATCTTAAAACCAGCTGTAATAGTCTCCCTGGATGCCAAGATGGCCTTTGACACCATTGCATGGTCGCATCTTTGGGCAGTTCAGGAAAAGTTGGGGTTTGGCCCAAAATATATCCAATGGGAGCAGATTCTGTATGCTAAACCGCTAGCACAAGTAGTAGTTAATAACAAAAAATCGGCTACCTTTGAGCTAGGTCGGGGGACCCGGCAAGGATGTCCTTTGTCCCCCCTCCTGTTTGCCCTCGCCTTGGAACCATTGGTGCCCTGGATACACAGAGACCCGATGATTCGGGGCATGCGCTGGTCCCCAGAGTGGGAGGACCCCATCTCGCTCTATGCAGATGATATCCTACTTTATCTGACTTCTCCATGGCGGTCCCTGATTGTAGTCCTGGATATTCTTGCTATTTTTGGTAGGTTCTCTGGGTATTCTATTAATTGGAGTAAATCCCTGTGGTTTGTCTTGGCAGGAGAGCCGCCTATCCTGCCTAAAGGGTTCCCAATACAACTACATACTGAGGCTTCAAGTATCTGGGGATTTTTCTCTCCCTGACCCATCACTTCGCTACTCCTGAAATTTGCTCCCCCCCTTGATCAGGCTGCATAAAAAAAAAAATTAAGAGGTAGAGACAAAAGGACATTGGTCTACCAGCCCTTGAGAGGACAGTTTCATATACTTATCTAAATACCTCCAAATAGTATTAGAGATGGAAGGAGTACAATGATTCTCATCAACAGAGGTATGAGCCCCGCGGAGAAACGATACGCAGGCCCAACAAGTATGATAGGACAGGAGATTAAAGGATTTCTGAATCAAATCCCAAAAGGAATGTAATATTGAGCATTCGAAAAAAATATGTAGCTGAATACCTGAAACCAAATTGCAATTCCAAAAAAGATCATTGTCTCTTAGTTTCATCTTATATAAACGAGCAGGGGTCCATTGCAGGCGATTCATAGAAAAGACTGTAGATTGCACAAGAGAAGGAGCAACCTTATTCTGTAATGAAACCTTTCCAATTGATTTCTATGACTCTTGAGAGGTATGTTTGAAAATATCACTATCAAAATGATGGGACCATTTATCTTTTGTAATAGTAGCCAGAGAGGGAGGTGGCACTGTTAAAAATGTGTAAATCTTCAAGGCAGTATGACCTGAATGAGACCACATAGACAAAAGTGAAATAGTAGTTGAGTCCTAACAAAGGGCCATTCTAGAATGAGCAACCTTTAAATTTAAAAAAGCTATAGAATTCCATATTATTAAGATTGTATGTGCTGGCTAAAGAAGAAAAGGGAATAGGATCATGATTGGAATCATAAAGATGTTGCCCAGGAAGCAATCGTAACAGGATCAATATCAGTAATAACTTTAGGATTATACCATAATGAAGACCATCTCGATTTATGAATGGATTTTGAAACTTTTTATCAATATATTTTAGAGCACTAATTGTGTCTGAAATAATACGGCTAGAATGGGGTAGCATCAGTTTAGAAGCAGTTAAAAGGGAAGTTGTAGAGAGAGATGTACACAGCTCACGTTCAATATATAACCATAGGGAATTTGATAAAAACCAAAGAGCACCCTGAGACGATAAAAAGGCAATTTGTTTCAGGTTCCAATCAGGAATATTGCAACCACCCAAAACAGCTAGTTTTCTAAGATGCTTATATGCAATTCTAGCACGCTTATCACTCCATAAAAATGTTGACTTAATTAAATCAATCTCCCTGAAAAAGAAAGAGGAGAGGGTTTTTTTGGGTTTTTTTTGTTTTTTTTAAATATTTTTTTATTTAACAGTAAGACAAGAGCAGGCAATACAAACATCAGGTGTTTCGCAGTGAGATACAAAACGGGCCAGGCGGGGGAAATATACAAAATATAAGCACTGTAGGAAGTAAAAGGCCCATCACAGGTATTCCTAACGGAGAAAGGAAACAAGCAATCTATTAATCAAGCAAAAGCAATCCCACCCGCGTGACCTCGTCCACAATGGTACAGGATAATTAAGCCAGCGAAAACACCCGGACAATAAAGGATTCGTGAAAAATAAACAGCCCATCTCTTGTAGAAGGAAAGGAAAGACAAAAGTGGCCATAGAACAAAAGAAAGGCAAAATAAAAAACCCCACCCCTAACCCCCCACCCTGCACCCCTGCAATGGCTACGGCCTAACCCCACTAGCAGCGTGCCTGTCGCCCAAGAACTACCCTAAAGGAAGGGAAAAGAGAAAGCGGAGGAGGAGAAAGCAATCACACTCCCGGTCTCCCATACCCCCACCAACAGTGACCACCCCGAGACATGGTAAAATCGATATTTAGCAAGTATACAAACCAGTCAGGGGAGGATAAACAACAACCACCCAATTCCCGTCAAAAGATAGGCACAACCCCGGCATTGCTAAAAGGTATTATATCAGAACCCAGCGATAAAGTTCAGCCCTGGCCAGTACGGTCCGTCAGAAGAGTCTTTGCCACTCGAGCCGCCATTTTAATGAAAACGGCAAAGCGTCCATAAAAGTTCTTGTCAGCACAGGAGGATCGAAGACAGGATAAAAGTTCACGGCTCGAACAAGGAAAGGTGTCCAAGAACAGCGAGTATCCGAAACCATCGTCAAGAAACTCGTAGCCACATGGAAGACCGTCTATAGATATGTTAGGCGGCAGCAGGGTCAGGCAAAAGACGCTAGCGAGAAGCATGGGCTGGCTCGCCGGTGACAGGGGACCATCAAGGTTCACAAATTCTGGGTTGTGCACGGGGACCTCGACCTCTGGTGTGCAATGCACCGCTTGTACCATCTCTAGCTGGAAACTAAACGAGGTGTCGTCCTCAGGTTCCAGGATACCGTCCACTTTCACCATCAGGGTCTGGAACACAGCGACTGTGCGCGAATGGAGCGTCCCAATGGCGGCCACAACGGCCTGTAGCGATGGCGTGCCCTCCATCAGCTCCATCCCCTCTCAGTAGGTGACAGAGCCGGACTCGAACCCCGGAGGCCAGCTGCTCCGGAGTCGCAGGCCACGCAAATCGGATATCAAATAATGGGCGCTCCTCGTCTTACAGAACACACCTTCGCCGTCAGAGAGGACCCAGCCCGTCGACCCCCACGGGGCAGCAAGGTCTCCGGGCACCAGGCCCCCACCACAGCAGCCGAAGTGGCACGCTGGCGTGTCCCGGGTGTAGATCGTACAAAGGATCGTCACAAAAAGTCAACAAGTCAGGCACTCTTCGGGAGACCGGGTTCAGCCCAGGTCTCACGGCCGATATTGTTCAACTCTGACTCGGATAGTCCAGAAATCGAGGCCCTGGCTTCCACACGTTGTTAGGCCGAGAATGGAAACACGGCGTATCTCCGTCAGCTGATGAGGTAGAAATCTCGGGATTGCATCTTTGGAAGCAGTAGACCTTCACAAACAAGGAAATCAGGTGTAAGGTCAGGATTGAAGACAGGATAATCGAGCTGCTGGCGGAGGTCAGCGGAGCCGGGAGCTTACGCGGCCTTCTTGATTCGTAGCGTAGCTCCTCCTGATGATGAGGAGAGTTTCACATGTAGCATGGAGGATAAGAAGTTAATAGTCGGAGTTATCATCATCTTAAGAGTTTGAAGTTGTCACCACCAGGAGATGTAATTTGGAGACCAGGCGGACAAAAGATCTTTAACCTTAGCTAGTATATGAGATTCATCATAAGAAATAGTATCTAAAAGGGTTTTTACAAAACCAAATTCCTAAGTATTTAATTCAAGTCGGTTGCCATTTAAAGCTGGCCTCACCCATGTGAGAAGGGAAGCACAATGCATTAAGAGGGAACATTTCCATTTTATCTCTGTTTAGAGAATATCCTGAAAGTTGTGAAAACTCTGTTAATGGTATTAGAAATAGCAGGAATGGCAGTAGTGATGTCCTCAGAAAATATGAGAACATCATCTTCATGCGGAGCCGTTTTAACCGTATGCGGACCAAATTGGAAGCCTTTGATATTCCCATTCAGATTGAGTAATCGAAGGGGTGGGTCTATAGACAAAAGAAAAAGAAGGGGTGATAGCGGGCACCCCTGTCTAGTACCTTGTCGCAGATTAAAAAAGGAGGACATAGCCCCATTGACTGATTTTAGCTTTTGGTTGCGCATATAAGGACATTACCATGTTGATAAAAGAATCGCCTAAGTTATGAGATTGGAGCACTGCTTGTAAAAAGTGTCAAGAAACTTTATCAAAAGCCTTTTCAGCATTAAGAGGGATCGCAGCCGATGGAAAAGCAGAGAGCTTTGCTTTCTCCAATATATGACAAAAGGTTTGGATATTATCTCTAGCAAGTCTCCCTTTTACAAAGCCAGTCTGAGAACCATGGATAAGACTATGGATATGACTCTCTAAACGCTTAGCCTGGATTTTAGCAAAAATCTTAGCTTCCATATTTAGAAGCGAGATTGGACGGACATTTTTAGGGTCAGAATGATCTTTCCCTTCCCTTCTTTCGCACTCACAACAATAGTAGCCTCGGCCGCTGACCCCGAGACTTTGCCTGACATTACAAAGTTATCCAAAACTTTCATTAGATATTTTATTATTGAGGATGAGAAGGTCTTGTAAAAAGCAATAGGATAATCATCAGGCCCTGGAGCCTTCCCCGACTGTGTCGTCCGAATGGCTTGAGTTATTTCTTCAGTGTCAATAGGTTGCCCCAGAACAGTCATCTCTGACTGCGAAATAGTATGTGTAGGAACCGAGGACAAGAATTGCTGACACACAGATAAGTCACATTGATCCTCGGGGGTGTAGAGTTTTTCATAAAAATCACAAAAGACTTGTAAAATTTCTTGAATTTCCTAGCACCATTGCTGTCATTAATATAAGGAACATGAGTGGTTTTAACATTCGCATTTTGATAATTTAAAGTGGTAGCCAACATATTAGCTGCTCTATTTTGAAGCAACAGGCATCTAGATTTTTGAGCCTGTACACCAATATGAGCTCTCTTAGTGACAATTAAATCATAAGAGTATTTTAAGTTTTTAATTTCTTGCAAGAGAGATTTATCATTAGAGTTTCTATATAATCTCTCATTACGTTTGATCTCATCCCCTAAAGATTGCAGCGATCTTCTGATATCGGAATTTCTTTTTGATACTTTTTTGATAATATGGCCACTAATAGTGCATTTAAAGGCATTTCAAAGAACAATTGGGGAGTTCACTGAAGACTCATTATCATTGAAAACATTTTTAATCTCCACCAATAGTTCTTGGACTTCAGCTTTGTCATCCAAAAGCCATATACGAGGAGCTTGTTTACCCAGTAAAGAAAGGAGAGTAAATGGGACAGCTGCGTGATCGAAACAACTATTGGGTATATGATGGCATTACTCGTGTGTTTTAGAAGAGCAGCATCAACTAGAAGACAATCAATGTGCGAAAAACTAGAATGTGGAGAAGAGAAAAACCAAGTACTAGGTTAAGGCATGAAAAACATAACGGTAAGATATATTATGAATAATAGATTAAGGCATGGAGAATGATCAGAAGAGATGCAATAAATATTAACGAGAGGCATTAAAAATAGCAATATAATACACTAAAGTTCATAACCCACTACAACACTATATAAATCGATACCAACTGTGAACAAATGCTAAAACATATAAAAAGATAATTAACTAGAAGCAATGAGCAATACATAAATCACAAACAATAGAATAGAGCAAATCTGATGGCAATCTAACATTTTACCATCTTAGAAAACAAAGATAAATATATATACCAACAAGAAATAAATAACTTAGTCTACTTAAAATACCAAACATGACATAAATACATAAAGAATAAAGGAATTGATGAATATACTCATATTATAAGAAATGTACAAACAAAATGCAAATACAATAGAGGAGAGAGACTAAGAAAGGAAAATACAAATGAATCCTATTTACACGAAAAAAGAATAAACACCAGGAGAACAAGAGGAATAGAATGGAAGACAAAGTTCAAGCAAAACAGAAAAATGATATATAAGAGATGTAAAAAGAGTAAGGAAAGGCATATAACAAATATCATAAAAAGAGAATGCAGGAAAGAAAAGCACAAAGGAGACCAACCATTTTAGAGTTAAAGACCAACAAAAATGTATCAAAATAAAATGAAAGACAATACGAAACAAAAAGAAAAATACATAAGAGGTAGATAAGAGAAAATAGTAACCATAAACAACAACAATAACCACACAGACAAGCAAAGAAGTATGCACAACCTTGCGACCTGTAAGTGAAAGGGCAGTTACAAGAGAGCAACCAATATACAACAATATCAGATGCAATGAAAATTCATCATTACAAGAAAAATATTACGGTTTAGCACTATTAACCACGCAGAATGCAATAAAGCACCAAGGGTTTGAGCCAAGCTAACAGTGCAAGATGGACATTAAGGATGAGAGGTGCCAGGTGGGGATTCGGAGTCCATCAGTGACTCAGACTGATTATCCAAGAATGTAGAAAGCGGAAAGCTCTGCAGGTTCATAAAAATATCTGTGGGCAACCTCTAAAAGTTATTCTGAAACGCGAAGGACCAGCAAGGGAAAATGGAATATTCATGTCTGAATGGAAGTCATCAAGGGACCAGCATAAGAATATGATAAATCATGAAACCTGTAAGGAAAAGGTTAGTACCAAAAGAATAATCAGCATGGAGCTAATATCCTTGCCAAAACAAATCTATCATTGCAACCAGAAACCAGAGAGACTATAATAGCCATATACTAGTGGTAAGGCACAACTCATCCTGCAATGAAAAGAGGTTAAGGATGAGAGGTACCAGGAAGAGATGCAGAGTCCATCTGCGATTCAGACTAATTGTCCAAAAAGGTGGAAAGGTCTGAAGGTTCGTTAAAGATCTGGGTACGACCTCTGTAACTTATTCTGAAACGAGAGGGATCTGCAAAGGAGGATGGAATGATCATCTCAATAAGCCTTCTGCGTAGGTTCAGAAAACCTTTTCGACGAATGACAGTGTCTCTGGCAAAATCTTGTGATATAGCTATTCTATGAGCTTTCCAGCGCAGAGATTTAATTATCCTCGTGAGCTAAAATTTGCTCAGTATGTTGGTGATGCAGGGGTTTAAAAATCACTGGTCGCAGAGAAGCCAAGGATTTAGGTTGTAAGTTGGACACTCTATGAGCACGCTGTATGTGAGTCATTTTGAAAGGTAATGTTCAGTACAGAAGGCATCCAAGTAGGCAAGAAATCTAACATTGATGAGGCAGATTTTTCGCAATCCTCCAGTAATCCAAAAATACGGTGGTTACTTCTACAATTCCTGTCTTCCTGCTCAGTGAGGGCTCTCTGCAGTGAAATCAATGAGCGTTCCATATTTTGCACATGTTTAGCTTATTTATTTGTAGAGTTTTCAACAGTACTCATGCGATTTTCTGCATTGGAAATGCGAATTGAGAGATTTTTAAGATCAGTTTGAATTGCTGCCACTTCAACCTGAAGTACGTCTATATTCGTTTTGGTGCTTTGCGCAATATCATGGACTGAAATAAGTTTAAGTAGAATAGTGTCCAGGGTAACAGCAACATCCTGACTGCCCCTAGACGGGATCACTGACATAACCTCGACAGACCGAATATCGACTGTACAAAATATCAATGAAAAATTATCGACTACAAAATTATCGATTGCCTATACTTAAACAACAAAACACAAAAATATCGAAACCACATTATCGACCAAAAAAAACAACGACTACAACAATATCGACTAACAACATTATCGATTTCTAAAACATCGATTATCACATCTTTAAATGAAAAACTGACAAAATATCAAATACAAAAATATAGATAGCAAATTTATCGTTTTTTTAAAATATCGAAATTACTACATCCTTGAATAAATCACTGTATTATCTTAAAATGTAGTCATACTATTCATATTTATTCACTAATTGTTTCTAAAAAGCTATAAAACATACTATATATTTTCCTAACATTTATAACACAAAATAAATACAAACATACATTTTATAATACATAAACAATGTTTCGAACAACTAAACATTTCTTACTGCAAATTATATATATTCCTCCACTTTAAAAATATAAAGATAACATTACCTATACAAAATAAGGCCTTACACATTAAATAAACGTTAATTGGCGTCACCCATATAAGGAAAGCAATTAGCATAACAGGTTAAAAAAATCAAATCCACGAATTAAAACAGACTATCAATTTAAACAATCAATCCTACTTCAGAAACTATTAGACTAATACTATATAAACAAGATTACAGCAAACTAAAAATGCAGCCTAAATCTCCTAACTAAAGGAAGACGAAACTCTGCAGGATTTCTGAAAGAAAACGTATTGACTTCAACATAAAGACAGCTACACCTATATAAAGTAAGTACTACTACATTATTTTCCATCGAAAATGTAACTCTCAAACCTCACACCTATGTTTAAAAGCCAAATACCTAAAATATATAGTTTTTTTTTACTATTTATCCTACAGACAAAAAGAAAATACAGAAGACCTAGAAAACACCTGGACATCAAAAGTTAAATATAAATAAGTAAGTATATAATTTAAATGTAACTTCGACATTTAATAGATAGGTAACTAAATAGAAACTAGCTAAAAACCTCTACCAAAATATCATAAATAGTTATAAAATATTTGTACACATTTTCTCAACTTCCACAGGTACAAAAATATATACACAGAAAATAACAGTTTGAAGAACATCAACACCTGAAAAGAACTACTTGAAATCATAAAAAGATTTACAGGTATATCAGAAATGTGTTAAACTGTATTATTAGAATACAACATTATTTTTTCAAAAAATGTAATGACATTCTCTTTTAATTACCTCCTAGCACTACAATACAAGCATGACTGAAGGAGCTAAATTCATTTATTCACAAAAAGGGAAAATGCTTCTTTGTTACATGGGATATGTCTACACTCAAGAGAAACAAAAAGATTTGAAAGTCTTTTGGAAGTGTACGAAATATTATGCCAACAAATGTTATGGTAGAGCTATAACTCAGGAAACTACTGTTGCTTATACTAAGGAACATAATCACCCACCCAATGTAACAGAAATAGAGATTAGACAAATGCTAGATTCCCTTAAAGAAGCTAGTACTAGTACTGATCAACCAACAACTGCTATTCTGAAACACCATTTAAGTGTACTTCCCCAACATGCTTCTAGCCAATTACAATCTATCGAATCCCTAAAAAAAACTATAGCTAGACAAAAAAGAGCAACATGCACTACTCCTCCCACACCAAAAACTTTTGAAGAAGTGCAAATTCCCCCTGAACTCTCTGTAACTCACAATAAAGATGATTTTATACTCTATGACAACAAATGTAAAGATAAAAGAATTATACTGTTTGCCACAGCAAACAACATGACTAAACTTACCCAATGCCAAACTTGGATGATGGACGGTACTTTTTCTGTATGCCCCAAACCTTTTTATCAATTATACACTATCCATGGTCATTTCCAAAATGCTAATATTCCATTCCTTTATGCCCGTCTACCAAACAAACAGCAAGCTACCTATCAAGAAATACTAACTGAAGTCAAGCAACATACTAACAACTATTTTCCACAAAAAAATGATCATTGACTTTGAAAAAGCAATGATAAACAGCATCCTTAAAACATACCCACACACAGCAATACAAGGTTGCTATTACAATTTTAACCAATGTATCTGGCGACATCTACAACAATCTACCTTGAGTATCCAATACGCCATTGATAGCACTTTTGCTTATCAAATAAAAAAACTCATCGCCCTAGCCTATGTTCCACTGACAGATGTAACTGAGCACTATAACTTGTTAATAGACAGCCCCTACTATAAAAGAAACGAAGAAAGACTAAGCGCTATGCTTGACTACTTCGAAGACACATGGGTAGGAAGGCTACACAGATCAGGCCATAGAAGACAACCCAAATACCAAATAGCTTGGTGGAATGTCTACCTTAGCACACTAAATAAGGAAGCAAAAACAAACAATGCAGTTGAAGGATGGCACAATGCCTTCCAAGCAACTACAGGCCGAGGAACACCTACCCTTCACAAATTAATACAATCCTTACAAAAAGAACAGAGTTACCAGGAGCTCCGAATGGAGCAATCAGTAACTTTGATCGGACCTAAACTCACCAAAGAAAGGAAAAAAATGTATAACACACTCCAAAGTCAAGTTACCCTCTATCCAACTAGCAAAGGACTAGACTATCTATCAATGATTGCAAAAACTATTCTTTAAAACATAACATAACTATACACGTTACATTAAGCATTTTTTTTTTTAATTCCTTAATTTTTACATGTAACAATTTGCAATTAAATGATCAAATACATAATATTAACATATATAAAATGTATTTAGATAATGTATTTACAAAATGTTACATACAACGTAACTAAAGCAAAAATTAAAACAGTTTCCCCACCCATAAAAAGTTTTGTAAATACTGACCTTTCTGTTGCACCTTCAAACGTAATCCAATTCCAAGCAATCCATACGACACCATTGCAAAAACCCATACAATCCATGGAAGCCCAAAAAAAAATTCAAAAATACAAGCAAATCCATAGCGACTCCTCTCCAATGTAATACACACAATATACCATTGAAAACCCGAAAATAGTAATTTTTTTAAAAAAACGCTCCTGGAAAACGTGAAAACCAAAATATTTGTGTGCAAAAATAAGAGTATATAATACTCGTCACACAACTCTGATCGAAAAAGAAGGACCTCCTCAAAAACAGTAAAACGCGACGATAACCTGGAAAAAATAAAATACATACCCACCCACACAAAAACACCCATACATATATAAAAAGACATATTTATACACCAAACATATTATCTTTGTAACATTTAAACATATTAGCTCACGTCACACACCTACAACTAAAACGCGGTAAAAATGAAATATCGTACACTCTACCTAACACCGAAAACACAATCTTCTCTTAATAACCCTATGTACATAAACTTAAACACACCACACATACACTAACACTAACTTCATTAACTTCTAAAATACAATAAAAACAAACATACCCTCTCTAACGCGAAGCAGCATCCAACCGCAATCTGTTGAAGCACCAAATAAGCCTAAATAAAATTACGCGGTTAAAAAGTAGTCCCTGTATACAGCAAAAACCTCTTTAATTTCTATATTCCAACACTTTAAAAAAATACACTGAGTATTATATTAAGTGTAAATAATTATTTAAATTGTAGAAAATGATTTCTTAAATATTCATTACTTTCAAATAATTATTCAACTGTTATCTGTTACTTTAAATAATATTTTATTATTTATATATACATTTTGAAAATAATCTATATGTTAAACAAATGTGAATATATAACCTTGTTACAAATAATTTGTTTATAAAAATAGCTCATAATAGTTTAAACATTATGTATGTATATAAAAATGTATTTCTGTGTTTATGTAAAAATTAATATTATAAATATGTTCAATATTCATAATATTAATTTGTAAAAAAAAATATGATTACTTTGTAAAAAACAAAAATGTTACTGTTATAAAACAAATATACATATTTATCTATGACAATATATTCAATGTCTATGTGAATAAAATAATTGTTATTAAATGAAAAGTACATATTACCAATTTGTTTCTTTAACTATTTAAATTACAATATATGTGAATAAACATATAATTATTTAAATATCATTTATTTGTTAAAAACATATATATGCACTTCATATATTTTGTTGGATAATAAAAACTGTTTACTTACAATTTTCAATAGAAATAAAAAATACATCTCTACTTACAATTTATTTTTTATATGTTAATAAACTGCTTTTCATTTATTCCATTTAACCCTGTGTATGTTTCCTTCTTTATTATTCTATATGAATATTAATTACATATGAAATATTCTATTTAAAAATGCATTTTAAATTTTAATAAATTTAAAAATGTATTTATCTTTTAACTACTACAATAACAATAATTATAATTAATACAAAATTTTTCTATGTAATTTTAAAACTTTATTATAGTATCCTACCAATAATAATTATTTGTATTAAAAATGTTTTCTTATTTCCACTGCCCCAATTATAAACTCACAAAACCATACTACACATTAAAACCATACAAATTACAATTCCCACTTCACCAATTGTAAACTCATGGAAGGTGCTGGACACTGAACCCATACTAATTACTATTCCCACTCCACCAAGTATAACATCAGGGAAGGTGCTGGACACTGAACCCATACAAATTACTATTCCAACTCCACCAAGTATAAACGTAATTTTTACCCTGTACCCCTGTACCCAAAAACCCCAAACTGACCCTGAACACTAAAAATACCCCATTACCCAAAATCTGAAAACTGACCCTGAACCCTAAAAATACCCCTTTACCCAAAAACTGAAAACTGACCCTGAACCCTAAAAATACCCCTTTACCCAAAAACTGAAAACTGACCCTGAACCCTAAAAATACCCCTTTACCCAAAAACTGAAAACTGACCCTGAACCCTAAAAATACCCCTTTACCCAAAAACTGAAAACTGACCCAGAACCCTAAAAATACCCCTTTACCCAAAAACCCAAAACTGACCCTGAACCCTAAAAATACCCCTTTACCCAAAAACCCAAAACTGACCCTGAACCCTAAAAATACCCCTTTACCCAAAAACCCAAACCTATAACATTTTAAATATAATTATATACTTACCAATACTTACGTTGTAATGGTATGCGTTGTAAAAGTACCTACGTTGTAAAAACATTCGTTGTAAATACATGCGTTATAATGGTATTTGCGTTGTAAAAGTTTCATTGTAATGGTAGTGCGTTGTAAAAGTTGCGTGGTAAACGTTGTATACCTTTAATAAATATTATTATTTCCTTCTTTATTATTAAATTACTTCCCACTCTATTCCCCTATAAACCCACAACCCGCTACAGGAAATAAAAAATGTAATTTAACATAATTAGCAATTAATCAATTAAATTAAATTAATTACCAATGAAATTTTAAATAATCAACAAATATTTTTTAATTAACAATTAATTAAATATGACTACCAATTAATAAATTTACATATTTAATGAATTATAATTAAATTACTTCCCACCCTATTCCCCTATAAACCCACAACCCGCTACATGACATAAATTATTTAAATTAACATAATTACCAATTAATCAATTAAATTAAATTATTTACAAATTAATTTTTATATAATTAAATAATATTATTTAATTAACAATTAATTAAATATTACTACCAAATAATAAATTTACATATTTTATTAATTATAATTAAATTACTTCCCACCCTATTCCCCTATAAACCCACAACCCGCTACATGACATAAATTATTTAAATTAGCATAATTAGCAATTAATCAATTAAATTAAATTAATTACCAATTAGATTTTATATAATTAAAAAATATTATTTAATTAACAATTAATTAAATAGTACTACCAATTAATAAATTTACATATTTAATTAATTATAATTAAATTACTTCCCACCCTATTCCCCTAAAAACCCACAACCCGCTACATGACAAAAATTATTTAAATTAGCATAATTAGCAATTAATCAATTACAATAAATTAATTACCAATTACATTTTATATAATTAAAAAATATTATTTAATTAACAATTAATTAAATATTACTACCAATTAATAAATTTACATATTTAATTAATTATAATTAAATTACTTCCCACCCTATTCCCCTAAAAACCCACTACCCGCTCCTAGAAATTATTATACTATATGAATTAATTTTTATATTTATTAATTTTTTATAAATTTATTTTCAATATAAATAAATAAAAAAATAACATATATTTAATCATGACTGTCGATAACACAACTTTCGATATTCTTAAAACCGATATTTTGACTTTCGATATTTTTTAACTACTAGAAAAAACGATATTTTTTACTATCGATATTACTTACTCGATATTTTCTCAATCGATATTTTTTAACATACATGAAAATCGATAATAAATACATCGATATTACTTACCTCGACATTAATGCCATCTCGATATTCTGGAGTCGATATTATGTCCAGTCGAAAATAAAAACTCGATATTTAGACTGCACACCCCCTAGACGGTAACTCCGGACTGGGGGAAGTTTGTCTAGACCACTTTAAATTCCCTTTAGAATCTCTGCCCTTTGAGGCAACTCCATGCTTTCTGCCATTGGAAAAGACCCAGTAGGTGAACTCTTGACGGAAATACAGTGTACTTCTGCACAGGAAGCCACAGACAGGGGCAGAATCTAGTGCTTAACATCAAGTGATTAATGTCAAGCTATGAGTATGTAACCCCAACAGTAGTATATCTCCATGCTTGCAATATGGTCAGCTGGGAATAAAATCACAATTAGTTATTGCAGACCTAAGAGATTCTTGTCAGCAAACATATAATAAACTAATACTCTCAGTAGAGACTGCCCATCGCTCAACAGAACTCCCGCCAATGAAATACATATATTGTATTTGACAATACAGCCGTCAGCAACATGGACATGAATTTCAAGCAGTCCATACCAAAAAGAGAAACCAATTGCATGCCATCATGCTGTGAGGTAACAAAGCTTCCGAGACGGCCACCATTTTGTCGCAGAAATCTTTGTTAGGTAAAGGCTGTAGGCTTGCAGATATCAGAAAACTAAGAAATGATTCACCCAAGCGATATTGCATGAATTAGTGTGCCCACACTGAAGAAGAACCAACTAGTAACTAGTTACAGGCTAGAAGTTCTATTTGGATGAAATATTTTAGTCAGAGGACTGCTTTCTATGTGCTCAGAACTCATAGATATTACATCCCCACTGAAACATTGCACTACAGCAAAAGATGTGTAGAGCGCTGACACAATACCTCATTGAAAGTGGATGATATGAAATTACTGTTGGGGTCTAGAAGATCCAGGGTAGTTTTTTTAATTATGGGTGCAGGTATGCCTTTTTCAAGGCTTCTGGAAAGATGTTGTTGTCTCTAAGTTGTTGATCAGTGTTACGACTGAAATGGCTGCTGGAGTTGTTAGAAGAATGTTTTTGGAATATTTGTGGAGGACAACGCCTCGCCTACTTGCTTTGACAAAATTTAGAATATCAGTTGGTGATATTTCAGAAGTGCAGAGCTCTGTTAACCTTCCACTTGAAAGGTTTGCTGGAACGTTGCTTGTGCTCCTGTGTTAGTTTTTGTAGTACCAAGGGCCAGATGTACAAAGCTTTTTTGAGTTCTCAAATGGCCTGATTCACAGAATTGGGCCATTTGTGGCTGCAAAAAAGTATTTCTTAATGTACTAAGGTCCAATTTGCTGTTCAGTAACCTATTGGCAAATTACAAATTGGGTTTTTGACTTGCTTTTAGGAAGGGGCGTGATTAGAACATCCCTTCCTAATACGAATCGCAGTGGCATTTGTAAATGTTTTTTGACTGAAATGAGGAAGTAAAACATTTGCATTTTACCACCTACTCTAAGAAGGTGGTAACCCATTTGCAACAGGGGGAATCCCTTCCCCTTTCAGAATGTTTGTAAAAATATTTTTTAAGAGCAGGCAGTGCTCCCACAACTACTGCTTACTCTTAAAAAATGAAAAGAAAACTTTTCATTTTACTTTTTAAAACACATCCCTTTCTTCTCGAGGGCCTTTCATTGGCCGACAGCAGCACTACCTGGCTAGTGATGCTGTCGGCCAATGGCCGACGGAGCCCCACTCACCCTTTAGACCACCCGCACCGCGGTGGAAAAACCGCCGCGGTTAAAGCGTTAAGGAAAATGGACTTTATTTTTGGAAAAAATAGCTTTATTTAAAATCGATTACAGACATGGTGGACTGCTGCCCCCAACAGGCCACCATCCCTGCCATTTTTAATAAAGATATTTCTCCTCGTTATTTCTCCCCTGGGGAGGTGTGGGATTGTGGGGTCCTTGTAAATCTGTCAATGCAATGTGAACACCCACCCCTATGCCCATGGAATGCAGGTATTTGCGCTGCATTGGATTTCTCCATATTTGTGCAGCCATTTAAAGTCAAGCAAAATGTGGATTTGTGTGGCTTCATAAAAATGATTTGGAGTTTTGTGTTGTGGATGTACCACGTTACATGCTGCAAGCACGAAGCAAGGCCCTCATAAATGCCCCCTTTTTTGTGATATTGCAAAAAAGTTCAAAACCTTTGTGTAATGGTGTTGTTTGTTTATAGAGAGCGTACACCAGAATGACTATCTACCTTTATTCGATTTTTACATTTTATTGTGATGGGTTGCCTGCAGGTTCAGTAGAGGCCTAGCTATTTGTTTGCATTTAATTGTTTATCTTTTGTAAGGGAATATGGTTGTACAGTTTAGTAGATTTTCTCCATGCTTGTTAAATTTGCTATATTCATTTATTTTACCATGAGGCCTAGTCGGATGTATGACATTACAATGCATGCTTTTACATCGCATGCTTTTACAACGCGGTTTTTACAACGCATACCATCACAACGCATAGTGCTTTTAGGCGCTGGATAGTGAATTGTTTAATTTACTATTCCAACTCCAGTCCCTGTGGATAGTAGGGAAGGTGTTGGATAGTACATTAAACATATTCCCTATCCTAGAGCGCCCCCCAGCGCAATGCGTTGTAATGGTTTGGGTTGTAAAAGTTGCGTTGTAAAGGCACTGCGTGGTAAAAGTTGTGTTGTAAAGGTTGTTTACCGGCCTAGTCGGGCAACGGGCCATCCAGTCCGTAGGCCCAGTACTAGTCTTGTTTGTTGTATATGTTGTTTTAAAATATCATTTAGGGCAGGGATGGCATTGGAATAAATTAAAAATATTTTTTTCCTGCAAAACGTGCATTGATGGGAGTATATTTAATACCTTGGGAGGATGTTTATTGTTGTAAAATTTTTATAGCTCACTTTGTTTTTTGCATTACCAAACGAATGGTATTGTTTTCTTCAGTTTTACCATGCCTCTTATTTCTGGGCGGAGTGTGTGTGTATGTGTGCATTTGCTATAGTACACCATTTGTCCTTGTTCTCCATGCCATGTGACCTTTTTGTGTAGCCAGTTTCCATAAGTCTTGTACGTGTTCTTTATTGTCAATGCCTTCTTGTTTGCTGCTTGACCATGTGGCTGGCAACCATTTTGTGTTGCCTGCCCATGTGCTTTTGCCATACTCCTGCATGTGTTCTTTTTTTGTGGCCATGCCTCCTTGCTTGCAGTTGTAGTTTGACCATCTGGTCAGCATCCATTTTGTGCAGGCAGCCCATGTGCTTTTGCCATAGGCCTGAATGTGTTCTTTTCATTGTTGGGGCAATGCCTTCTTTCTTACTATTGTTGTTTGCGCATGTGGCTGGTGACCATTTTGTGTAGCCAGCTATTGTGTAAAATAATTTTTCCAGTTTTCAAATTATGAATAATCCAAACTGAAAAAATGCCATGTTTCACTAAATGTTTTTCTTGCTTGTTTTCTTTTAGGTGCACTAGGGCCATCACCTACAGTACAGCAAAGCAGAAGGCCTGTACAAACTGACATGACCACAACACGTAACAGAAATCCTCCAGTGTCATCTGCTTGTGCAGTTATTTGCCATTGCCAACTGACAGATTCAATGTGGATGGTGAGCCAGTCATTGTCATAGAATCTGGTTCAGAGGACACCAACATTACCCCTTTTATTCAACCTCCTCCGAGGGATGTGGAATTGGTACCACCACGAGCTTCCAATATGCACTGCTGAGAGGCAATGAACAGCACACCCACCTGCCACTAGGTCTGCTTCAGGCATTGGCAGTGGCACACTACGAAATGTTTACACTCCAGTTTGTAACTTCTTTACAATTAGCAAGCAGAAGGATAACATTGCAATATGCCAAATTTGCCAAACGAGCGGTCGTTGACGTAAGCCTGGTTCACAATATGGTACTCGAGGCCAAACAACCCAAATGAAAAAAACAGCATGCAAAACAGTGGGAGACACACATTGAACAAATTGCTACAGGTCGTGGTGGTGATGAGAGAGGGGAATCAGCTCTGATCACACTAGTGGGTGAAGGTGATTAGGAAGAAGAGGGTGACAGCTTTACACAAAACAGCCCTGCCCCCAGCAATTCACCAGTATACGCAACCTCAGTGACCTTGAAATGGCACAAGAATCAGATGGAGACGCCATCGCATATAGTGACTGCCCCAAGATGCATATTGAAACTATCACCTCCTAGTTCTCTCTGGAAGTCACCTGCATCAGTGGCATCACAAAACAAAAACATCTAGGCTATGATTACAGGCATGATTTGTCAGGCGGGCCCCATGAAAGCAACTACCCAAAGGCACGTTTGTACAACGGGAAACTAGCTAAAGTGTTAGTGCTGGACCTCCTCCTTTTTTGGTGGAAGGAGTGAGATTGTGAGAATTAGTGGCCGCGATCTGCCCAAAATGGAGGGTTCCCAGCCGGACATATTTTGCAAGAGATGCTGTTCCAGTGCTCCCTCATGATGTGCTGCAATTGGTACAGCAGACTACTGTACACACTATCCACCTGACAACAGACATGTGGACCAGTTGTAAAGCCACAGATTACATGTGCATCATTGCACACTGTATCTCTTTTGTGGGGGTTAGGCAACAACTATCTACAGGTCTCAGAGCTGAAGAAACATTTAAGGCCATGTTTCCCATGGCGAAATTTCACACGGCTGCAAACATCTTGGAAGTCTTTAACAGCAAGGTGGTTGAATGGCTGTGACCCAGATGTCTCAGAATTGGATTTGTTGTCACAGACAATGGCAGTAATATAGTTAGGACGAAGGCAGATGGTAGCTATTTCAGGGTCCTGTATTTCGTGAATTGCAACAACATAACTATGCATGAGTTTCTCTACAAAGAAGATGAAGTCAGGAACATAAGGACCATCAGCCAAAGAAACTGCACTTATATCAACCATTCTTTTAAACCCCATAAGCAGTTGAGGCTCATTCAGTGTGCTAATAGTCTACAAGGTAAAGCCGTCATACAGGAGGTGCCAACACATTGGAACTCAACATATTATATGTTGTAACATCTGCTTGAGCAGTACAAACTATTCAGCGACTATGTCATTTAAAGAGGAGGGGGTGCAACTGGGAAGAGCATGACCATGAAGTTACTCAAATGGAGCCTACTCAAATGCCTGACAAAGATGGTACTTTCTATTGAGGTTTTCTGAGAAGTCAACAAGGAGGACAGTATGATGAGCCACGCGATTCCATCGTTGCATCTGCTACAGGACCAGTTACAAAAATGTGTTGTAAAACTGTGCCAGAGAAGTGCATGAGCAAATAATCCTTTGCTTAGCTCTTAATACAAGGCTGCAAAGAGACACTGTGCCATCCAAAGTTTACATCTTTGCCCCAATACCTGATCTACAGTTATAAGAAAATACTGCCCACTTTGATTCCTTTATCTTAAATGGATGTTTCACTATACAAGACGTGGATTTTGAATGGTTGGATGTTAGAGTTCCGGGCAGACGTTTGGTGTACAGACTTCAACTACCAGATTGGTTAGTGATGTTGTCTCAGAGCAGCCACCAACAAGAACTCCAGCAACAACAAATACAGGAACAGAAGAACCAGACCTAACCTCTGCATTGGCTTGGTTTCAAATGGCAAGGCTTAAGTCAAGCGCAGATGTTAAGGCAAAAGAGATCAAGCAAGTGGCAGCACTAATGACCTTTCAGTGGATATTCCAGGACTATTTCAAGGACCCAAAAGAGATCTATGTGAAGCCTTCTGTCCTTCTCCTTGACTCTACACTATCCTTTCTGTTTAACAATCTGCAGGCCTTCTTTTCTCCTGCCTGAAAGGAAAAAGTCCCATAACACTCCGGCTTTTCTTATTGAACCAGTTTATCAAGACACGCAAGATGGACATTCTGAGGAAAATGCAGATGCACAGCACAATTTGGAACTTATATATAGTATAATTTTTCTTTTAACAACCACATTTTTAGAACTGTGTTGGTTTACTATTACATAATTTATATTTTTCAAACCTAGATGAAAAAACTTTTAGGTAGAACTTGAGATATCTGTGGTTAATGGACCGTTTGCAATGCATTTAACTGAATAGTGTCATTCCTTCATTTACTTTCTCAATAGATTGATGATGATTTGCTGCTCATTGCCCTGATGAATATTGCTGTTATGTAGACTTCATCTTTGTCACACCTTTCTCCAACACCGATTTCCCATCCACTTATTAAACCCCTTAGTCTCTTCCTGGTACTGTGTGATTTAAGAAGAAAGTGATACCAACTCACTGTGAATTCTTCCATTACCTGAGAAATAGCCCACACCAGCCTCACTTACCCACCCACGCATAAAAAGGATCCATATTTTGCACATATAACATCACTCATCACAGTCATCATTCAGGCCTTGTGTTGAGTAAAAGCTTAACCTTATGCACTCCTGACTGTGAGTCCACTTCTCCTGACTTGAGGATTTTGTAAGTGTAGTTTTCATTAAATACTAGCTCCCCATTGCTCAGAAGAAGTTACTATTGCTAGTTGTTGTGATAATATACGGTCTTCTTTGTTGTGCCATGGTTGTAGTCTGGTCTCAGTTTTTGTTAAGTTAATATATAAATACAACATACTAACTCTGTGTTTTCTTTCAATCTAGTTGCCTGTGATGAATATTCCTTTTGATTAATCCTACAGTTGGAGTTCACCTAGGTGGGAGTGGGACCTCACTTATGTTGCCTTCCCCGTTAGCATGCTAGCCTACTACTAATACTACTACTACCACCACCATTGGGAAGGCACATTGGGAAACCCTGCAGTAAGGTTTTGGCAGATTGAGAAAGGTAGCAGCCATTGCTTCATCTATTCAGGTGAGACAACCAGGGAGTAAAGTGAACTTGTTTAGTTAGTAAGTGACTAACCTTTACTACAGATAAGTAAGTTATTGTTCATCTAGGTTGTTGTAGACAATATAGGCAATAACAGGATCCCCCTTAATGGCCAATATAGTTACAGAGGGTAGTAGGACAAGAGTACAACTAGCTATTATTAACTGGTGTACACTTTGATAAATGGATTAAAAGAAATGCGCTACATGAAAAAGCAGAGTGCAAAGTAAAAGTAAAACACAAAATTATTTCAGGCATAAAGTATAAGAATCATTTTTCCCCCTTTCTTTTTCTTATTTTCAAGATCAACAATATAAATGAAACAACCTCCCTCTCCACCCACAACAGGCCCATTCCTCTCCACCAACAAATCAGCCTGTCCCCAACCAATGTCCAAAACTATTTCCAAAGAAATGTAGTCCAAACTCCAAAGTCAAAGTCCCTTCCCAATTACCACCAATTCCACCCACAACAAAGGTCCCTCCCAAGAAAACGGAAAAAAGGATGTGAATATCCTGTCTGCTGTAAGTAGACAGTGGGAAAAGTGATGCACTGCAGTACAGGGAAAGGAATGGAATATATATTGTATTTGGCACTTTCATCACAGAGTATCCCATCAGCAAAACTCAAAATGTGGCACTTCGTCATACTTTACTCACTGCCTTCATCCTCAACCACAAATTGCGCCTGATTCACAAAGGTAATCTTAGACCAAAAGTCTAAGTTTACGACGTTTGATATTTACAAAGGGCACATACAAATAGGTACTTTATGTCCGCACATCTACCTAGACATTACAAATGGCATACAAGCCACTGTCTTGTAAATGTATGGATTTCGACGCCCTTGGAAATCTTAGTATAATTTTTAGCAAAACATGTATAACAAAGATAGCCTTTACTTCATGGCACATAATAATATATTTTTCCAGAAAATATACACACAGAAGGCAAACATATTGCAGCATTCAACACCCAAAGCCCTCCCGTCCCTACACTGGACATTATCTGGCCCATTCCTACCCCATTGCACACAGCAGCCATAAGGTCCTGGTCCCTCAGTCCTTGGGTTGACAGTGCATTTAATAATTCAAATGCAAAATGTGAGCACCATTTCCCCAGTTGGATTACAAACACTACATGTCCAAGACTGCGCTCTGGTCAGTGCATTGAAAGTGCTCCAAAGAGGGATTGGCATTGTAACTACTGCAGCTTATGCTCAGATAACCTGAAAGGAGACATACGACACGCAAAATGCATGCATGATACAGCATCCAATACCAAAAGGCCTTTTGTTCCCACACGGGACATTGTCTGGCCCATTCGTACCCCATTAAACACAGAAGTCAGAAGGCCCTTGGTTCAACAGTCATGGTGTTGACAGTCCATTTATTCATTCAAAGCTACATGTTAGCGTCATAACCCCAGTTGCTTTCTGAACACTACAAGTCCCAGAATGCACTCTGGTCAGTGCATTCAGTGTGCTCCAATGAAGCGTCTGCCTTATAACTACTGCAGCTATCACTTGGAATATGTGAATGGTGACATAAGACACAGGATGGTACAGGTCTGTCACTACTCAAATCATGCTACCACACACAAAAATCAGTTAATGGACTTACCAGGGCTCCACTGCTTATACTCCTACAATTGAACATGGAGGGTCAACCAAGCTTCCGTCAGGGCCCTCCTGTATAGTGATGAAAGGCGGGGCCTGCACAACTGGGGCTGGCAGGACTGGCCCAATATTTCCTAAGCCTTAATTCTGGCCCAGCGTTTCTAGTCCTGGCATGTTTTGCAGCACGATAGGGCCCATGGGTGAAATTCACCCACTGCAGTGCACAGCAATGTCCGACCAAAGTCTATCAGACATTGCATTGCTCGGCTGGACACGCATAAAGCTGAGGGTAGTTATCATGTACCCCTCAGCTAATAATGCAATTCTCCATCACTGAAAGGGTGTTCCTTCTTATCAAAGACGCTCAGCCATGTTTGGGGCAGTTTGGGTGAACAGAGCAGCAGAATGGCAGAGGATCTTATTAGGAGGTGAGGATGACTCAGAATGACCATAGAATGGCTGCCTGCAACCTCCTGTCATGAACTTCCTGCCTTGTATTTCCTGTACTGATAAATTGGATTCTGGCCCATTTTCAGAGTCTCCGGCCCGATTGCGGAGTCTCTGCACTTTGGCCGGAGACTCCTTTAAACAGGTCAAAAAACAATATTTTTTCGCCAAAATGAGAAAAAAAAAATGAAGAATGGCAGCAAGTTTCCCAGGTCCAATCATGATGTACTTCTCTAGGCCAGTTGATCACATTGAATTCTGGTACTTATAGTCTTTTTCATTCCATAGGGATACAGGATGACAAATCCCAGTTTCCACAAAACTTGCCAACAGGCCTGGAGTGCACATCAAACATGGAGCTGGCAGACATTGCAGTTATGAAGAAGGATGATCCATGTCATTACACAGGTCTACTTAAACCATGGTGTACATATGACAGACATATGGGCAAGCACTCACATTGGTTGCAGCACACACAAGGGGCCCGATTCACAAAGAGCCTCTGCCATAATAGTGGAGGCCACCCAGTTGTTGGGAGTCAGTTTGGGCCGGATCTCTGTATTAAGAAATCTCATGGCAGTGATTCTGTCCTGAGCACGGACACTCTCCAACAATTGAGTCACCTCCGACCAGTGGGCAGTGGCCTTTTGTGAATCAGGCTCCTATTGTCCAGGGAAGTCTCACAAATTCACTGACATGTAATCCCCTTAAGCAATGGAGTCCTTAGAGACAATGTCTACACTAATCACTGACATACAACGTTTTGCATGGCTTATCTTTTAACTCGGGTCAATGACTGTTGATTACAGACATAATGTATGGCTTACAAAGTAGTCTCAGGATGGAATTTATATACAGAATGTTAAATGTTCAACTATCATCATTGACAGCAGACTGCAATCAGTATGACAGTCATAACACAACAGGTTGCTCAGGAGAAAAAAGTGTCAACCAACTGGTCACGCACCTGAATACCCTCCCCTCTGTTCTTTACACTGCCCTGTTTCGCGGATTCAGACCTAGCTGAGGATCCAGAGGTATTTGTAAACCAGGATTTAATGCTGTGTTGTGTAAGACACAACAGGCTGCTATAATCTTTCACATAACTTCAGGAGAATACAGCAGCACACCCCATGTACAGTCAAGACATCTGAATCATGACTTCAGGAGACCAAAAGTGAGCTTTATGATGGCTCGTGAATGTTGGTGTGCCATATTGTACCTCTGCTGAGTACAGTGGTTGCATATCTTTATGGTGTAAGGAGATGAGGGGAGGGTGCATATGCAGCATTGCCTGAGGAGGAAAAGGAGGGAATATGTGCACGTCACTCTTGCATCTGGACAAAACATGATGTATGGAATGATACATGCTGTATCTGTTGGGGGCATGTACGTGGCATGAGGAATTGTGCTGTATGATGGCTCTGTGTATCACAAAACCAACATACATATCAGATATGTGTGGTGCTTGGAACTTACCAAGAAGTCACATGTGGTCAAACTCTCCTGCTGCCATCCTCTGGGCAAGAGGTGACCTGCAAAATATGAAGCTGTCATGGGTACTGCCCGGGAACACTGCATGCACATCAGTAAATCTATTAAACTTAGCATGCTAATGGACTGCCAGTGGAGTATTCAAATTGGTAAACTGCATATATATCACTTGAACAAGTACTGAACTGTTGAGCAATCCATATTTGCTGCTGATGTTTCAGTCTAATTATCTGACAAATTACAAGCACCTAATACAATACTGTTAACGTCTATGCTGTATACATAGCCACTTGCTCACTCACTCACTCAGTTACTTACTCACTCATCCACTCATTCACTCACTCACTCACTAATATATGCACCAACTCAAAAAATGGGTTCATTTGTTGGAGGAATGTGACTCATTCACAAGTAATAGGTACAGAATTGTCTTATTACTAGGAAGCAAGCACCCCATTGTAGCACTTGGCTCTCTCGGGATAACACAGAAGAGCTTGTCAAGGCCTACTGAGGTGCATGACAACAACACTCAATACATTGTTGCTGAGTCAGTGCTTTGTCTTTAATAAAAGAAATTATTTGTATTATGCACACTCTACAAAATGTTACACAGTAATTTGCAAATATGTACATCAGGTAGATGGAAATACCTGTTCGAACATCCTCATGCCACATTACTCTCCTAGTGAATCCTTTTCCCCATGATCACATTCAAAATGACCAATATAAAATTCAACATCACAATATATATACGGGTGTAATTTTATACAAATTTGGGTTCAGTAGCTTTCTCAGGGTACCCACACTAATAAAAATATTTATATCATACATTGTCAATGTAATACATTATCAGGGTTAACATACTATAATGACTGGCAGTATATATAGTTACAGAACAAGGGTAAACCCGGAATCACTGGGACCTGGGTTCTAGACAGTATATATTACAGTGGTCCCAGTGTGTTACTGGCTTTCACATGGAGGGGAGGATTTTTTTTTTTGAACCATAAATCACGAAACAGTACGAGAGAGGAAACAAGGTAGTCAAAGTCCACATCCTATACACATATTTGCCATATAACATATGAAATCACAGTTTATGTTATTACTGTCGATTCTGTATTGGCAGATGCTGTGAAGTCGACGTTTTGACCCCTATATTCGTAGGTATCTTGAACCTTACTACCGGGGTCTTCCTCAGGACAGGTGTGACGCAAGGAGGGCTGGGAACACCAAGAGTGTAGCAGCGGGAGTATGCGGCGCACAGTGTTCCAATCTGTCATAAGGATTCCTTCACAAGTGGAACTTATCCCTGTTCCCATAGACGTAGTCATTTGGCCAAACAGATTGATTCCGTTTCACTGCCTTTGATTGATACAGGTTCTGTTGGATTCACTTTTAACTTTGGGGAATGTAATTGATTTTTTAAAATGTATTTTGTGATTGGAACACTGTGCGCCGCATACACACATGCAGTGACGCCTCACTCCTACCAACACAGGTGGAGGAGTGTGGCTCACTGATTAGAGCGGCAGACTCCGATGCAGATGTCTGGCCCGGGACCAGGGTTCAATTCCTGACGCGGCAGAGTCCTGACCCCAAAATGTCCATGGACTCAATAATTCTCGCCTCAGTGCCTATTCTGATCATGGGGTCCCACGCTGCAACTCTGGGCAATAGTTGCTTAATCTCCTCTACGGCGGCCCACCCCGCTGCGGGATGCCTGGCTTTCACCCTGGGGATACCCAGTAGGGGTTATCTCACAGGGAAAAAGCCAGGACGGGTTCCCAAGGCAAGCGCCTTGATGCCTTCGGGTGATACGTGCGCTATATAAGTCGCAATACATTTACATTTAACTCTGTATACCCTGGAGAGCCACGGAGCCCTCTTTCTCAACAACTGATCTGTGAGAGAATTCTTCACCTCCCGCTGCTACACTCTTGGTGTTCGCAGCCCTTCTCACGTCACACCTGTCCTGTGGACTTTGACTATCTGGTGAATGAGCAATATATACCAAAACTGTATGTGATATGTTTGTCACCATCACCAAACTTTCTTTCCCATCACTTACTATCTAACACCTCTTTTTCATCCCCCTTCCCCCTGAACACCACACTTTTTAATGTGATACCTTGTTAGGTTTTTGTTAAAACTGTTCATAAAAATGCATTCCCAATGTGATTAAATAACATTGGTCGAACATTATTATTTCCTCTCTCGTACTGTTTCGGGCTTTATGGTTTTAAAAAAAATAAAAAATCCTCCCCTCCTTGTGAAAGCCAGTAACACACTGGGACCACTGTAATAAATACCGTGCCAGTATATATAAGCAGACTTACTGGTTTGGTTTCATTAATTGAATCAACCAATGCCTTATTTCAAATTAAAATGGTCATTTAAATTAATGGAAGCAGTACTAATGGTCAGAAGCATTCAATATAATGCTAAAAATTCACTGTTCAATATCAATAAAGAATTTGTAATCGAAACAACATCAGTGTCTGAGCCTTCCCTCCCTTGCTACAGGCCACGGAAGATAATGATAAAGACAATCACTGGGGTTCTACATTCCTGAGCCTAAGAGTAAAAGCTCCAGGACGTGTATTTAAAAGTTCACGTCCTCCCTTTTGATTACACAGCACCCTGCCCCAAGGGCGACCTAGCGCCTGCCTTACAGGTGGCTTATATGGAATAAAAAGGGAAATTAAGGCTTGGCAAGGGTTTTAAATGCCAAGTCAAAACGACAGGGTAAATTGCACACGCAGGCTCTGTAGTGGCAGGCCCGCGACATGTTTACAGTGCTTGTTGTGTGGGTGGCACAATGAGTGCTGCAGGCCAGCTAGCAGCATTTAATGTACAGGCCCTGGGCACATGCAGTGCACTGTACTAGGGACTTACAATAAAATTGTGTGCTAATTGTGGATACATCATTCAATTCATGTTGTTAGGTTGAAGCGCGTGCAAGTTAGCACTGGTTGGCACTGGTAAGGTGCCCAGAGTCCTAAGGTCAACAAAAAGAATCAGCAAAAATGGAAGGTAAGCAGGCAAAAACTGTGGGGAAGGACCACCCTTTGGATGACATGTGTGACACGCTACTAGAGTGTATTTCAACCTTATTGGTGCCTGCTGTAATTTACTTGTCGGGTGAATTATTTTCAACAATGTCCTATCTTAGGGTGGTCCCTTATTGTTCGAAAGATTTACGTATTTGAAATGCTAACAATGCTAACATAAATAAAAGAGCTTTTTTTGTTTTTAACAATGCAATTGCCCATTCAGTCTCATCAGTAGGTAACTGCCTCAGGGGCTTTCTTGGAAAAGTCTCTGCTATGCTTTAGTATACATTCTGCAAATGCATGAGAGAGCTTTGGGAAAAGACGAATGTCCCCTTCCCTAGTGATGTAATTCATGTGATAATTAGCAGGCTTCAGAATGTCTTAAATACCCTGGATCTCAGCAGCCCAGCTAAGGAGAATTATCTTGTAACTGAAGGTCTGTAAGAGCCTCTGTCCACGTCCTTGTCCCATCCTTCAAGCCTTGATGAATAACTGGTCAGTATAGGTAAGGAGCCATTACCATAAGACCGTTACCTTGTAATGATTAATATTGAATGCAAAGATGAGAACTGTGTAAAATGTTAGTATTCTGCCTTTTGCCAACTTTGTGAGAAAAAAATAAGGGGCAGATTTATGTTGGTCTTGCGCCACGTTTACGCTGCCGTTGCGTGACGCAACGGCACGAAAACGTGGTGCATCCTTGCGACCTATTTACAACGTGACGCATCTAGGCAGATGTGTCACGTTGTAAAGACCTGCGCCACATGAAACCTGCGTCAGGTTTCATGTGGGCGTTCTGTCGCAGGGTGGGCGTTCCCTCGTAGGAAAGCCCCGTAAAACTGACGCAGTGAAATCTACAAGATTTCACTGAGTCAGTTTTACGACGCTGCTGCGTCAAATCCTTACGCCTGCTTGAAGCAGGCATAAGGAGTGACGCACCACGTTATGTATGGGTGGCCTCTGTACATTGCAGGAGTTGCGTTGCACTTGCGACACTACTCCAGCAATGCGCCGCCCATACACCACAAGATGTGTCACGCATCTGCCCTTCCTTGCACCATGGTGCGCCGCATTGTAAATGCGGCGCATCTGTGGTGCCGCAAGGAGGGAATGGCGTGACGCATCAGTTCTGGCGCATCCCTGCTGATTTGCAGAGATGCACCAGAACTCATAAATCTGCCCCTAAATATTCAAAACCCTTTTTTTGCTAAATGTTTTTCCTGTGCTGAGGCAAAGTTGACGACAATGTCAAACTCTGCCCTTTCGTGAATTTTTAATATGTGTAATATCCCCTTAACATCTCACAATTCTAAGTCATATTTGCAGAGGACCACTATTATTTTCGTGCTGATTTGAATTAGTTAATGAATGTTAAGTTCTAAAGAACAGGACATTTCCTGTTCCTTAATTACGGGATAATTTTTTAAAGACCTTTTTCCCTAATACACAGCAGGCATTCGTGCGTTACTCCTCTCCATCAGACTAAGTTGTTTTCAGAATCCACTGGAAGGCTCTGCACCAAGGTTTGTTCCTTGTTATGCATACTGTCCGCTTTGCCTCCATTTACTTTGTTCTAAGTGTACTCGACCCCCTTTTGGAACTTTCGTTTTTTTATTCCAGACAGCACGCTCTGTACACTGTTCTCCTCTTCATTTATGTTCATGTTTCCTTTTTTGTTCCTTTTTTGTTTCCTAAGTGAATATTAATTTTTTTCTTTGCTCCAGTGTTTTTTTACCTTCTAATTTGCATCTCCTCTGCAAATTTCTATCTGAAATATATGTAAAATGTCCCTAATTCAAGAAGTTGACACATGAGGGGGCATATTTATGACAATGTAACGCAGCGCGGGGCTGCAAGTCATCTTGCTGCACTGTGCTACGTTACAGGGAAAGGGCTGGGTGCACTGTATTTAAAAGAATACAGCACACTCATGCCGGTTGCCCTGCCCCATCACTCATTTGGCTGCCTAGCGCCAGCACAGGCACCCTTGCGCAATGGTACAAGGGTGTATGGTGCATGGGTGCTTGCATTGCATACAGGGTTGTTTTTCTGCAGGAAATCGCACCTTCCTGCATAAAAACAATCCCCTGAGGCATATTCCTAGCTAGCTGAATTTGAACATGCTGTTCTGCACCGTTTAGACAGAGCCACCAAATATATCCCGAGACCTCATTTCAATCTCAACAAAGACGAATTTATGTCAGTACAACAACTGTCACGTGAAAAATCCCTCACAGTCAAGAACCGCGACAAGCGTGGTGGCATTGAAGTGATAGATTCCGCCCAATACGAACTTAAAATTATTTCTCTACTGAGTGACACCAGTTTTTACAAAAAAAACACGATAGATCCTACGGCTAAAACTATATCCAAAATCCAGCGCCTGACCAATGAGGCTTTATTGGTTGGTGATATATGTGAAAAGGAGTTCGAATTCCTCAACATCAAAGATCCCAAAATGCCTTGAATTTATGGTATCCCTAAAATTCATAAAAACTCTGTGGACCCCACCTTTTAACCGATTGTGACGACCATCAGATCAGTTACTGAACCACTGTCTAAATATATAGACAATTTATCACGACCTAACATACAGCGTGTTCCCTCACATATCAAAACCACACTTTGGTCACCCTTGATATTGAGGCTTTGTATAGTATATACCCCAGATAAAGGCACACAAGGCCGTAGCTTGGTTCATTAACACATATGAGATCAGTTGCCCTCTTAACCCCTTCACTGCTTGCCCATTTTCGCCGCTGTGCAGTAAAGAAAAGAACAGGGCGGGCCGTGACGAACCCCAGCCGTCATCCGCACACGAGCACCGCGGAGCGTGACGGCTGGGGTTCGTCACCAGCATGCAAGGGGTTAATTTCATACTAGATTGCTTTAAGATTGTGCTATCTGAGAATACCTTCCAATTTGGGAATACTCTATACAAGCAAATTAAATGAGTCAGTATGGGGGATTTGAATCCCCCATCAGCAGTGAACATCTATATGGCCCTCTTCCAATAGAAATTCATTCACAACAAAGTTGCCCCTTTTTACAAATCAGTGACACACTGGTCCAGATATATTGATGTTATTTTTTTTATCTGGAAGGACACAGTTAAGTCACTAACTGAATACTTAGAATGGCTCAACTTGTGTGAAAGCAATTTTACGTTTACTGCCCACACAAGTCACTCCCAAGTAGAATTCCTAGATATTGAGATCCATCATAACAAGGGGATCTTAGAAGTAGATCTTTATGTTAAACTGACTGCAAGAAACACTTTATTGCATTTTGAGAGGTACCATCCTCGCAGTCAGAAACAAATTATTCCATTTGGGCAGTTACTTAGACTTCGCCGAAACTGCTTGAATTTGCAAGATTTTGATCATCAAGCTTCTAAAATGACAGACAAATTCCTTGCGAGAGGTTATCCCAAACGCCTCATAAGGGACTTGTTTAAACGAGCCAGATTCTATGATAGATTCTCCCTCTTAAGATTGCGTCCTGCAACACCATTGACCCAACTTGTTTGCGTCACAAAACACTCAACGATGAACGAAACAGTGAGCCAAATTATAAACTCCAATTGGCATATTCTGAACACTCCCCTGACACATGAAACTAAATTGACAAAACCCCTATATGTACATCGCCACAATAAAAACATTCCCGACCTCATTGTGCATTGACGTTGTACAACAGGTACAGGCTTTGTACAAAAGTCCATTGATGGGGTGGCCCCCATTAAAGGTACTTTTAAATGCAACCAAAGCAAAGCCTGCGACACTGTGATTGAAGGAGATACGACGACCCACAATGGGTATACAGTACAAACCAACAAATTTACTAATTGCTAAACCAAGAGCTTGATTTATCTTTTACTATGTCCTTGTGATCTAGGTTATGTTGGCGAGACTTCTCGCGCTTTGTCAACACCCTTAGCCGAGCATCGCTCAGTGGTACGTACATCTAAATTCAAGTCAAGTCAATGATACTTTTATTTGAATTCATTAAAAAATCGTAAAAGATTATAAAAACACGTTGTACACAATAATTAAAAGTGAAGATTTGAAAGATGCAAAGAATGAAAAGACTGTCGTTATTACTCAACCCTCATTAACAATTGAAATAAGAAATATTACATTTATAATCAGTGCGGTTTAAAATACTAGGATATTTCATTGAGGAGAGATCAAAAAGTAGTGCAGGAGTAGGCAAGGTCAGACCAGCAGTATTGTAAGAACCATTCAAGTTGATTCTTGTGTTTTGTCTAGTCCTTTGGCTGCCATTTCCCAAAACGTAATAGCTTTGCAGGACAGTTGCACTGGCATTCTATGACAGCTGCTCTGCATGTCCTTAATAGTTTTTTCCTAAAAAATCTCAGGAAGGACAATTTTCCAGGTTTCTAGAAGCGAGGGGCAGATGCAAAGAAGGTGTAGTAATGTCTCATCTCCCTGTCCACACAATCAGCATTCTTTCGTCGGCCATATACATTTCCATTTCAGGGTCAGGTCCTTCATGGGGAAGTGCCCCAACTGTAACATTGTCAGATAGTGCTTTTTCTGGTGTGCGAACTGTTCTGACAAATATTGTTGGGTCAGAGTCTGATAAGATTGAATCACTGCCAATGCGTGTTTTTTTGTTGCAAATGCAGTTTTGTCTATTAACAAAGACATTCGTTTGGTTGCTATGTTTACAACTTTTTTGAACACAGAATAGGAGGTGATTGTGTGCCAGGCCTCTTCGAGGTGTAGGTCTGCAAGTGATTCTTTTTTTAATATGCTGACGATGGAATTATTTTGTCTCGCTTGCTGTTCAATTTCTGCCCAGCAAAAGTGGGCTAAGGTATTTTCTTCTGCTTGATTCATCTGCCTGTAATATTTGGAAACCGCTCCTTGTCGGGCAGGTTTCTGTTTTTTGAGCCATATTCCAGACGAATCTGTGACTGGGAGATGTATCGTGGAATTGTGAACAGACTCTTAAAGAGACTCGACTGGGCTTGGTTTAAGGTGGCTGCATCTTTTATATTCATCAGTTCTGACCCATAAGATATAGTTGGAATAAATGTTGCTGCAATTACCTTTAGCAGGTGACCCGTTGAGCAGCCTTTTAACTTCCTCTCTAGAGTTTTAAAGGCATAGTGGAGTTGTTTTGCTTTCAGTTTTCCTTTGTCCAGCTAGTGGTTAAAGTTGAGATTGTGATCCAGGCAAAACCCAAGGTATTTATATGAATTCACCTGGGCTATTGTTTTGCCATCTAGATTCCAGATGAATTTACCTTTTGACCCTGTTTTCCGATGTTTACAAAAGCATAGCACCTTAGTTTTCTTGAGATTTATTGTTAATTGGGGTGTGATCGTGTATGCTCCTACTTGGGCCATTGATCGCTGCAGACCTTTCGGTGTTTGAGATAGAAGAACAATGTCATCTGCGTATTGGAGGCTAGTGATTTGGCTGTTGTCCAGTTTTGGGGGTCAGTTAGAACTTGTAGGATATGTTTCTCAAGTTCGGCAGTATAGATGTGAAAAAGGCAGGGGGCCAACACGCACCCCTGTTTTAATCCATTTTTGGTTGGAATCTTGATTGCTATACTGCGCCCATCTCCCATCCTTACTTGTACCCACGTGTTTAAGTAAAGGTTAATTTTTCACCGCCAGAAGTTTGGTTGGTAACCCCCAGTTTTGCATTTCGGCCCATAGCCTTGCTCTTGTACTTTATCGAACGCTGCTTTAAGGTCAATGAAGCACACGTACAGAGTCCATGATATTGCGTTTGCGTGTTTTGCTAAGAGAGTAACCGCCAAGATGTTGGTGAGGGTACCCAGTCCAGCCCGAAATCCGATTCGTGTATTTGGCATCAGATTTGTACGCCTCACCCATTCTTCTAGATCTACCAGCAGATTCGAAGCATGAATCTTAGCCTCAACGTCAATTAGTGCGATCATTCTATAGTTGGCAGGGTGCAAGCGTGAACCTGATTTATATATGGGGTTTAAAATGCTTCCTCTCCTGGAGTCAGGGATTGTGCCTGATGCTAGCACATGTGTGAAAAGCGGACTAAGGATACGGGACCAGAAAGAGGGGTCGTGCCGGAATAATGCGTTTGGCAGACCGTTGGACCCTGGAGCTCCCTCAGGCCTTAAGTTTTTTATGATGTTTAGGACCTGCAATTGTGAGATCTCCGGGGTGAAATCTGGTAGTTCTGACTTTACTATGTCATGAACTATTCTTGCATTTGAGACTCCATAATTTGCAATGTAAGTAGGTGGAATGGCGTTGTATGTATGTTCGATGTGCGCTCTCCAGGCATCCTCCATTATTTCCGAGTTAAAATGGCGATTCTTGCCATTTGATACCTGGTTAATGACGTCCCAGAAGCGCTTGGAGTCTCTTTGTTTGCTGGTATGATGGAGTTTTGCCCAGAGAAGTTCTCTATAGTTTTTCTTAGCCGCCTTAATGTCCCTTTTTAGATTTTTTCTTGATTTTGATATTAGGGAAAGGATGTCCTGTGAAGGTTCTAAACCTCAGGTTCGTAGTTGTCTTAAATGTTTATTCAGTTGTTTTTTTTGTTTCCTTAGGTTATTATTAAACCATGCTGCTTCCACTTATCTTCCTACTTTGCGGCTTTTGCCTTTTCTTGTGAATTTCTTATTTAGATCATGATTGAAGGATGCCCAGACCTTTATACGTGATGGTTCGACTTTAAAACTTTCCAGACGAGAAGTGCATGTGGCCATGATATCACCTGTATTTTCCCTTTTCCAAGTAAGTCGTTTCAGGTTGTAACATTGTGTTTGTTGGGACATTGCTTTATCTGGAGTTAAATGTGCCCTACTTATGAGCAAAGAGAAAGTTTGGGGATGGTGTTCACTTTCTGTCCTTTCTTTAATTTGGAAATTTGAGATGTGTGGGAGAATGTCATGATCTGTTAGTGTATAATCAATGATTGATGCTGTTTTTTGCGTGACCCTGGTGTATGCTGGGAGACACCCCAGCGAGACTTGTCCGTTCAATACGCGCATGGACTGTTCCTCCCGCAGGGATGCGCATCTGTTACTGTGTGTATCACCTCGTTTGCTAGGTCAAGTATGGCCTATTGATCTTTCTTTGCAGCCTGGTAATAGATTCATGTTGAAATCTCCTGACAGTATGATGTTGGCATGAGGGTGAGCGAGTTTGAGGGTAGCCAGTGCTACAGTTAAAGTCTTGATACTTGATCTCTTTTGTTTAGGTGTTGGGTGGATGTAGACGTTCAATATTAGCAGAATAAAAAAGGGTGTGGCCTCTAGTTTGATACATAACATCCAAGCTGAGTCGAGGTCTACTTCAGAAACTTGCCATGAGATGTAGGTCGAGACAAAGATGGAGAGGCCCCCTTTTGCTCTTCCGTGTTTTGATTCTCTTTTTGCCGGAATTAGATATTCTTTATATCCCACCATTGGTGAAGGGTTTGTCTGCCACGTCTCTTGAAAAAGAAGAAGTTCATACTGTGCGATGAATTCCATGAAGTCAAGATCTTCTAGTTTTGTGCTTACGCCATTGACATTCCAGGAGCAGATGTTACAACTGTTGTCTAATTTTGTTGCTCTGGTTGATTTTAATCATGCCATTTTGTCGATAGTTCCGGTTATATTTGACAGCCTATGACCTGTATGCTTGATTGCTTCAGGGTGAGCAAACGTGATGGTGATTTTCCTTCCGGTTTGGAATGTGCTCTTTGTTGTACTGTGTTCATCTGGGCCTTTTGCGCCTCTCAGAATGCTCTCTGGTGGGTTTGATTGTTGTAGCTGGCTTGGATAATGGGGGGGAGATAGCTTTTTTATTTCTATGCCCCATTTTGCAAATGACTCCTGCTGCCGCCAGATCTGCTCGAAGGTGGAATTATCAAAGAAAGTTGCTGTAGTAATTTCGTGACCGGTTGAGTCGGGATTAAGCTTACCGGTGTTGATGTGACTCAAGGAAGGGAGTGCTTGAAATAGTTTTAATAATACACTTCTGTTGAGGATATCGTGGGTTCCCCTTGAGACGTAGTGGGGGATAAAGTCCAATTTTTTATTGTCATTGGTGAAATCAGGCGAGACCGGCCACTGTTCGATTTCCTCCCTCTTTCCGATTTGTTTCTCCTCCGTGATTTTTCCTGGGATGATCGGGCCGTGATTATGAACATTTTGATAATTAGATATACTGTTTAGGTTGTATGTGTCATTGTAATTTACAGTTGTTGCTGCGCCGCTTCCCTTGCGGTGATTGTTTGTTATTTTATGGTTGCTCCTGACCTCGTGGTCAACCTTCTTATGTGGGATGGCATCCTTTATGCTGGTTGTGGTGACTTCTGACGTGTTATGACCCATTGTGGTGGTGGTTTTAGTGGTTGATGGGTACTGTTTCTTTTCTTTTTTAGTAGGATTGAATATGCTGTATACGTATGGTGGCATTGTGTGTCCTGTTATGGGTTGAGTTTGATTTATTGAGGTGGATATCTTGTTAGTGGATGGGGTTGTATCAATCTCTGGGCTGACATCCTCAATGTTTGTGGATGTTATCTCGTCTTCACTTTGAGTCGCATCGTGCTCCTTCGCGGTGCTAGTTACATTCTGTGCAGGTCTATGTTTTTCCCATTTCTGGCCTTTCTCAAGCGTTTTCTATCCCGCTTGGACAGTGGGGCTATTGTTTTTGGTTACTTGATGCTATGATCAATTGAAGGAATGGCCAGGTGGCCTATGTTGCCTACAACTTTTGTTGGTGGTGGTTTGTTAGTATTTCTCGGTATTTAGGCTGGGTTGGTCTCCTGTGCTTTTGCATTTTGCTCCTTGAGAGGGCTGGGACAAACCAGATCCTCTTTCCTCAGTGTTTCTTTTACTTTGTTGACTGGTGGGATGGTCTTGGATGAGGTGTCCCTGGTGACCCCCAATAATTCAGACATTAAACCTGGGACTACAGCTAAATGATCTATTATTTGAGTGCAGTGGCAGTGACATATTTGATAAGTTGTTTCTTGATGTTGCTGCACCCTCGTGATCATGCAACTTTTGTTAAACCCGCTGTACGTGGATGGCTAAGGTGTTTAAGAGATCCACTTGGGTGTCTAACTTGTCTGCGTGTTAAATCATAGCTTTACCGATGGTGTCCAGAGTGTTTAACAGATGCAACCAGACTGTTGTCGGTGGTGAACTGACTTTCTCCTCCTGTAATAATTGGATATCCGGAGACAGTAAATTCAGTGAATCCGGAACCTCACTTGGTTTTTCCCTTTTATGTAAGTGTGGCACAGTGAGGGAATCTTCAAGGTTTTTAAATTGGAAGGGCGTATCATCATATTGGTTAAAAAACAAAAGATCCTGGCCACTTTGATGAACTGTTTCCAAATAGTGATGTGGCACAGTGTGTTGGTCTTGCTTCTTGTTGTTTATTTCGACAGGGTCAAAGTCATTTATAAGCGTGTGTATATGTTTATTTCCAAACGAACTGAGGATGTTTAAGCTTGTCTCAAATATTGGGACTGCCTCATTGCTGCAGTGGCGGCTAAGTGCAGATTATTTTTCCTGCTGCAGATGATATTCTGAAACAGGTGATTGGTAATGGTAGTGTATTAATATCTCCCTGGATTTACTTTTATGGCTTTGTCCCCTTTCTAGAAGAGTTTTGGTTGTGAGCCTCGATTTTGTGCTTGAGGCGCTTACTGCTGCTTCTCTCCCGGAGGGAATTTGTGGCAACTTCACTTTGAGTGTTGGTGATATCTTTGCTGATTTTATAATATTCAGGGTGTTTGAGTTCAGTCTGATCCTGTTTAATCTTGATGGTTTGTGTCGCAACTTTTAAACAATCGGTGATCAGCGCCTGTTTACTGCTATTCGGGCATGAATGATGTCTAGATGGTGCCAATGGAGTACCTTTCTTGCCACCTTCATGAACTACATGTGGAGCTAACTCGATGATATCTAAATTAACTGCACCGTTAGTTAAACATTACCTTGAGAAAATCCCCCATTTTAAAGAAATTAGATTGCATGTGCTGGAAAAAATTGAGGTGATGCAAGAACCCAAAAAGACAGATATACGTTAAAGATAAAATGTTTTGGGGATTTTTGTTTTAAATATGCACAAAAAAGGATTGACCAAAGAAATTTCGTGGGAGAACGCAATTAGATACAACACATAGTCCAGTATTACCTCCAGTCCCTAGTTGGCTCTTCCCCATCCTTGTATTGCGTCCTATTTTCTGGGTAATTTTAACATAGATATCCAGACTCTCTCAAATGTGTGATATCTATTGAAGAGTCTCACACTATGACTCCATTTTCTTATTTACGGCGCTGAGTTCCAACTGTACATGTGCTCTAGATGCTGGTTGTTCAGCCTCTTCCCCCTTTTTCTCACATTTATGAGCATAGTCGCAGAGCCTAACCTCTTTAACTGATTCAATTCAAATATCAAATCAAATTATGTTTATTTTATAGCTTAATTTCATTTTCCATTTTACTAATTAAAATTGGAATTTAACACTCCACCTTTCTCCATGTAAACACTCTCTTTGATTGAGTAGATTTCTCTGCTGTACTCATAGGCTCTTCCCATGGAGCCTATCAGCAAGTCTTTTTACAGTGTTTTTTCATCTATCAACCATGGAGTTCAATGGGCCCATGTCCCTTTAAATGGGCTGCCTCCGTCTGGCTGACATAAGCACCCTGCCTTTCCAAAATCTCTACCTGCTGACACAGCTTCGAGTCCTTGGAAATATCCGCAGACGGTTTCCCATGTGATCAAGTAAGTAATCTGGGGCATAATCATGTGTATTTCAGTGCTGTTTGACACCGCGTCATGTTGAGCAGTTTTGCTGCTCATGTCATGCCATTTTCGAGCACGTGTTTTTTATCGTCGAACGTGCTTATCAATCATGTTCCTTTTTACTTTTGTTGCATTCCCTCTGCATTGCAGCTATATCTGCATTGCAGCTATATCGAACCTTGCCTCCTGTGCTGTGCAGCTCCTGGGCAATGGCCAGCTTGATTATTTAGCTGGTAGCACTCCTGTGGGCACCAAAAGCTGGCAACAATATTGCACATTATGCACACTTGTGTTTTCTCACTGTAGAGAAGATGTATCCACACTGGCCTGATCATATTTATCTTAAACCAGCCTATTAAAGGTTTGATGACTGGGTGCCTGTTGGACTTGGCCCTTCTTGCAGGGTCATCCCTGAACTTGTTGCCTTCCTCCTGTATTTTGTCTGACCTGTTTTTGTTGGTTTTATGACTCTGGGCACTTTACCACTCCTGATTAGTGCTAAAGTGCATATGCTCTCCCTATGGTAAATTGATGTATAGATTAGTGACTCCATGATTCGCTTATTTGATTTACTGTCAGACCCTAGTACAGTGCACTGCAGGTGCCCAGGTAAATCAAATGCTGCTGGTGGGCTTGCAGCACTGGTTGTGCAAACCACAGGGGCAGCCTGTAAAGTGTGTCTCAGGTCTGCCATTGCAGAGCCTGTGTGCAGTCTGATACTGCCCTGTTGACTGGTCAAGTGCACCCACTTGCCAGTCCCTAAACCTTCCCTTTTTGGCATATTAGTCACCCCATGGTAGGCTCATGGGCAGGATGCATTGTAGGTAAAAGGCAGGAGATACCCTGGTGTGCGTGGCATGTCCTATTAGGGAAATACAGCCATTTTTGTTTTTCACTATTGCAAGGTTACCTGTTCCCTGTAAGCCAGAATGAGCAGTTTGATTCTAGCATCTTAAATCCTAACTGACTCAGGTGGAAGTAGGTAGAATTTTCGAGTTTATTATGCCTAAACTCAGAATGATAAAATACATCTTTTAGTGAAGTTGGTTTAAATATTCTGTGTATGAAAATACCACTTTTAGAAAGTAGGTATTTTTTTGCCTAACTATCCAAGCCTGCTAGGTTTTGTATTCCTTGTCTGGGGTTTGAGTGACACGGGCTTGTGGATTCCAGGAGACAGGGTGAGTCAGCACAAGGCTGATTAGAGCTTTCTACATGTAGATGGTTGGGAGGAGTTGCACCTGGGACCTGAGTAGGGATGTGCCTGCCTTCCAAAATGCTAGCTCTACCTCCTATGTCCCTGGCCCACACTGTTAAAGGAAAGAAGGAGTCTTGTCAACAAAGTGCTCCATGACTGCCCAGAACTGGTTTGGACTTGGTACAGGACCTTCTGCCTTCAAAGGACAAAGGATTTGCTAGTATAAATATTGGGACTCAGAACCAAGAACTTTAGATCCCTTATGGGAAACAATAAGAACCTTTCCTGAGGAGAGGAACCAGAGAAACTGAGGAGGAGACTATCCCTAAGCTGAGTGCTGTTGGGGGGATTGGCCTGCAGTGGTTGCCTGACTGCCAAAGAAAGGAGAAAGGACTACTTTCAAATCAACTTGTAAAGGATCTCCAAGGGCTTGAGATACAGCTTGCCTCGTGCTGAAGTCTCAGGGACATCAGGCTTCACCAACCGGCTCCCCTGCCTTCCCTTGCTGGGAATTGAAGTGTCTACTGTTGAGCTAGGCCTTCTGAGAGACTGCATGTCACTGGGAACTGGAAGTGCGACTCAAGATGAAAAAGCGTGTTGCAGCCGCAGCCGTTGTCGTCGCATCACCGGAGAAGAGTGTCACCGTTGCAGCAGACGCTGTCGCATCACCGAAAAAGCATGCCGACGCTGCCACTGTCGCCATCGCATCACCCGAAGCGCCTGGCATCACCAGAGAAAAATGTCGCCATCGCAGCAGACGCCGTCGCATCACCGGAGAAGCATGTCGCAAGGCCTGTCGCGGCTCATGAGAATCGTTGAGTCGCTGCACCGCCGTCGGACATGCATGCATCATTGTCGCATCAAGAAGAAGACACCATTTTGTTTCATTGTCCCAGATCCTCCTCGCATCAAGGCGCTGCTGGTCGCATCGCCATGGAAGCGCAGTAAGAATCCGACTCATCTCCACCCCAAGCGGAGAAGTACCGATGCATCCTCTAAGCAGCATTAGGGACCCGACGCATCACCGTTCTTGCGTGTAAGGAACCGACGCATCACCTTCCCTGCAACACTTTAGTTGTATAGCATTACGCACCTAAAGGAACATTGAACTTAAAGTGTTGCACTTTACATCTCAAGAGAACTAAGCTAATTCTACCATTTTTAAAGTACAGTATTGTGGATTGTGTCATTTGTGGCCTTGTGTTAAGTCTATATGAAAATACTTATTTTTATACTACAACTTGTATGGTGTCCATCTGTAGTGTTGTCACTGGGTTACTGTATCTGTCCCCAAATGCTTTACACACTGGCTCTGAGATAAGCCTGTCTGCTCGTGCCAAGCTACCAAAGGGGAGAGCAGGGGTTATTTTAGGAGTGCACCCCCTTACCTTGACTAGACGCAAGGGTCCCTATTTGGTCAAAGGTACCTACCTCTGCCAACTACAGACCCCCAAATCTAACAGTGCCCCATCCCCGCATCTATTGATTTTTTACGATGTATTAAAAACCTGATGTGACGTACTCAGTCCCAATATATGCCAGCCAAAGTCCCAAGTTTAAGGTCTGTTCCCAATTTATTGATCTTTTGGTCTCCCTAGATACTTTAATAGTCTTGGGAACTTGCAAGAACTTATCCTTGATGTTTATAGTATCCCTTTTGGTTTTAGGGATCGGTTTCAGAATTGTTAATTCGGCCCTCCATTATCCTGTTTCCTGATATAATTTCAGGTATTGGAGATTGCACAGATGTCTTTCCAGACACTTCCCAGTTTCTTTTTGTCTGTGATAATTGCACTTTTTTCACTGTTGTTTATTGTAGCATTCATTCAGACTATCATATGTCCTAGGGGCAGCTTTAAGATGCAATCCATCTCTTGTGTCTTTTGATCTGGGTGAGCTGTTTTGTGTCATTTATTTTTTATGATCTTGACTTTCAAACTTTACTATTCAGATTTTGATTACACCCAGATGCCTAACCAGTCTTGAACTTGTATACTTCTCCCTAATTCTCTGTATATTTCAGTTTGCCTGACATTCACTAAAGCACAATTCCCCCTTAGTCTTTTTACATTTCGGGTTGTTTCTGTATCTTAGTTCTTGCTCTGAGTGTGGGTGCATGTATAATTCTTAATTTCTCAGAGAGATGTCTTTACTTAATGTACCTTCTCACCTCATTTTGTAGATAATACTTATTAATGTGGTTTCCCGACAAAGGCAGCAGGCTTGCCGAAACGTGCGTCGATACCTCGAAGAACCATCTCCACATTTATGTATCTGATTGCATATTTATGAAATAATTGTTCTGTTTCAGTGTGGCTAAAGATCTATATGTCTGTATTGTTTTCATGTTTTGTGACTTCTATTGCACCATAATGAATGTTTTGATGTGCCCCAGTTGCTGTCCAGACTTGTAAAATAACTCTGTGAGCTAGAAAACTACCCATTTGCCCTCATTCCATGAGAGTGGTCATTGACTTATTCATTTTGTCAGTCAGTTAGTCAAAACTCTTTATTTCGATTAATTTAAATCATAAAAGAAGCAGCAATACGTACATTCATTGTGCATAAAATCAGTAAAATAGATACAGATAAATAAATATGTGTACATTTGCAAACAATCATATATATACACTATTTACAATTAATGATTTGTACCAAACAATTAATAAGCAAATGTCTCCACCTAAACCTATGGGACCGCAATGTGAGCTGAAATATAAAAATATAAAAATCATAATTTCAGTTTCCATAATAAAAAGAACAAAGGTGCCCCCCTCTCGATCTGCTGTACTTAATACATACATACTTCTTTTGTTATTCACTCTAACTGCGGCCACCAAAAAGCTTGCTACGCTGAAAATAACGCACACGCTACTCAGCAGTTGCCGATGTAGGAGTGCAGGTCTCACCTGCAGAAACCCCGCTTGACGTACTATGGGACATAGGAATTTTTTACGTGCCTTGGAAAAATTTTCACAAAACATGATCAGGTGGAGGGTGTCTTGTATCGAGAAATTATCACAAGAACATGGTGGGGACTCATCTGGTTTGCCCCATTGTGGGAAAGTTCCTAAAATGAGGTGAATTAAGTTGAACCTAAATCTTGTCAACAAAAAGCGATGGAAAGGCTTAGTGACGATCTTCAGGTAAGGTTCAATGGATGGGGAGGTCTGTAAAACATAAATACTTCTAACTCCTAGTTTTTTAAGCTCCGCCTCCTCCCTATCTGCCTCCAACGTGATCCGGAAATTATGTTTAATCCACACCAAATCCTCTTTCTTAATTCCCTCCGGGGCTGTATATAATTCAAGGCGTCCCAGTCTAACACACGCCGCTCTAACGTATGCCAGCCATGGGACACTATCTGCCTTGTCGAGGGCCAAGCAGTCTTTAAGGATAAGGTGATTGAGAGTGATTTCCTCATTGAGCCACGTCTTTGCCCAACAGATCGGTGGGGCTGCTTTTAAATAGTCTGTTATGTAACCCAATCCTAATTCAGAATGTACAGACAAAGTCGGAGACGACTGAGGTACAGCCAACAGCGATCTAAGGAGCCTGTTTTCAGCTAATTGTATTTTGTCCACAGGCGCATAACCCCATATCGATGTCCCATAGGAGGCAATCGCACAACACTTAGACTTATATATTTTAAGCATGGCCTTCATAGGCCTAGATCCCAGCCTTTTTGCGAAACTGAGGGCTGCTGGTGATCTTGCTACGGCATTGCTTTTATGCTTCTGCTGAGGTCCCCAACCACCCTTCTCATCGAAGAGTACTCCCAAGTAGGTGAACACTAGGACCCTAGAAACCTCCGCACCCAGGCAACTGAATTTTTTTGCCTTACGGATCTTCCTGCGGGCCCCAACGATCATTACATGGGATTTGTTGCTATTTACTTTTAAGTCTAGGGACTCCATGAATGTGCCAAAGTTATCCAGCAGCCTCTGTAAGCCCAGGCCTGTGCGGGCAATGAGTACAGCATCGTCCGCATACAGGAGGACCGGGATACCCGATCCCCCTGCACGTGGAATGTCCGCACTAGCCCCAGCTAGAGATTTTTCCAGGCCATTAATATAGATCGTAAACAGTAGAGGGACCAGAATGTAACCTTGTCTGACCCCCTGGCGGGAGCTGAATTTGCCCGTACATCTGCCGTCCTACGTGACCCTAACGGCAGCCACTAGGTCTTGATGGAGGTCGCTAAGGAAGTAAACCAAGGGTGCATCTACTCCCATTTCCAGCAAAATACGCCATAATTTGGAGCGGTTCACCAGATCGAAGGCTGATGATAAATCCATGAACCCGACGTATAAAAAACCCTCTTTTGCTATTGTATACTTATTGATCAAAAGATGTAAATTTAAGCATTGGTTCATGGTGCTTCTGTATTGCCTGAAGCCGTACTGGAGATTCGAGAGCACCCCCCTGCCATTCATCCAATCTCCCAGTTTCTGAAGAATGACTCTGCCCATGATCTTAACGGCAGAGTCCAACAGGGAGATTGGCCTATAGCAGGCGGGGTCCCCTCTGCTCCCCTTTTTGCAAATGGGCACAATAATGGAGGAGGCCCAAGAGGTAGGGCAACCCACTAGGGATGCTGCATTGAACACATTGGTTAAAATCTTTGCCCAGAAGTTAGGGTACATGATGTAGAGGTCAGCAGGAACCCCATCGGGTCCTGGAGCCTTATTTTTAGATGTATCTCGAATAGCCCTTTCTACTTCAACCGGGTCAAATTTAACAGGGTTTATGGGACAGCCAATAATGGCTATTCCTGATGTTGTCTCCTGATGCTCCTTATCTCCATAAATGCTCTTAAAGTGCTGGAGCCAAATATCGTCTGGTATTACGCATTCCGTATCTAATTCATCACTTTCTGAGAAGAACGGGTGATTTATTGTGGCCCAAAACTTTCTGCTGTCCCTTAATACATCAATAGACCGCAAATTATCCCAGGCCTCCTCATTGATTTTATGTTTCCGCCTGGTGTTTGCTTGTTTATACTCCTTGCGGAGAGAGGACACTAGAGCCATGTCCCTCGGGGTCCTCTTAAGAGCATTGAGAAGAGCCTCATGGGCCCTTGTACATGAGGAATCAAACCATTTCTGTACCTTCCTGGGATGTGGCCTAATTCCCTTATGTAGGTTTACAGCAACTTGCTTACAAATTGCTGTAAAGGAAGTTATAGTTCCCGCTCCCACGGCATGCTCATCCAGGCAAATGCCAATGTTGGTTTCTGCATTGGCCACCAAATCCTCAAAAAAGGCCTCCGGGACTACAGCATCCCACTTTATCCGTCTGCCTTGATCTTTTGTAGTTAAGTCCCACGCTATCGGTGATGGCAATCTTAATCCCCAGATCAACTTCCAATACAAGGGGGTTGTGATCACTGAAGGTTGACGTCACTACTCTATAGTCCAGGGTCTTAATCAGAACTAAGGGGGATAAGAAAATGTAGTCAATAACATATTTAGCTCCCCGTCCTATGAAGGTGGGGACAATCTCACTACCACTTTCCTTGCCTGGTTCAAGTAGATTTAAATTGGAGAGTAGTTCCTCCAGGTCCTCGCCCTGTTTACCGTGCTCAAAGTGGGGTACCCTCCCATTCATATGCGCATCATGATCATCACCGTAGCAATCCCACAGACAGGGGTGTATGTTAAAATCTCCCATCAAAAACATCTCTGGCACAAAAGAGTTATTAAGCTTATAGACTGACAAAAATTGTTCTAACACATTAAAATGCTCCTTCTGTACGGAGCCTTCCATGGCATTATACAAGTTAATCAAAAGATAATACTTATCGGAGACAAACCATTCTAATATGAGGAAATTATCTGACTCCCCATTAAGTTTTCTAAATGATCCAGCAAGGTTTAAAGAAATAAGGAAGATTAAACCCCCCTTAGGCCTCCCCACAGTCCCACGAACCGCAGGGATAGTGAAACTATGGTAGCCATCCAAAACAAAGCTAGACTCTGAATCTCAGGTTTCCTGGAAGGTCAGGATATCGAATTGTTTTATAAATTGCAACCAGATGGGGTCAGTGTTTTTTGGTCTAATACCTGCCACATTCCAGCTTAGAATTTTACATGAGACTGTCCGATTTTTTGCTATATAAGTTACACCACCTATCCCAGACCCCAGACTTGAAGTTTCAGGACCCAGTCAATCATTGGACTCCATCTGAGACAGGGGTGAGAATCGGTTACAAAGCTCTACCTCCCCCCTAAGTTGAAGATGTGCCGGGGATACTGATGGTATGGTTATGGGTACAGTATCCCCTTCATGTGCAGGTCCCTGGGCAGATCTCATCTGTGCGCTCATCATGGCCTGGTATGATGGAGTACATTTATTATTAGGGCGGGTATAAGACCAGGTAGGTGGCTGCGGGTGTCTATTGGCCCTCACTGGGGGATAGAAAAACCCCAAGGGGAGTGGTCGGATGCCTTTGTTATATAGATCTGAACCGTCACAAAATAGTCTTTCAGCAATGTTCCTATTATTAAAATTCACCACCACACAGTCCCCCGGAATGTTCTTGGGGCAGTGCCCAACCCAGCGGACCCTCCTTGCCATAGTGACAGCACTTGCAACATCGGCTCCGCCCTTGCTAAACTGATTGCACCATTGTCTAGCTTGGTTCATCAGATCAGTGGTTGTTTCACTGGGTCCCCCCTAACAGGAGGCACCCCAGTGAAGACCGCCACCAGAGGGGCTGCTTCCGGAGGTAGCTCCAGGGAGTAGCCAGGATGACGAGTACGTATGCTAATGTCATATGCCTAGCTACCTTTAACATTTACTTCAGGCATAGAGTTCCCGGCCTCGCCCCTGACGGTTGGCTGCCCAACTGTGTCTACAATCCCTGCCGAACCACGGGGACGGCAAGGTATAGAGTTGATGTTCCTGCTATCAGGTGTAGGCAGGTTATCAGCTGAGACCGCTGACTGACTCAGGCCCCCCTTTAACCCCCTGTGTTGTTTCAGCAGCGCATCAATTTACACAAGTATTTAAAGTGTCCACAATATCTTTGGCGACGGACACAAGTGCTGGTTCCAGGTGTGAAATAAATAGGTCCTCTATTATTTTTCCGATTTGGCCCTTAAGATGGTGATCTATTCGATTATAACTTCAACCAAGAAGGGAGGTAGAGCTGTTCGTTGGATTCGTGCTCCACTATGATATTTAAATAAACAAAGGAAATCCAACAACAAGATGGGGGAAAAAAAGGGAGAGTGATCAATGGATATTGAAGCACTCAGTGTTTGATAAAATACCCCTCACACACCAAAAGGCCCCTTGGTGTCATGCTTCATCATTGGGGTCTTCGCACCCCTCTATTGGGATGCGGCGTGCTGCGACCTACGGATACGCGGGAGCACTTTCAAGTTGGCTATGTGTGGTGTACAGTGTGTGGGGTATGTGTTTAGGGTGAGTAGGGAATGTGGTGAAGGAAATTAAAAAGTACCTGGCGCTGGAGTGAAAAAAAGTTTTATTCTGAACTCTGGCTGGTACTATTAAAAAAAGTGCAGGGCGAGATCAAATCTGTTGTGTTAATGAACAGGATCTCTGGTGTGCTGTGTTGTCGACATGTTTCGGAGACAAGCTCCTTCTTCAGGACAGGGGCACAAACTCCCTTCCCTACTCACGTCTTCTTCTACAAAAAATTATGTAATTTTTACAAAAAAGTGAAATTTTTGTAGGAATAGGCTAAGTGTGCCTACAGCGGTCTGCTACAAGTGCAATGACCTGTAGAAAGACAAAAAAACACAACTGATGGTTACCCATGTAGCGGGTAGTTCCAGCAGGCGCAGTCGCCTGGAACCACACCATTTGCTTATTAATAAGCTTGTAAAAAGGGACTCACACCACATACAACATAAAACACATATAAACTAGGATTTTACTGTCAGTTGTACTCATACTTGTGAAGCCTGGTTGGTGGGCTTCATGAACAGAACGTTGGGGTGCTGCTCCAATGGCTATCTGTAGTGGAGAATGATGTAGCTGTAAATTACAATTCAATCTCACTTACTTTAGTAGATAAGGTGGGTTGTTGTAGGATACTCTTTCCTAGATGTTATACTCACAAGGTCTGGACACTCTGATCGCCGCTTTACCCCTTACGCTGCTCCGCTGGTGTGGAGTCACGCAAGAGACATGCTTATTTATACTGCGTTTTGTTAATTGGGCGGAAACGGGAGTGTCTCCATGTATGGGTATTCCGCATGCCAGCCATACAGGGCGATCGTATGTTATAGCTGCGTTAGCATAGGATCAGCGTCTGTCTGTTTGGGAGGTCTTTTCTGAGTTAGCGCACCGGGACGCCACTACTCCCTTGCGCATGCGTCGAGGGAGGGTTGTTGTTCAATCCTTTGCGCATGCGCGATGGTCCCACAAGCACAGTGCTAGGAGTTTTCCTCAAGGAGCGCGATTGCGGTCCATGCGCCTGAGGAGCGACATGCTAAAATGTAGAATGGGGGTGTGTCCGGACACCGGCTTTATTCAGTGGTGACAGAAGTGACAAATACAGCATATTGCCGCTTACCACGGAGTTCTTAGATAAGTGGTAATAGACCATAAAAAGGAATCATTTTCAGAGCCTGTTTTTAAATAAAGAGAATATGCCTGTTTTTGGAGATTGGGCAGCAGAGGTGCTGCTGTTAATATTATGCTGATAGTTGGCTCCAGGGCACATCGTCATTAAGCCCGTTGATGTGGGTGCCCAGACGGAACACCCATCTTTGTTCCTTTTGAAAAAGGCCAGCATCAGTGGGCAATTGTTCGATTACTGTCCATTTTAAGTCGTTGACGCAGTGTTGCATGGTGAGAAAATGTGTTGCCATTTTCGTCGTGCTTTTCTTGCAGCGCACGTTGCTTTTATGTTCATTTAGTCGTGTTTTGATGGCTCTTGTGGTCATACCCACATATTCGAGGTTGCATGGGCACTTTATGAGGTAGATTACGTTTCTTGAGTTACAGTTCGTGAATCTCCGTTGCTCCCATGTTGAGCCATTACGAAAGGTGAGTTTTTTACTTTTGTCAGTTAGATGACAGCTACTGCAATTACCGCACGGGAAATGACCCTGAATCCCTATTGATGGTTGAGATGACACAGTGGTTGGTTTTGGTCTGGTGTGTACCAAAATGTCTCTGAGGTTACGTCCTCTGCGGTGGGCGAACATTGGTTTGTCCAGATCCAGATCGCCACTTGTTAGTACTCTCCAATGTTTATTTACAATCTTGGATACTTCATTTGACATAGTGTTGAATGTTGTCACACAGATTGGTCTTCTGTTTTCAGTAGGTTCTTTTATTCGTTCCTCCAGTAACGACTCTCTGTTATTATTTCTTGCCCTCTTCAGTGCTTTGTTGATGATCTTGTTAGGGTATTCTCGTTGTCTGAGTTTTTCTTTGAGGTCATTTGCCTGCTCCTTGAATTCAGACACATCCGTGCAATTTCGCCTTAGGCGTAAGAACTGCCCGTAAGGCAGGTTTTCCCGTAGATGGCGAGGGTGAAAGCTATCGTACCTCAGTAGGCAATTTCTGGAAGTAGGTTTAAAATGGGTGGTTTTTTTTAGTATGCCTGCATCTGCATAGATGTTGAGATCTAGGAACACCAAAGTTTGGTCTGAGATTGTACTTGTGAACTTCAGGAAGGCGTTTTGGTTGTTCAACCATTCCAAAAAGAGCTCAGCTGAATGACGGTCACCTTGCCATATGACCAGGATGTCATCAATATATCTTCTCCAACACTTTATATTTGACCTGTACGGGTTCTGTTCGTGGAGTATCTTGCTGGTCTCGAGGTGGTGCACGTAGAGACCAGCCAGGCTAGGAGCAAAGGTGCTCCCCATGCTGGTCCCATGGCATTGTTGGTAAATTGTGGTCTTGTACTGGAAAAAGTTTTTTTGCAAAGCCAGTGAAATGTATTCCAGAACTAAACCACCTGGGGTTTGATATTTCCACGGGGTGGAAAAGAGCACTTCTTCAATGATCATCAATGTTTCGTCGTGGGGAAGGCTGGTGTACAGACTTTCCACAAAAAGGGACATTAGTAGTTGGGTTTTTGGGTCAAAAGTCATTTCCTGAAGAAGTTGTAACACTGCCTTTGTATCCTTTAGATACGTGTTTGTAGACTGCACCAGGGGTCTCAGGAAGGCGTCTGCAAACTTCGACAGTGGTTCTAAGATTGAACCAATGCCTGAGACTATCGGTCTTCCCGGGGGTTTGTTGAGATCCTTATGTATTTTAGGGATACTGTAAAAATATGGAATGCGAGGTTTCTTTTGTTCAAGGAATTCGCCTTCCTTCTTACTCAACCAATTGTGTGTCAGGCCTTCCTCAATCATACCACCGATTCTAGTCCTGAGGTGTTCTGTTGGATCCTGTTGTAGAACCATGTAATTGCGCCTGTCTGACAGAAGGCGCATGCATTCGTTGTCATAATCCTCAGTTGACTGTAGTACTATGGCTCCCCCTTTGTCCGCTAGTTTTATGACTATGCTAGTATCCCCAGATAAACTTTTTAAGGCAAGTTGTTCCTCCTTCGTCGTGTTGTGGAAGGTTTGTGTGGAGGACACATCCAATTTATTGACCTCTGTCATAACAGCCTTTTCAAAAGCAAGCAGCTCGATGGGGAGTGTTGGGACGGGAGGCGTGAAGGTCGATTTGGGTCTCAGACCCGTATCTGTCGTAACGACTTGCGTTGGTTTGTCAGAGAAAAACGCCTGCAATTTCAGTTTCCGTACAATACCTTCATTTCGACATTTACTTTGAAGATATCCGGTTTTTGTGTCGGTACGAATCCCAAACCTTTATTTAGTACTTGTCGTTGGATCTTCGTCAAGGGTTTTGAGGTAAGATTCACCACTAGGTCCCTCTCTGGTTGCTGGTTGACGCTTGGTTGGGCAGGGAGCCTGTCATGCTCCTGGTTTGTCTGGGGTTCCCTTGGTCTGTCGACTCCCATGTGACGTTGTTGCCCTTCCGGTTCTTTCCCCGTGTCCCTGGGCGGGAGCCTAAAAAAGGCTGTGGATCGTAAAAACCTCCATTGAAGTCTTGGTTCCATTGTTGGAAACTCTGTGTATCAGTTGGGTGGTTGAACTGGAAAGGTTGGAAAGGGGTAGGTCCCAAGAATTGTGGGTACTGGGGCGGATATCCCCTCCATCCTCTTTGTCTAGGGAACTGTTGTCGTCTTTGTCTCCACCCGCCTCTATTCGGGCGATTCCTTCTACCGCCGCTGGAATTTGAACTGATGGAACTGCCGTCCGACCCATCACTGTCGGTATCATTTTTCGTAGACACATAGTCGGCCTTAGTGTATGGGTAGGTTCCTTCGGGTGTGAACTTGTCTTTGTCCTTACTCAATTTGTTGAGTTTGCTTTGCTTCAGGGTAAATTCAAATTCTGTCATTTGTTGATTCAATTCGTCCAATCTACTTTTAAGGTCCTCTGTCGACATGTATGTGTTTAATTTGACCTCAATTTTGCCGATGTCAATTTTTAGTTCTTGTGTGATTCTGGTTGCTGTTTTTATTATTAGAACCAACCAGTCCCTGGTACAGTGCCATGAGATTAGTGACCACTCCTTTTTAAACTGCATGTCTGTTTGGAAAATGAATGGTTCATTCTTTACAATCAGACCTGGTGGTCCCATCTTGTTCCTCAAGTATTCTGTCATTATCAGACCGTGTAAAGCTGCTTTTATCTGGTTTCGTCTTAATTTCACCAATTCATTCCAGTCATCAATGTTAGGGCCGGTTTCAGGATTACTAAGTCCTTCAAAAGGGTTTACTGCTGCCAAGATTCTGTCAATTTCGTCTTCGCCAAAGGTTAAGCCGTGTTCGTCCTCCATTTTTGAGAGACCGCTGTGGTCTACAGGTACCTAGTGTATGTGATTATGTGTTGTGGAGAGTGTGATTGGTTAACTCCCGCAGCTGCACGCTGCCTAAACTATAACTTCAACCAAGAAGGGAGGTAGAGCTGTTCGTTGGATTCGTGCTCCACCATGATATTCAAATAAACAAAGGAAATCCAACAACAAGATGGGGGAAAAAAAGGGAGAGTGATCAATGGATATTGAAGCACTCAGTGTTTGATAAAATACCCCTCACACACCAAAAGGCCCCTTGGTGTCATGCTTCATCATTGGGGTCTTCGCACCCCTCTATCGGGATGCGGCGTGCTGCGACCTACGGATACGCGGGAGCACTTTCAAGAGACATGTCTCTTGCGTGACTCCACACCAGCGGAGCAGCGTAAGGGGTAAGGCGGCGATCAGAGTGTCCAGACCTTGTGAGTATAACATCTAGGAAAGAGTATCCTACAACAACCCACCTTATCTACTAAAGTAAGTGAGATTGAATTGTAATTTACAGCTACATCATTCTCCACTACAGATAGCCATTGGAGCAGCACCCCAACGTTCTGTTCATGAAGCCCACCAACCAGGCTTCACAAGTATGAGTACAACTGACAGTAAAATCCTAGTTTATATGTGTTTTATGTTGTATGTGGTGTGAGTCCCTTTTTACAAGCTTATTAATAAGCAAATGGTGTGGTTCCAGGCGACTGCGCCTGCTGGAACTACCCGCTACATGGGTAACCATTAGTTGTGTTTTTTTGTCTTTCTACAGGTCATTGCACTTGTAGCAGACCGCTGTAGGCACACTTAGCCTATTCCTACAAAAATTTCACTTTTTTGTAAAAATTACATAATTTTTTGTAGAAGAAGACGTGAGTAGGGAAGGGAGTTTGTGCCCCTGTCCTGAAGAAGGAGCTTGTCTCCGAAACATGTCGACAACACAGCACACCAGAGATCCTGTTCATTAACACAACAGATTTGATCTCGCCCTGCACTTTTTTTAATAGTACCAGCCAGAGTTCAGAATAAAACTTTTTTTCACTCCAGCGCCAGGTACTTTTTAATTTCCTTCACCACATTCCCTACTCACCCTAAACACATACCCCACACACTGTACACCACACATAGCCAACTTGAAAGTGCTCCCGCGTATCCGTAGGTCGCAGCACGCCGCATCCCGATAGAGGGGTGCGAAGACCCCAATGATGAAGCATGACACCAAGGGGCCTTTTGGTGTGTGAGGGGTATTTTATCAAACACTGAGTGCTTCAATATCCATTGATCACTCTCCCTTTTTTTCCCCCATCTTGTTGTTGGATTTCCTTTGTTTATTTAAATATCATAGTGGAGCACGAATCCAACGAACAGCTCTACCTCCCTTCTTGGTTGAAGTTATAGTTTAGGCAGCGTGCAGCTGCGGGAGTTAACCAATCACACTCTCCACAACACATAATCACATACACTAGGTACCTGTAGACCACAGCGGTCTCTCAAAAATGGAGGACGAACACGGCTTAACCTTTGGCGAAGACGAAAATGACAGAATCCTGGCAGCAGTAAACCCTTTTGAAGGACTTAGTAATCCTGAAACCGGCCCCAACATTGATGACTGGAATGAATTGGTGAAATTAAGAGGAAACCAGATAAAAGCAGCTTTACACGGTCTGATAATGACAGAATACTTGAGGAACAAGATGGGACCACCAGGTCTGATTGTAAAGAATGAACCATTCATTTTCCAAACAGACATGCAGTTTAAAAAGGAGTGGTCACTAATCTCATGGCACTGTACCAGGGACTGGTTGGTTCTAATAATAAAAACAGCAACCAGAATCACACAAGAACTAAAAATTGACATCGGCAAAATTGAGGTCAAATGAAACACATACATGTCGACAGAGGACCTTAAAAGTAGATTGGACGAATTGAATCAACAAATGACAGAATTTGAATTTACCCTGAAGCAAAGCAAACTCAACAAATTGAGTAAGGACAAAGACAAGTTCACACCCGAAGGAACCTACCCATACACTAAGGCCGACTATGTGTCTACGAAAAATGATACCGACAGTGATGGGTCGGACGGCAGTTCCATCAGTTCAAATTCCAGCGGCGGTAGAAGGAATCGCCCGAATAGAGGCGGGTGGAGACAAAGACGACAACAGTTCCCTAGACAAAGAGGATGGAGGGGATATCCGCCCCAGTACCCACAATTCTTGGGACCTACCCCTTTCCAACCTTTCCAGTTCAACCACCCAACTGATACACAGAGTTTCCAACAATGGAACCAAGACTTCAATGGAGGTTTTTACGATCCACAGCCTTTTTTAGGCTCCCGCCCAGGGACACAGGGAAAGAACCGGAAGGGCAACAACGTCACATGGGAGTCGACAGACCAAGGGAACCCCAGACAAACCAGGAGCATGACAGGCTCCCTGCCCAACCAAGCGTCAACCAGCAACCAGAGAGGGACCTAGTGGTGAATCTTACCTCAAAACCCTTGACGAAGATCCAACGACAAGTACTAAATAAAGGTTTGGGATTTGTACCGACACAAAAACCGGATATCTTCAAAGTAAACGTCGAAATGAAGGAATTTGTACGGAAACTGAAATTGCAGGCGTTTTTCTCTGACAAACCAACGCAAGTTGTTACGACAGATACGGGTCTGAGACCCAAATCGACCTTCACGCCTCCCGACCCAACACTCCCCATCAAGCTACTTGCTTTTGAAAAGGCTGTTATGACAGAGGTCAATAAATTGGATGTGTCCTCCACACAAACCTTCCACAACACGACGAAGGAGGAACAACTTGCCTTAAAAAGTTTATCTGGGGATACTAGCATAGTCATAAAACCAGCGGACAAAGGGGGAGCCATAGTACTACAGTCAACTGAGGATTATGACAACGAATGCATGCGCCTTCTGTCAGACAGGCGCAATTACATGGTTCTACAACAGGATCCAACAGAACACCTCAGGACTAGAATCGGTGGTTTGATTGAGGAAGGCCTGACACACAATTGGTTGAGTAAGAAGGAAGGCGAATTCCTTGAACAAAAGAAACCTCGCATTCCATATTTTTACAGTATCCCTAAAATACATAAGGATCTCAACAAACCCCCGGGAAGACCGATAGTCTCAGGCATTGGTTCAATCTTAGAACCACTGTCAAAGTTTGCAGACGCCTTCCTGAGACCCCTGGTGCAGTCTACAAACACGTATCTAAAGGATACAAAGGCAGTGTTACAACTTCTTCAGGAAATGACTTTTGACCTAAAAACCCAACTACTAATGTCCCTTGATGTGGAAAGTCTGTACACCAGCCTTCCCCACGACGAAACATTGATGATCATTGAAGAAGTGCTCTTTTCCACCCCGTGGAAATATCAAACCCCACGTGGTTTAGTTCTGGAATGCATTTCACTGGCTTTGCAAAAAAACTTTTTCCAGTACAAGACCACAATTTACCAACAATGCCATGGGACCAGCATGGGGAGCACCTTTGCTCCTAGCCTGGCTGGTCTCTACGTGCACCACCTCGAGACCAGCAAGATACTCCACGAACAGAACCCGTACAGGTCAAATATAAAGTGTTGGAGAAGATATATTGATGACATCCTGGTCATATGGCAAGGTGACCGTCATTCAGCTGAGCTCTGTTTGGAATGGTTGAACAACCAAAACGCCTTCCTGAAGTTCACAAGTACAATCTCAGACCAAACTTTGGTGTTCCTAGATCTCAACATCTATGCAGATGCAGGCATACTAAAAACAACCACCCATTTTAAACCTACTTCCAGAAATTGCCTACTGAGGTACGATAGCTTTCACCCTCGCCATCTACGGGAAAACCTGCCTTACGGGCAGTTCTTACGCCTAAGGCGAAATTGCACGGATGTGTCTGAATTCAAGGAGCAGGCAAATGACCTCAAAGAAAAACTCAGACAACGAGAATACCCAAACAAGATCATCAACAAAGCACTGAAGAGGGCAAGAAATAATAACAGAGAGTCGTTACTGGAGGAACGAATAAAAGAACCTACTGAAAACAGAAGACCAATCTGTGTGACAACATTCAACACTATGTCAAATGAAGTATCCAAGATTGTAAATAAACATTGGAGAGTACTAACAAGTGGCGATCTGGATCTGGACAAACCAATGTTCGCCCACCGCAGAGGACGTAACCTCAGAGACATTTTGGTACACACCAGACCAAAACCAACCACTGTGTCATCTCAACCATCAATAGGGATTCAGGGTCATTTCCCGTGCGGTAATTGCATTAGCTGTCATCTAACTGAAAAAAGTAAAAAACTCACCTTTCGTAATGGCTCAACATGGGAGCAACGGAGATTCACGAACTGTAACTCAAGAAACGTAATCTACCTCATAAAGTGCCCATGCAACCTCGAATATGTGGGTATGACCACAAGAGCCATCAAAACACGACTAAATGAACATAAAAGCAACGTGCGCTGCAAGAAAAGCACGACGAAAATGGCAACACATTTTCTCACCATGCAACACTGCGTCAACGACTTAAAATGGACAGTAATCGAACAATTGCCCACTGATGCTGGCCTTTTTCAAAAGGAACAAAGATGGGTGTTCCGTCTGGGCACCCACATCAACGGGCTTAATGACGATGTGCCCTGGAGCCAACTATCAGCATAATATTAACAGCAGCACCTCTGCTGCCCAATCTCCAAAAACAGGCATATTCTCTTTATTTAAAAACAGGCTCTGAAAATGATTCCTTTTTATGGTCTATTACCACTTATCTAAGAACTCCGTGGTAAGCGGCAATATGCTGTATTTGTCACTTCTGTCACCACTGAATAAAGCCGGTGTCCGGACACACCCCCATTCTACATTTTAGCATGTCGCTCCTCAGGCGCATGGACCGCAATCGCGCTCCTTGAGGAAAACTCCTAGCACTGTGCTTGTGGGACCATCGCGCAAGCGCAAAGGATTGAACAACAACCCTCCCTCGACGCATGCGCAAGGGAGTAGTGGCGTCCCGGTGCGCTAACTCAGAAAAGACCTCCCAAACAGACAGACGCTGATCCTATGCTAACGCAGCTATAACATACGATCGCCCTGTATGGCTGGCATGCGGAATACCCATACATGGAGACACTCCCGTTTCCGCCCAATTAACGAAACGCAGTATAAATAAGCATGTCTCTTGCGTGACTCCACACCAGCGGAGCAGCGTAAGGGGTAAGGCGGCGATCAGAGTGTCCAGACCTTGTGAGTATAACATCTAGGAAAGAGTATCCTACAACAACCCACCTTATCTACTAAAGTAAGTGAGATTGAATTTTAATTTACAGCTACATCATTCTCCACTACAGATAGCCATTGGAGCAGCACCCCAACGTTCTGTTCATGAAGCCCACCAACCAGGCTTCACAAGTATGAGTACAACTGACAGTAAAATCCTAGTTTATATGTGTTTTATGTTGTATGTGGTGTGAGTCCCTTTTTACAAGCTTATTAATAAGCAAATGGTGTGGTTCCAGGCGACTGCGCCTGCTGGAACTACCCGCTACATGGGTAACCATTAGTTGTGTTTTTTTGTCTTTCTACAGGTCATTGCACTTGTAGCAGACCGCTGTAGGCACACTTAGCCTATTCCTACAAAAATTTCACTTTTTTGTAAAAATTACATAATTTTTTGTAGAAGAAGACGTGAGTAGGGAAGGGAGTTTGTGCCCCTGTCCTGAAGAAGGAGCTTGTCTCCGAAACATGTCGACAACACAGCACACCAGAGATCCTGTTCATTAACACAACAGATTTGATCTCGCCCTGCACTTTTTTTAATAGTACCAGCCAGAGTTCAGAATAAAACTTTTTTTCACTCCAGCGCCAGGTACTTTTTAATTTCCTTCACCACATTCCCTACTCACCCTAAACACATACCCCACACACTGTACACCACACATAGCCAACTTGAAAGTGCTCCCGCGTATCCGTAGGTCGCAGCACGCCGCATCCCGATAGAGGGGTGCGAAGACCCCAATGATGAAGCATGACACCAAGGGATCTATTCGATTAGTCTGTGCCAAGTCTTTTCTCAACCTGCCTGTTGTGCTTGGCAACTTTCGCTTCTTGTGCGATTTCTGTTGAAGAACAGCAGGCGTTATAGGCAAAGGCTGACCTGAAGCCTCTTGTGGGGTAGGTAAAACGGTATGGGTTGAGGTCACTTTCCGACTGGTGATCACAATGTTTGGCTCCAACGGTATCACCCTTCTATGGTCTAAAGGTGGGACTGTGTCAATCTCCCCTGTGTTCAAACCCAGCTCTTTCTCCGCATTCGCAATCTCTTTAGTCAGTACCCCCACTGCAGAGGTTAGATACGAGATGATGGATTCAGACTTTCTAGGGTGTTTCGCTTTGGACCCATTGTCATCCCTGGCAATTACCTGTTTCCTCTTGCCCATTGTGGATGTTGGGGAGGTGGGCCGGCCCGGCCTCTTCCGGCCCCGGACGGCCACAGACGGCCCGCCCTTTGCCCGGGCTTCACCCGGCGGCGCCCGTGCGCGTCCCGAATTGCGGGGTTTTAAGCCCTTCCGGGTGTCAAGGGGGAGGGGCGAGAGGTCCGGTGAGCCCAGCAGCATCCTGGGGCTTGTGGCTCCCCTGGCGTGCCCCACAGCAGCAGTGTCTCCTCAGGTTCGATGCGTCTCCCATGGAGCCGGAGGCGCGAGCAGTGTTTGAAGCACCCGGTGTCAAGGGGGAGGGGCGAGAGGTCCGGCGAGCCCAGCAGCGTCCTGGGGCTCGTGGTTCCCCTGGCGTGCCCCACAGCAGCAGCATCTCCTCAGGTGCGATGCGTCTCCCGCGGAGCGGGAGGCGCGAGCAGTGTTTGAAGCCCCCGGTGTCAAGGGGGAGGGGCGAGAGGTCCGGAGAGCCCAGCAGCGTCCTGGGGCTTGTGGTTCCCCTGGTGTGCCCCACAGCAGCAGTGTCTCCTCAGGTGCGATGCGTCTCCCACGGAGCGGGAGGCGTGAGCAGTGTTTGAAGCCCCCGGTGTCAAGGGGGAGGGGCGAGAGGTCCGGCAAGCCCAGCAGCGTCCTGGGGCTTGTGGTTCCCCTGGCGTGCCCCACAGCAGCAGTGTCTCCTCAAGTGCGATGCGTCTCCCGCGGAGCGGGAGGCGCGAGCACTGTTTGAAGCCCCCGGTGTCAAGGGGGAGGGGCGAGAGGTCCGGCGAGCCCAGCAGCGTCCTGGGGCTTGTGGTTCCCCTGGCGTGCCCCACAGCAGCAGTGTCTCCTCAGGTGCGATGCGTCTATTCATTTTGTCATTGTTACTATGTTTAAGGTAATGCTTGATGAATCCTAGCCACCTTTTTAAATATTTTGTGAAAAAAAGAAAAGGAGATATTTTTCGATTACTGTCTTGTACATTAAGTTGTTACTTGATCAGTCCTCTGATTTAGGTCTGGTTCTATTAGTATTTGACCCAATTGCTGCCTAGTGATTTTCTATTGCCAATTACATTTTTCCTGTCCTAGGAACGTCTATTAGTTACAGGGAACTTTATTTTTTGCATTAATAAACGGGGATAAATAAAGATATTTCTCCTTTTACACCTAACCTGGGAAGGCATAGCATTTTGGCACATTCCTAGGTCTACCAGTAATAGTCAATCTGAGAATATGTCAAAATCTATTTGATATTGCATAGGAACACCCATGCAAGGCCCATGGAACACCCCATTGGTTCAGAGATTATGCAACACATCAATTTGCACTGTCTTGCGTTACTACATATTTATCAAGTGGCCTTGCATGGCTTAGTAAATGTCATTTTAGGGTTGTGTCATGCATGTGTCACCGGAAACAAGCATCCTAGGACCGGTTTCGGGCTACCAGCCCTCTTCAGCCAGGCTAGCTTGAATCCAGTGGCAAAGTGAGCAAGGGACCCATGTCCGGGCATACCCTGCCAATTTAGGGCGAACAAAGCAAACACAAGGAGGTGATGGATTCAACCCAGATCTGTGACTGGGGGTGGGGGTGGGTGTCTGAAAAGTTTCAGTGCTCTATCCATCATCTCCTTGTGTTTGCTTTGTTTGCCCTAAGTTGGCAGGGTATGCCCAGATGTGGGTCCCTTGCTCACTTTGCCACTGGATTCAAGCTAGCCTGGCTTTTGAGGGCTGTTAGCCTGAAACCGGTCCCAGGTCGCTTGCTTCCCGTCCAGGGAAGACATTGCTTGGCAGTTCGGATTGGACTGTTCCCATAAGGCACAGGGTCATGACTGGTTTGCATATAGCTGTGTCTGAACTGGAGTGGCGAAGTGAGCTAAAGAACGATGATAGATTCAACCCAGATCTGTGACTGGGGGTGAGTGTCTTAAAAGTTTCAGCGCTCCATCCTTCATCTCCTTGTGTTTGCTTTGTTTGCCCTAAGCTGGCAGGATATGCCCAGACATGGGTCCCCTGTTCACTTTGCCACTGGATTCAAGCTAGCTTGGCTGATGAGGGCTGTTAGCCTGAAACCGGTCCCAGGATGCTTGTTTCCGATCCAGGGAAGACACAGCTTGGCAGTTCGGGGTGGACTGTTTCCATGAGGCACAGGGTCAAGACTGATTTGCACATAGCTGTGTCTGAACTGGGGTGGCGAAGTGAGCTAAAGAACGATGATAGATTCAACCCAGATCTGTGACTGGGGGTGAGTGTCTGAAAAGTTTCAGTGCTCCATCCATCATCTCCTTGTGTTTGCTAGGCTTACCACTGTAGCCCTCATAGATCTTTTTGCAGCATTTGACATAGTTTCTCATCACATTGTACCAGAGTGTTTATTCAAGATCAGTGTCTGCAAAGAAGCCCTCTTTTGTCTTTGAGAGAATATCGCACATCAACGATACCCAGATTATTATTACCATCTCTAACAATTTATTTGCATGAAAGTGGTTGCTTTGTGGATATATTCCAGCGGTCTCAAGCTCATCGCCACTAGGACAGAATTGTGTTTGTTTGGGAAACAAGCTCATTTCTAGTCAGATAATTGGTGGCATTCAAACAAGAACTGCCCTTGACACACCAAGTGCCTAAAGTAGTGACTGTCTACTTTGGTATCCTAAAAAATCTTTTAAGGAGCTTCAGGATCCTTTGGATCGCTGTGTTTACATCTTCCGACCATCCTTTGCATTGCAGATTGAATAATGCTGTGCTGGCCCGATGGGATGTAGGCACCCGACTGTGTTTTGCTACATGTGGTTGACTTCCTCCTCCAAAAAAGGAGCTTCGGGATCCTTCCACTTGAAACCAGACAATCAGTTACCCAAGCAAACGTTGTGTTGAGATCAGGTTACGCTAGCTCACTCTACTTGATATCTAGGCTGCCTTCTAACTGAATTACAAATGATTGAAAACACTGCAGCCACATTGAATATTAACCTATACAGAAACGCCCATGTGTCTCTGTGCTTAAAGGACTTGCTCTGGTAGCTGGTCTATGAAGGATCCATGACTTTGGGGCTTATTTATGAGAGCATTGTTTAATAAAAAAAGTGACACTCTGACAGCGAAAGCCTCTCAATCATATCTATGAGCTGACGCAAAGCCACTCTGCTTGGCTTTGCATGGGCTCATAGATATGGAGTAAGACAAAACAGCGCAAATTGGTGTCTTGCCTTCCACATAGTCAAGGAGGCATTTCTTGACCGGTGGGTTTTTCCACACAATACACATGTATTTTGAAGCTGCTCAAGATTTACTCAATCATGTAAACCTGGGCCAGTGACAAAACCTTATGCCTCCCAGAGCAGGCGTAACAAGGAGAATTATTTTAATTTCTCCTCATTTTTTCCTCTTTCCATTTGTGCTGCATTCTGAATTTCGTTTGTGCAAGAAGTTGGCCCCTTTGCACAAAAACAATCCTGCCTGCTATGGAGACACCCTTACATCACGGTGCAAGGGTACCTATGTTGGAGCTAGGCAGTAAATTGTGCATCAGGGCAGAGGTAAATGACAGGAAATAAGAATTGCGGTCCTGCTCCACACCAGTTTCCCATAAGTGAGTGTCTCGTTCATAGGACCCTTATTGGACTATGTCCTATTGTTTTCTTCAGAAAAATTCAATATTAATCTGTGTTGTTCAGTGCAGCTGTAATCACTATTCCATGGACCTTTTGCAGCTACTATGGTGGCAGTGCTTTTGCACATATTGCTCCAGAAAGGTTAAATAAGCTGCCTCTTTGTATTCAGCAAGCGTCTCGTTTCCAGCAGTTAAAGAAATTTGTGAAAACCTGGCTTTTCTGGCAGCCCTTGCAGGAAGCTCTTACCTCTGTTATTTTTTGATCTGTGTTCCTTTTATTGCAATACCACAACACCAGCATGCCACTGGTATCAGAGCATATCATAGCATAACATAACATAACATAACATAAAATAACACAACATATAACGAAATATAAGGTAACATAACATAAAGCTTGCCATTAAATCTACTGTAATGTTTCTCCAATATGTCTTCCTTTTTTACCCTCTGTTTTTTTTGTACTTGGGAATTGGAGAAGCAAAATCTACAGAGACATTTTTTTTTAGATCCAATCAGTTTTTTTTTTAATACTGATTTTTATAATATGACTTAGCGATCACTCTTTTCAGCGGCAGTTATTTTTTGTGATTGGGTGGCAATGCTGTGCACCCTGCTGCTGTTAACATGTAAGGTAGCGGATCTCACACTCATAATATCATTCTTTTCTCTTGTGGGATGACTTTTAAATAACTTTCCATTCATTTGAATTACCTTAATTGAAATGTATGTATGGAGCTCACACCACACACCTTTCTACGTTCTGACAACTATCGTGGACACAACAAAAGAGTCAAATATGGCAGAGTCAGTATTACATGCTTTATTTAATTGTAGCAGTGTCCACTCATGTCAGATTTGAATTGGCAGGATGTCCCACAACTTTGGTCTAAGGAAGGGAATGGTTGATTTCTGTTGCGCATGTCGATGTATCTGCGGGTTCAATCTAGGCTAAGAGTTTGATGTCACCTTTGGGAGTGATATCAGTGCAAGGTAGTAGCTGAATAATAGAGGATAACCTCTGGATTAAACATCTTGGTTCGAACGCAGGTCTTAGTTACAATATTTTGCGAACAGCAGCGATGCAAGCCTCACTGCTGCCCTGCCCTATGTCAAAAGAAAAGGGCAGGAATGAGCCATATATGTCATATATGACACATTACTGTCCTCTTTCCCAGTGCTAGTGCTTAATTAGCTGTCAACCACCAATGCAGGCAACCTTGCACCATGGTGCAAGGGTGCCTGCAATGTATGAATAATAGTTTTTTTGCAGGAAAGGATCCCCCTTCCTGCACAAAAACAATAAATGGGGGCACTTTCCTGCTTCTAAGTGTGCTTCTAAATGCAATAAACATTGCAAGAAGAACAATAAGTAGAAATTAAGTTATTTCTCCTCGTCTCCCCTACCCCTCCCCTGGGGATACATATGCTTTTGACACATCCCTAGGTTGTGGATCTGGGAATGTGTCGAGTACCATGGGTGTTACATGGGAACACCCACTGCAATGCCCATGGCATGCTTCCGTATCACAGTGTGAAGCAACACTGAGTCTTACACTGCGTTATCTCACTTCATATCGACAAGGCCATGAAAGGCCATGCAGGGTGGCTTCACATGGCCTTGTAGATATGGCACTGCAGTGTGTGCTACAAGAGTGTCATTAAAAGTGATTTTCCAGTGGCCTGCGTTGCCTTACATAGCAACAGGGAGGCATGCCATGGGTGTTGTTGTGGGTGTTACCACTCAACACCCATGTATTTTGACACTTCCCAAGATTCACGATATAGTGTAAAGCAGAGGAACCACCAAAAATATATGCCTTTGCAGACCAGGCATAACAAGGAGAAATGCTTACATTTCTTCTTGTTTTTTCAGCTTTCCACATGTGCTGCATTGCTCAGCACACATAGAAAGAGGACTACACCTCTCATGATTATTTTTGTGCAGGAAGGTGCTCATTTCCACACAAAAACAATCATGCCAAGAACACAGAAACCCTTACATCATGGTTCAAGGGTGCCTGCGTTGGCGCACAGCTGCAATTTTGCACCGTTAAAATGACAGGAATGTACTGTATCTTATAAATACAATGCATTTCTGTCCTTTTAAATTGGCATGGGGCAACGCAGCAAAATTACTTGCAGTGCTGCCCCAGCCAATTCTTTCTAAATATGCCCAATGTTTCTTCTTTTGTATATATGTTTGTATAGATACTTGTATATCACAAACATAATTAAAGAGCAGTGGAGTGAGGAACAGTTGGTGGGACCCCAAGGACACTACTCAGGATTGCTTGCAAAGTAATTGTCCTTTTAATCCTTCCTAGAGGGTCGTCCCAAGGTCAGCTCAGGCTGGAACTAGACACTACTAATTTCTGTCTTGATGAAATACACATTTCTAAAATATGTATGAAGATTGTGAAGCTCCTTGTTTTATTAGTCTGGATCTGGTATTATATGGTAATGCAATAAGAAAGTGAATGCACCTCTCTAATGATTGCTTAAATCAAAATTGAACGTTTTTAGAAATAAACACTATCTTGAATCATTCTGGAGTCAGTCAGAAAGGGGTTCCTCAACCTTTCACCTCTGAACCTTTCACCTTCCAGTGCCGGGTAATGCTCTTTTACAGAGCTTTTTGTCAAAAATCGGTGACATATTGTACAAAAACAAGTATCTGTTAGATTTTTTGTGCACCCGTATCAACTATAGGTTTTTGTTTTCTGTACATTAAGGCTTGATCATTGGTGCAGCCTTCGTATCAAAATCTCATTGCATCCTAAAGATATATATAGAACAAACTTGGACAAAGCCAAGAGGTCATCCTTGCATTTTCATATAAAACTATACCTGTTGACTTTCTCGATGTGTGTGTGTGTAATTCTGGGTGTGAGCGCAAAGGCTATGAGTACGAACATAAGTATAAGTGTTTAGGTAAAAATGTATTTGTTCTAATCTATGAGAGGGAGATATGCTGTAAGTTTCCCATCATTTGTTGTGGTTGAGTTACTTTTTAGGTTAGACAAGGAGAGAAGGGGGAGAAGTGCAAGCATATACCACACCACGCAACCATTCTGCAATGTTGGGGAAAGAAGATTGCCCGCAGAGATTGAGCAACACTGGAGCAGTGATGAAGTGGTGTAGACAGAGGTGTCAGATGAGGAAAAAGCACAGTAATGAACACCTGGAGGAGGGAGAGCATAAGCATAAGGTGGGAATGTGTGCCCTGTTGGATGAAAGGACAAAGGCAGTGAAAATTAGGTCTCTCAACTGTAGAGAGAATTGAATCAGGAAGAGGGCCTGAAAGAAATGTAAGGTTGTGGGTACTGCAAATTGAAAATTCTAAAGTAGCCTTCATTACATTCCGCTCTAACACTTACATGTGGTATCTTGGGTTGATGGTAGAATGTGGTGTTGTGGAATTTCCATTAGTGTTTATGTTTGATTCATAGAATGTTGGGTAGTTAGTTGGACCTGGACAATTGGTGGAGTTAAAGCAGTGGATAGAACCTGTCTATGGAATAAACCTACAGAAACCCTGGAACCTCTGTCCTGCAGTTTATTCCACTACAATATTTGGTTACAAGGAAAATTCAGGATTGTATTGACTGCAGGTCCTAATACATCTTGGACTGTCTTCAAATAGTCAAATTTAGAGGAGGCTCCTATCCATAGTGTTTGGATTATCTACTGTATTCTGGAGACCTGCCGCAGTGTTTGTCACTGATGATTTTCATAAGAGGTACAACGTGTACCTGGTTAGTCTAGTTTGTCTCCTATTGGCGTGGCTCCCAAAACCTTAGCCACTGGATAGCACAATAAGTGGGTCCTTGCAAAAGGCAGGTTCACATGGAGGAGGCTGGGGTCAGGTGAGCGAGACGAGTGGTGCTCATGTCATGGTGCCTGTGGCATGCTTAAAAAGTGTCTTGCTTTGCCTTTCAGATAATACAGAATCTCCCAGATGGTGGCCCAACCCACGGCGAAGCAGGAGACATAACACAAAACAAACAACACCTTTAGAAAAGGGTTTTATTTTCCAAAATGCAAAAACTCGCTTTTTAGAATAAGGCCTGGTGTTTTATTTTACACAATGCTCTCTAACAGAAAGGCTTTCACAGATGCCAAATGCAGAACATTCAAATACACATAGAGATATATATATATGTTTATATTCAAGCAATAATAACACATTCGGTAAACTTAGCAGTTAAATGCAAGGATAATACTGATGAATAAACAAACAGCAAATAATGTGGGATAAGACTCAAGCAAATATAATATTCTGGATGTCCTGCAAGAGGTCAGAAAGATATATACACTAGATACATCAAATGATTACTTTGGATGTGCACCTCACCTCAAATGATCAAAGCCACTGGCCACACATCACAATGACAATATTCAAAACTCAACACTTCACTTGGTGCAAACACTGCATCTTAGCCCACTCCTGACCGGAGAATTAAACAGCCATGGACAAGAGCCTCAGCAAACAGGGTTCCCCTGTACCGTAGTAAACCCATTCGTCCCCATTCAGATTCCAAAATCCCGGTTTCTTAGTCAACAACCTTCAGCTTCATAATCTCAAAACACACTAGAAGGTTCAAGAAACCTTCCCCCGTGCCAAAGGAATCTTACCAGAACTGGCCAGCTTCCAAGCATGCATTCCATGGCAGGAAGGAGTTCCCATGTTCCCTCTACAGTCTTGCATTTCCAGCCTTTATCGTATCGAAGCTCAGGAAAGCCTTCCAGGGTACATTACACACTCTCTCACAAAAGAATCCTTGAACGTGATTAACCCAAACAACTTGCAAGCGCGGCTGTGCGTGCAGGTAAAGCTCAAGCCAGGTAGAGTCAGAATTCAGGATGACATGAGGCCATGTCAAAGCCAATAGTAAGAACTTCATACAACTTCCAATGTACAACACAATGCACATTTGTGCTCCTCTGCTCATAGCATCACATACTTCATCTCTCAATGTAGAACACGGTGCACATTTGTGCACCACTGCTCATAACACTGCACTTTGAAACCAAAAAGTACATTCCACACACCTCTCTCTCTCATGCTTTCGAATGCACATCCCACACATTCTGTTCTTGGCAAGGCTGTACTACTCCGTGACAGCTCCCACTGAAAGACTGCAAGATTACAAGAAATAAACCTTTAATAGAAGCAAGGCATATGCAGGACATTGTAAATTCAGTCTTGGGTAAAATAACACACCAACGTCAATTAAAATAATGGTAGTCATAGGTATTCACAGGGTGTCAGACCACATGAGTGCCAATAGCACTACAGCAAGATGAGCAGAAAGCTGTACTCATGTCTCAGTACCAGTGGCGCGCTCATTTAATCCAGTGCAAACCTGTGTTGTGTTGATCCTGCGACAATGTACAATTTTCTCCACATCAACAAATTCATCAACAATGATTGGTTCATGGGCACATCACAGTGATAAACTGGTTATACCTGAGTGACTTAGACGCTATGTGTAGTTTGACGCTATGTGATTCTGCCATTCTGTGTGGGGCAGAATAGTCTGTACAGCTTTGTGTTATGCTTCTCATATCAGTGTATCTGCTGTGAGCTCCATTGAGTGTACAGTTGTACTTCAACAGTGACTCATACACCTTTAACTTGTAATATGTGCATTTTATGGTTGTGAGTGAGAGCAGGTTCACAGATTCCTCACAATGGTGACTCAAACACCTTTAACAATTGTTAAAACTGGAGTGAGAGCTTAGCGTCTTGATGGTGACTTGCACACCTGAACTATTTTCTTTGTGGTTCTTTGTGCACTGCAGTGACTCGCACACCCTGGACTTTCGTAGCTCTGCAAAGTACATGATATTCATGTTGCTGTAGGTATTTTTGACCATAACGTTCCTTTATTATGTTTGTTTTATCGAAGTTGGTATTTTGTTTTGTGGTTTATATTAAGTGTAGTTGCTTTCACAATAGTCTGGAGTATATAAGGTTTTAAATTTGTTTCTATTGAAATTTGTGTACCCAGTGGAAGCCTACCTTAGCTTCACTTAGTCTGATTGGTCATGCAACACGTTTCTCCTACGCCAATATTTTGCCATCTCTTGGCAAATAATTATTTAAGTGGGAGAAATGGTAACATATTTTCTAAAGGTACACTAGAGTATGTGGCACCAATGTAAGTGCTGAGAGGAAAGCCTCTTTATCATTGCACTATTTGGAACGGGAGGATGAGGATGTATTTGACCATCTTCAGGAGTTGTTAGGTGAGAAGAGTAATGGATTTGAGGTGTGCCTGAAGAAACTGGATAGTCCCTTTCTACCTAAAATGTCGTATATTCTGGAACATTTTCATTTTGGAAAATGGATACGAGCTAAAGGCGAGACTGTAGAAAAACACATTACATTGCGAAGAAAGTTGGCATCAATTTGCAGGTTTGGTCATACAGTTGATGAACGTTTGAGAGAAAAGTTCACACTGATGTAATGTAATGTAATAATGGCAAGAACAGGAAGGAATGTTGTCCTGTGATGATCCCTCTCTTATAGAAATGATGTATTTGCCTAAAAGCTTGGAGCATAACCTGGCATGTTTTGAGGTCATGAAGAAGAATGCATTTGGCAATGAAACAAGTTGTGTGGTGTCGGATGTAAACTACTGCAACAAAATGGAGTGATAAGAATTCTAAAGGTCAAAGCAAAAGCAGTTCCAAGGGAAATGTTATAGATGCAGAGCCATTGAACATATGTTAAATTACAAGAAGTGTCCAGGTTGGAAAGTGACATGCAATTTTTGCTTAAGTGAAAGGCACATGAGGAAATATTGTGGAAGTAAGAACTATGAAGGACATGTCAATGAGATATTGGTAGACTCTGATGAGTGTGTATAATTTATATTGCAGTCAAGTAGGAAGCAAGGTGATGGCCCTCTGGATTTTTTGACAGTAGAAGGGCAGAAAATTAAAATGTTGTGTGGACCCAGGGCAAAGTTGACTAATATTTCTAGAGATATTTTGAGAATGATATAAAAAACAAGGAGTACGTGTGTAAACCTGAAATTAGACCTATAGGTTATGGAGGTTAGCAAATAAAATGTGTGGGGTGATTTCAAGGTACGTTAGAATGTATGGGAATGTTGGCAGTCGGGAAGATCCACATAGCTGCCAAAGGGGATACAGTGTTAAACAGGTTCTACCTGAGTGACTGGATCACAATTCTCAGCCACCATTCAGACTGAAAGATGATTATGAAGTGAAAGTAGTAAAGCATCAGGATGGTATGAGATGTGGTGAGTCGAATGTGTTTTGCGATGAGTTTCTGGGAGTCTTGCGAGTCTCTGGGTTGTTAGAAGAATATGTTCACAAAATTAAAATAAAAGATTGGTCTAATCCTGGTGTAAGCAAAATGAGGAAGGTTTCCTTTGAGATCAGAGAAGCGGTGTATAAGGAGCTGTAGAGACAGGAAGGTGCTGAAGTGATTGAGAAGGTGATGGGGGCAGAATGGTTGTCCCCAGTGTCTGTAACAAAAAAATAGAGTGGACACATCCGGTTGTGTGTGGACTTCAGCGGTTTGAACAAAGCTGCAGTAGTTGATAGGTTCCCTATTCCTGGAATTCATGATTTGGTGGGTATGCTGGGGAATGCAAATCATTTTCCCCTTTGGATTTGGGCTCACCATACCCCCAAGTAAGGTTGCATAGAGTCCATGAATTTGACAGCTTTTGTCACTTTTAATGGAATGTACATGCTTAAGAAGATATTGTTCAGGTTAGCTTTGGCGGCCTCAGTTTTCGAGAGGGCTGTGGATAGTATTTTAGGTGATTTGTCAGGAGTAAACGTGAACCAAGTTGACACTTTAATCTTATGGGACACTCATGAGGGACATAATGTGAGAGTTTGTGCTGTGTTAGGGGAGTTTCGTATCAAGGGCTTAATGCTTAGTATTGAGAATTGCAAATCCCACAGAAATCAGTTTGATTTTCCCAGGCATATGCTGAGCTAAGATGGTTTGAAGCCTAAATTGGAACTTGTACACAATATTACATCGATGCCTGTACCTTAAAACACAGAAATGTTATCTCAATTTCTAGGGTTAGTGGAGTTTTAGGTAAATTTGTGAAGAATATTTCCGAAAAAACATTTATGTGGCGGAGTTTATAAAAAAAGAATGTGGAGTTGAAATGTATCAAACATTTCGCTGAAAATATGTTGGACTGTAGAATGTGCAGGATTTGAAGAGTCATTGCTCTAATCTGGAAAATTGAATATGTATGGATTGCAGCAATAAAGGTTTGGGTGCAATTTTCATTTAAAGGCAAGAGGGGAATGAGAGACAATAACATTCATTTTGCATGCCTTGAGACTGGCAGAGGTTAGATATTCTGTTATTGAGATGGAGGCTCGCGCCATTTTTTGGTCAGTGAGGAAATTGATGAGTTTTCAATTTGGCATAGAGTTTACAGTAAGAATGGATCGTAAACCGTTAAAGGAGGTCTTTATCAAAAAGAGTGTTGATAATATGGCAAGCAGGATGTCAATTAGGTGATGGTATTACAGGAATATGACTTTCAGGGTATGCAAGTATTATGGAAAAGCAATGTTGGAGCGGATCGCTTTTTTAGGATGATTAATGCAGAGGGAGGGAGCAGAGCATGAAGATGAGTTTATGGATGATGGAAAATTGTGTGTTGGCAAGGTGGAGAAGTGAAGTGTGTGGTGATACGGTGTTTCAACATGCGATGATGAGGTTAGAGCAAGGTTGGGGAGAGAAAAGATTGTTAGATGATGAAGTTTAACCTTTCTGGAGCGTTAAAGTGGAGTTGTTAGTTGATGATGGCGTGATGTTTCGAGGAGCATATCATCCATGGTATTTTTGTTGTTTTTTGTTATTTGGTATTAGGCAAAGGTGTGTGGGATGTAGGTATGGGGTGGTGCTTTTGTGGAGGAGAATGTGGTATGAAATCGGAACATCTGGAAGATTCTAGGAAATGACAGTTGAAAAGAAGCAGCAGCTTTTTAGAGAACTAGCTGACAAGGCTCTTGACAGCTTGACATAACCTTTGATAATATAAAGAGTTTACCTATACACACTTGCCACACACACCTTCAAAGCTTACTTGGTAACTTACTGTGGTGAGGAGCTTAATGTCTTGTTTGTGATTCACACACCTGGACATCCTTTAATCCCTCACACCTTCCACACAATAACAAAACAAAAAAATACCATGAACACAATTTTACATGCTCATACTAATCTGTGGGAAAAGATGCAAACACATGTGTGTATGGTAATTAAAATAACACCCATGAATAGGAATATTCTACGAGTCCAAGGCAACTATCAATGTATGTAATAATAAGGATAATATTAATATTTATAGAATCCAAAGCGAACATCTACATAGAAAATAATGCTCAATCCCATCGTAAAATCCCTTATATGGCCCAGTAACATTTCTTTCCTTGCACTCCTACAGTCTCCTTGAACTCTACAATCCATCATCTCTCTTATTCTGGAACTATGCCAAATCCTTGGACATACATCCCCATCTCTCCTCGTCAAGTACCCACTTACATCTGGAGGAGGGAGAGGGTAAGCATAAGGTAGGAATGTGTGCCCTGTTGATAGGAGAGACAAAGAAAGTGAACATTAAGTCCCTCAACTGTGAAGAGAACAGAAGCCGGGAAGAGGGATTGAAAGAAAGGTACAATTGTGGTTATAGCTACTTCCCAGTCAGGGTAAATGCCAATGACAAAACCACACAGAAAGGTTAGTATTACACATCTTTATTCAACTGCAAACTCATTATTCTAAACTAGCCTTGATTGCATTCTGCTGTAACACTTATGTCACAGCTTTATTGAGTACATCAGGAGTGAAATGGGTTCTTTCATTGCTAACTAACAACACACTACAGGGCATAACTACAAGCCCCTATCGCCACCACAACATCACTTTTCACAATGTGGCAGCGGAGATAGGGGCTTCACCTTTTTTACAAGACAGCGTTAAGCCACTAAAAGTGGCCTAAGGCTGCCTTGGAAATAAGGAACCCTTTCATGCTCAAGTTAGCGTGAAAGGGGAGGGCATAGGTGTTGTAGTGGTCATTCCACCGCAACACCAATGGATTTTAATGCTTCCCCATATTTACAAGGGTGGCGTAAATATGGGGCAACACCAAAATTAAGACCAAGGAAAACTTGCTCTTACGCTGGCCCAATTAAAGATTTCTCCTAGATTTTACTGTTCCATGTGTGCGGCATTGGAACAGCAATACACCATTCATTGTTTATGTGCAGGAAGGTGTCCCTTCTGCACATAAACAATCATTAAAGCAAGCATTAGCATAGCCAATAGGTCTCACCTTTGGAACCTTATAAGTGTTTAGCCATGCAACACTTGATGTTGTTGCACCAAGGATATTGTGCTGGATAATTAAACACTTATAAGGTCCCAAAGGCGAGACCTATTGTTTATGCCAATGCTTGTTGTAATTTGTGTGGTGAATGTTGCTAGAATCAATTAATGCACTGAAGCAGAAATCCAGTTTCACAGTTTCCTCAAGATAATTCTGCCCGAAACCAGACTCATCAAAGTTAAAGCTGTGACCAGTATAGGGCAAGTAAAATTGGAAATTGTGCATGCCATGGTGTAACGACTGGATTTTCGGACTAGATGGATTAGCTCACCAGAATATCACTCACCCAGCCGAAACGTAACCACCCCCCTCCTCAGGATTTATCTATCCAGGCACCTGGGCACCTACCCGAGGATGGGGAACAAGCAATATACAAGCTTATATCATATATACATATATGTACAATACCTCTACACCTATAGGGATTGCTAATAACAATACTTACCAGATTACTAGTCTAAACTACACTTATTCATACTCAGTAGCCTCGCGGTAGGTCATACCCAGGCTATACTACCAACCTCCACCCATGAAGGGGCAGTTACTATGAGATTACCATTACACACCAACCCTGGTTGGTGCTCACGCAAGCCGCAGTCTTCCGTCGGGTATAAACGCTGTATCCCCCCAGCGTATCACGCACTGCCACATATGTACCGTATCCTCCCGGCACTTCACACGACCAACACAATCCGGCGTTGGCCACACTACGCCGCGGCGATTTCTTCCTATATGAACCTCCTTATCTATACGGGACACACCACTATCTATCTGCTATATGGTATATAATATATATATGTTTGGAATTCTGTATGCATTGGAATGGTGATCCAATCCTCTCACACAAATATGGCCAAAATCATGGTGTATGGGAATTGTAAAACAACCCAAACTCTCCCCTCTTCCTATTTATCTGTACAGCACTTACCCGGACGGGAAGAGCCTCCGTCCACACAGCAGCATCCAGCTAGAAGAAAAGGTTAGCTCTGGCAAGGAACACAAGTCACACACACTGGTTCGCTACGAACCTGGGGTCCCTTTTATTACACAATATCAACAATAACACTAATAAACATATATAACCTAGAAAGCAATTAAGAATTAGAATAGGTATGTGCACACTACTGAGAAAGAGCAGATTTCACCTTGTGAGTACGGGGTCTGGACTCAGTCGTCATCTCGGGTCCCTGTTCGTCTGTGCCCTGGACCATCTCTGGGGTCACCTCCTGCAGTCACGGTCACACGTCTGCACCGCTATGCTCTGTCTTCTCTCTAATCCCCTCCAGGTCACTGGAACCCCTCTCTCCTGCTATTCGTACAGTCTGTTTCACCCTCGGCTATCGATATCACTCCCTCTCTCTCTCTCTATCATCAATCGATTCGAGAGATCGTCAGCCTTCAATATCTCTAGACTTCAAAATGGCGATTGTCTGCTTCAGATTATGAAATGCCTGTGACTATCTGACAGGGCAATAGGAAAATGGCTATCTCTCCTCTCTGTACCTTTGCTAATATAGAACCCTCTTTCTGCATGGAAATTTCCAGCCAGTAACCTGCCGCCCACCAAATTCCTGTACCACTCCGAGCCAAGGACGCGCTCCCAGCTGGCCAGCTTGGTGTTGCGTCTTCAACATGGAGAAAAATACATTCTTTCGATAAGGGCCAGCCTGAGCCCGTTCTCTCCCTGCAGAAAAACAGCTTAAAACTAAATAATACCTCTTACCTACAAGCGCCCCGAGCAGCCGAGGCAGCAAGAAAAGATGGAGTCTCTCCCGTTTCGGGCCTACAGGGCCCGAACTAAGCAGAAAAGGGGAATAACTCCATAATAACTACCTAAAAGGATAGCATAATACCTGCATCAACGGGACTACCCCCTACCCTAAGCTTATGGGTCCTAAGAATAAGGATAAAAGTGTCGAGTTATATGTAAATGAAGGAGTTTGCCTTATAAATAGGCCTAGTCTTCAGTCCTAACCACTATACTAAGATAATAGTAGGCTAAAGTCACCATCACTCACAAAGTGAGACGAAAAACCCGGTCAGGACATTTCACCCTTGACTGTAGTCTACTATTATCTGCTAAAGAGAATCAACATTAGTAGAGGAATAGTAAGACTCGAAACTAACAGATCTAACTGTACTATCCCATCTACAGGTATTAATAAAGGAAGGAATGCATTGAACAAAGCAACAAATCAAAACTAAAATGCAAATAACTAACAGGAAACCCCCTATTATCTGACGTAAAGAATGCATATCTGGCAACCAATGAAAAAGCCAGTCAAACCAGCCCCGATCTAAATGTTCCCTAACTTCTTTGGTCAAGTTGTGGAGTTTGTCAATGTGAGCCTGAATAGATTTAGTGTGGTCTGAAAGATTAAAACAACAAAGTCCTTCAATGTCAGAACAGTCATGTCCATGTTTAAGTAAAAGGTAATCTATAGCAGCTCTATTTTGTAAAATTGCTCTACGTTCACCCTGGGCATCTGAAAGCATGTCAGACAGAACTGTAGACGTGTTATTAATGGATTTGACCATCCAGCAGGCCATTTTACCAATAGATTTAGCATTGTACACAGCAAGGGCAGGAACACCTATAATAGAAACAGCCAAACTAAGATATTCAGATTTAGAAAACAAATGAAGGGAGGAGTCACAGTCCTCGTCCAATATGACAGCATTACGGGTTATTCGGGAATTTGCATTAGGATGTGAAGAAAACATCAATAGGCTTAGTCTGGTAATAGCACAGGGTCCTCCCGTAATGTTTGCGGGAATGTAAGGCCAAGAGGTGTTTCCGCAAGAGAAAAGCCAACCGGAGGGTAGAGACATTGCACGATAATGACTGGGGGTAACTATTAAACGTTTACAAGTCATGTTATTTTTAACCGAAGTACAAAATTTGAAAAGCCGTCGATGGCATAACATGTGTTCATGAGCAGTAATTGTAGAGCCAGTCTTCAATTTTAAACGAATACATTCTGTAATAGCCCGTGGGTCACACGTCATGAAAAAGCATAGATCAGCTTCTGTAATATTAAACGTGACAATTTTGGAGTGAACTGGGGGCACCGGATCAAGTATCTCAGTGCATACGGGACAGTTCTTGTGAGTAGCAAAGTCACCCAGAACAATATTGGGACGGGTTATGGATATATTAAAGATATGTGAAATGGTCTCTATGGATACTGGAACAGCAACCAGACATGTTGCTAGGACATCAGTCACTGAACGCATGGGGGCAAGACAGAAGTGTGATGAGTTAGTGACTTTTCGAGCAAGAGTCGTCCAGAAATTGGATGAAGAATCCCACGCAGCAAAGGAACGTTGTCTCCGCATTGGAGAATCATCCGGAGTCCGTCGATCGTTTCCTCTTCCGGCGTAGCAGGCCAAAAGGAGTCCAGCGACTGCACACGCCACAGCAACAATCCGGAAGATGATCTGGAAAAAGCAGGAATCAAAAACAGGTATTATTCATTCTCGTAAGTAACATTTGTCAGCTGGGACAGCCTCCCAGCCTTCTCTCCCTGGCTTCATCACTAGAACGGTATTGTCATGACCGGTTGCAATTATTTCAGCTTGCTCAGGGGGATTTTTAGGCGATTGTACCCATACTCTTGCACCTGAGTTATCGGTGGAACCAAACCTTTTTTGGCCTCTTATTGTTAACAGAGTTGGGGCAACGCCTTTCTTGATCTCACCACTGAAAACAGGCATAATTAGCAATTGAGCAACTCGGTCCGTTTTGTGTATTGATAGTTCATCATCACTGCTGTTAAGCAGTAGTACCTTAATCTCTCCCTGATAATCACTGTCAATCACCCCTCCAAGCACTTGGATGCCTTTCAGAGCCAGGCCCGATCTAGGGGCAATCAATCTGAAACTTCCTGGCGGTATTCCCACACCAATGCCAGTCTCAATGACAGTTCGATCTTTTCCAGGTAAAGTAACATCAGACATAGCATGCAGGTCCAAGCCTGCGGAGCCTGGAGTGGCTCGACAGGGAGCTAAAGCTCCAGGTGTTATTTCCTAATAGAATACAGTATTGTGAATCGTATTTGGTTTAATATCAACACTTGGAGGAAAAAGTCTCATTAAAGGAGAAACAGCATTCAGATAAGGGCGATTATTCAAGATCAACAAAGCATCGTACAAATGATCACGCCAGTTCTTATATGAATCATCAGATAGTTTTCTCAGTTGATCTTTCAACAAACCATTCATTCTCTCAATCAGGCCCGATGCTTGTGGGTAGTATGGAATATGAAATACCCAGTCAATATAGTTGTTAGCACAGAATTCTTGCACCAGCCTTCCTTTAAAATGTGAAGCATTATCAGATTGAATTTGAGAAGGGACACCATAATACAATATAATCAATTCCTACGTTTTGATGGTATTCACCTGAGTAGCACTTTTACAAGGGAAAGCTACTAAAAGACCGCTATAAGTGTCTACAGCACTACATAGGTATTGACAATTTTTACTCATGGGAAGAGGGCCTACAAAGTCTATTTGCCAAACCTGAGCTGGCAACGAACCTCGATGTAATTGACCTCTAACAATTTGTGGCACCTGTCTTTGTCTGGAATGTTGACATACAGGACAATGCAAAATGGCATCTTTGATTAAATTCGGAGGAATAGAAATTCCTCGATCAGCAGCCCACCGGCTAGTGGCTCTCTCTCCAAAATGTCCTGCCTTCTGATGGGCCCACTTCGCCAATCCAGCCAAATCAGAATTCTGCATATCCACCACAGCCTCAGCAATTTTAGAGTTTTCATCTGCAATATTGTGAAAGAATTTGTCAAGGGAATATATTGATGTATGGGCATCTACGTGATACACTGTGACAGTACTTTGTGGAAGCAACTCCCATATTTCCTGCCACAAATGTTTTCCCCATAATTCTTTAGAGTGTATCTGCCAATTACGGGCATACCACGTAGGCAACCAAACCGCTAGTCCATTTGCAGTGGACCAAGAATCAGTAAAAATATGACATGTACCTGGAAGTTCTTGTTTCAAAACTTGATATACAGCATACAGTTCAGCGAATTGACTACTCTGTCCCTCACCAGATGTACTCAGCAATTTTTGTGTGACAGGATTATACGATACAGACTTCCAATGCCTTTTTTCTCCAATGTACCTCGCCGAACCATCCGTAAACCACACATGGTTTCTGTCCTCCACGGACAGATCATCAAATGGTTTACCCCACTTAACAGGGGATTCCTGGACTATAGGTACAGAATGATCACTTTCAGCTTCAGCCAACAGCGCCTGCGCCACTTGCTCATGTAACATTGCAACACCTTTCGAGACAAGACGTGCTCTGTCCTGTATGTACCACTTCCATTTAATCACACTTGCTTCTTGAGCATGTCCAATTGGATGAGTTTTAGGCGAATTCATAACCCACTTCATAATAGGAATTTCAGGTCTCAGAATGATATCATGTCCTAGAGTCAATTGCTCAGTATCCACCAAAGCCCAATAACATGCAAGTAATTGTTTTTCAAAGGGTGTATAACGCTCACCAGCATCAGGTAACTTTTTGGTCCAAAATCCTAAGGGTACTTTGTTTTTGCCATAAGCTCCAACTTGCATAGGAACCATGCACAGACACATTCAAATCCACATCACCATCACGTACAGGCCACAAATCCAAAGCATGCTGTATGGCTTCTTTAGCCAAATCAAATGCATCCTGCTGCAATGTACTCCATTCAAACGCATTTTTCTTGCGGGTAACTCTGTATAAAGGGGCTAATATTTGACCTAAATGTGGAATATGTTGGCGCCAGAAACCAAACAAACCAATGAACTTCTGAGCTTCTTTCCTATTTCGGGGAACCGCAAATTCAATAATTTTCTGTTTCACTTGTGGAATAACTTCTCTGTTTCCCTCATGCCAAGTAATACCTAGAAATTTTACATTTTGTGCAGGACCTTGCAATTTGTTAGGGTTGATTTTCCATCCTTTCTCTTGTAAAATACTAATAACTTGATCTAATCGTGTCTGAACTTGATCTTTCGTTTCACCTTGAATTAGAATGTCATCAATGTAATGACACATGTGTATTTGTGGATCATTAGATATTTCAGCCAAATGTTCTGCCACCAGCCGGTGACAGATCGTAGGACTATGTACATAGCCCTGGGGAAGACATCTAAACGTCATTTGGCGCCCATTCCACTTAAAACTAAATTGTGCTTGACACTCAGGGGCAATTGGAATGGAAAGAATGCATTTGCAATGTCAATGGAAGCATACCATGTTCCTGGGTGTTTCTGAATTCTTTCGATTAAAGTAATAATGTCAGGGACTGCGACAGTTAAAGGGGGTGTATATTTATTCAGTTCACGATAATCAACAGTCATGCGCCAAGAATTGTCACTCTTGCGCACCGGCCAAACGGGATTATTCCAAGCAGAAGTAACAGGAGTTATAACTCCTGCATTCACTAAGTCCTGAATGGTAGAACTAATTTCCTCATGACCACCTGGAATACGATATTGTTTTTGGGAAATCACTAACCCTGGGCGAAGAACTACGCTCCGTTCGCGGAGCTTGCGGAGTTTTGGCAACTCCGCGTTCTACGGAGAACGCGAAGCTGTCGATTACTCCGCGATCCGGTGCGTAGCTTAGTTCTCGCGCGCTGAATAACATTATCGCATGCGCCGGGGGTAAGTTCGCGCGATATTTGACGCGATCACGCACTTTGGAAATAAGGGAACGCAAGCGGGCGGGACAAACCTCTTGAGTAACTTAGCGCGCTAGCTATCTCGAGCATGCAGGCAGCGCCCCGAACACGCGCACCGCGCTCCCGAAGACGAAAAACGGCGCGCGAACGGGTCTAGCAAGCTACTACGCATGTCCGCGGAGCTACGCGAAGGTCGCGGAGTGCAACTGCGTCTTCGCGTAGCTCCGCGGAGTGCGGCTCCGCGAACTACGCCCAGGGTTAGAAATCACTTTAGTAGCTTGTGGAATTATTATAGGGGGCATCTTTAGACGACCAACTCGTACAGATTTTGTAGATATGTATCTTTGAATTCCAAATTGATAGCATCCATCATCTAGATGTAATATCGTGCCCTTCAGAATGTCAATGCCAATTATATATTCCAAAAGTGGCACAACCAAAACAGAATATTCTTTTCGGGGAATTCTACCAATTTTCATTGCAATATTTGCCTGAACTGCAGGAGTCTCTTTTCCGCCTAAACCAGTGATAGTGAAAAATTGTCCTTTAAATTTCTTTGGATTTCCATGAATCAATGTGGCCTCCGCTCCTGTATCTACTAATGCTCGGGCCCTCTGTATGTTACGATGTTTCCAAAGAATTTCAATATCTACATAGGGTCTACGATCTTTATGAGCCCAATTACGTACCGGAGCTTGACCTATTTCCTATTCCGTTTTGCTATGTTCGGTCAACCAAGACAAATCAGGGTAAAGGCCGTCAAATCTTTTAGGTAATGTAACCTCTCGTTCATATCCCTTTCCATCATGAAACGGGTTCTTGTCGTCTACATTGTATTGGGAATTTCGTTCAGATAGTCTATGTCGTTCCTCTCTTCTTCTAATCTCAGGGGACTGACTCCTCTCATCTCTGCGACTGTTGTAATTCCGTTCATTTCTATGGTTGCGATCAACACTCTCATCTCTCCCCCTCTCTCTTTCTCCCCCTCTCCCCCTCTCTCTTTCTCGACAGGGGAGACGTCATTCTCATGCTGTCACCGATCAGAAGCATCACGGCGGCAATCATCACCACTGTCGCCAGAAAGCTCACGGTCGCAGTCTTGCTTACGAACTCGCCTCGCACCCTCCTTCCGGTCCAAACCACGCTTACGGAACAAATGCCACAAATGAGCATTGGATTCACCATCAATCACCTCTCTCTTCACACCATCCTCAATCAAGGCAAGAAATATATCACGGCGTGAAAATGTATAACCACCACCAGTACGAGTCTCAGGTCGAGATTGTCTTTCAGGTTTAAGCCATTCACCCAATTCACCAAGCTGACGCACAGCCTCAAGCACCAAGGATAAAGGACTTCCAGTCTGATTAATCAGTAAAGTCATCATAACTTGTTTATATGCGACAGGAGAAGAGCGAATGATACGATTTCGTACAGAAGACGTCAACAAACCATCCAACAATTTGTCAGATGTACCCAAAAAAATCGCAGTCTTCATCACTTCCTCTTTCAGACGTTGCGCCGCATCACGTAAAGTGTACCAAGGTTTGTCATTAACAGGCCAGTCGGATTCAGTAGGGTATTTATGATTGCAACCTTCGGTTGCCAACTGAAGCATACTAATCTGACCTGGAACATTGTAGTTACGAAAATGGTCCTGAACCGTAGAGTCAGTACTCAAAGAACAAAACTTCAAACTGTCACCATTATCTAACATGATACCAGCAGCGCCCAATTCATAAAGACGCACCATCCATGTAAGCAAAGACTCACCCGGTCGTTGTCGAAATCGGTCAAGAATGTCACTAACCTCTTGTTGTGTAAAGTCTTCCAAGCTATCCAAAGGGATACCATTAGGGTTACCAGGAGCATGTTGTAATTTCCGTCGATAGACGGAATGCGCAGAAATCTCAGTAGGCGAACCCGAAGGAACGCGATCAGTAGAAGGTAGAGGACAATCAGGTCGATATGAAGCATCACATGCAACAGAACAATCAAGTGTAGAGTCACGACCAATGCGAGAACACCCGCGTTTGTCAGATTCCTCCGCCGAGGAACCAGAATCATTCGAGTCCCAGATATTACCATCCCACTCATCAGGATTCCAGTCCAGTCCGGCTTTCGCCACAACCAGACGCACTTTCCGTTTGCTCACGCGACCACCACGATTCTTGTATTTATATTTCGCAATACGGCCAGCAGCCCGCTCAGCAATAGTCTGATAAGTCTCAAGTTTGTTGGCAAGCAATTTGTTTTGACATCTCAAGAGAGTATGAGAATTTTGCACTTCAACAAACTTAACCTCAAGATCACGAGCATGTAATTGCAACTGCGTGAACTTTTCATGTATCATTCGGTAAGCGTACAATAAGATCCAACCTCTGCGTCCTAATATAGGAAGCTCCTCACCTTTCACAATCGGCGCTTTATGCAAACAAGCAATAACATGCGCCGGATCGGCCCCATCCAAGCAAGAACTCCAATTCTCACTCAGGCCAGCGCAATTAGCCCACTCATGAGCCAATGCTCTGTAAGGCGTCGATTCCCAGCCGGGAATTTCGACAGGCACTTTAAAAACAGTCTTAGATTTCTTCGAAAACATCATAAGAGAATAAAACAAAAAAAAAAAACAATACACAATCATATACAAATAACACAAAAATAAACACCGTACGTACCGAGCGCAAACAAACAAGATAACACCACACTAGCACACACAGGTTTACGTAAACGGTTCGTGACGCCAAATGTAACGACTGGATTTTCGGACTAGATGGATTAGCTCACCAGAATATCACTCACCCAGCCGAAACGTAACCACCTCCCTCCTCAGGATTTATCTATCCAAGCACCTGGGCACCTACCCGAGGATGGGGAACAAGCAATATACAAGCTTATATCATATATACATATATGTACAATACCTCTACACCTATAGGGATTGCTAATAACAATACTTACCAGATTACTAGTCTAAACTACACTTATTCATACTCAGTAGCCTCGCGGTAGGTCATACCCAAGCTATACTACCAACCTCCACCCGTGAAGGGGCAGTTACTATGAGATTACCATTACACACCAACCCTGGTTGGTGCTCACGCAAGCCGCAGTCTTCCGTCGGGTATAAACGCTGTATCCCCCCAGCGTATCACGCACTGCCACATATGTACCGTATCCTCCCGGCACTTCACACGACCAACACAATCCGGCGTTGGCCACACTACGCCGCGGCTATTTCTTCCTATATGAACCTCCTTATCTATACGGGACACATCACTATCTATCTGCTATATGGTATATAATATATATATGTTTGGAATTCTGTATGCATTGGAATGGTGATCCAATCCTCTCACACAAATATGGCCAAAATCATGGTGTATGGGAATTGTAAAACAACCCAAACTCTCCCCTCTTCCTATTTATCTGTACACCACTTACCCGGACGGGAAGAGCCTCCGTCCACACAGCAGCATCCAGCTAGAAGAAAAGGTTAGCTCTGGCAAGGAACACAAGTCACACACACTGGTTCGCTACGAACCTGGGGTCCCTTTTATTACACAATATCAACAATAACACTAATAAACATATATAACCTAGAAAGCAATTAAGAATTAGAATAGGTATGTGCACACTACTGAGAAAGAGCAGATTTCACCTTGTGAGTACGGGGTCTGGACTCAGTCGTCATCTCGGGTCCCTGTTCGTCTGTGCCCTGGACCATCTCTGGGGTCACCTCCTGCAGTCACGGACACACGTCTGCACCGCTATGCTCTGTCTCTCTCTAATCCCCTCCAGGTCACTGGAACCCCTCTCTCCTGCTATTCGTACAGTCTGTTTCACCCTCGGCTATCGATATCACTCCTTCTCTCTCTCTCTATCATCAATCGATTCGAGAGATCGTCAGCCTTCAATATCTCTAGACTTCAAAATGGCGATTGTCTGCTTCAGATTATGAAATGCCTGCGACTAGCTGACAGGGCAATAGGAAAATGGCTATCTCTCCTCTCTGTACCTTCGCTAATATAGAACCCTCTTTCTGCATGGAAATTTCCAGCCAGTAACCTGCCGCCCACCAAATTCCTGTACCACTCCGAGCCAAGGACGCGCTCCCAGCTGGCCAGCCTGGTGTTGCGTCTTCAACATGGAGAAAAATACATTCTTTCGATAAGGGCCAGCCTGAGCCGGTTCTCTCCCTGCAGAAAAACAGCTTAAAACTAAATAATACCTCTCACCTATAAGCGCCCCGAGCAGCCGAGGCAGCAAGAAAAGATGGAGTCTCTCCCGTTTCGGGCCTACAGGGCCCAAACTAAGCAGAAAAGGGGAATAACTCCATAATAACTACCTAAAAGGATAGCATAATACCTGCATCAACGGGACAACCTCTACCCTAAGCTTATGGGTCCTAAGAATAAGGATAAAAGTGTCGAGTTATATGTAAATGAAGGAGTTTGCCTTATAAATAGGCCTAGTCTTCAGCCCTAACCACTATACTAAGATAATAGTAGGCTAAAGTCACCATCACTCACAAAGTGAGACGAAAAACCCGGACAGGACACATGGGTATCCCAAAAATTAGGATTTATGCAAGATTACACTAATGTAATAAAAATTATGCACAATGCTAGTGTGATACGTATGCTGCCTACCTGGGAAATATTAGCCACCTTGAACATGGATGGATTAATGACCAGGAAGGAGGGCTCCACAGGACCAAGTTTGATGACTACATTAGGAGATAAATGTGTGTGATTACATGATGCACAAAAAATGCAAAGATTTAAATACCCATCAGCAAACATTTGCTTACTTGGTAATGTCACAGAGAAGGCAAGGCATGGGTGATATCTGGAAGAGACTAGCATTAGAAAAGCAAGTAATTCTCGGTTGTGAAAAACCGAGCTATTTCCTTCTCAAATACATGTTTGCATCACATTAAGTAATGGCCAAATGGCTGTCAGTGCATCATGGCACGTGGATGTATGAACTGCCACTTTAAAATGGGATTCCTATTAATTATGCATACATTGTAACTCATGCATGTAGCCTTACACATGCATAAAGCCATTACAATATGTCCATTGATGCATGTGTTGTGAAGTACTGGTGGCCATTTTAGAATGGTAAAAAATGAAAAAATAGTGCACGAGATTTCCAAGAAAAGGGAACAAGAGGCTAATACCACTTCGCAGCTGCTGAAAAGAAAAAGAAAAAGAAAATTAAAATAGGGAGCAGGACTATGAAGCAATGGGGAGAGCAGTAATTAAATAATCTGTGAGGTTGAGGGTGGTGGGATGCCTGCAGGAAGAAACATGATTAAATGGCCAAGGAAAAACATGAGCTCTTTTGCAGCGCTGCAAGAGCTATTAAAAAAGAGGCCCTTGAAGTCTGTGGTGGAAGGATGTAGCTAATCCAATTAGAAAAATGCGAGACTGAAATGCTTCTAGATGGAAAATAAACACAAGAAACGGAATCAAGGAAAAATCCATATAATCATGAGCAGAGACCTGAGACAGACAGCAAAGCATTCTAATCATAAGCAAGAGGCTGACCCAAAGCTCAATCCATGTATATGTGTAAAATTGGAAATAATAGGTATGCTATAGCTACCTAAAAGGTGTCTGTAACCCAGAACTAAAGAAAAAAGTTGTTGTATGAAGGAGTAGTGTGGGCAGAAAAAGAGAGGAGTTCTGTTTTTGAATGATTAAAGAAGCGATGCATAACACGCCTCACGTTTTTCCTCACAATAATATTGTTGATCACAATCCCGCTTGAAGCTCCTTGTAGCCAACAAGACTGCATCTGCACAACGCACAACTCCCCGATTAGAATGTATTCCAACATCTAGCCCATCTTTGATTTACAAACAGGAGATAAGAAAGCACCTTGTTCGAACATGAATCCCATCTGCCGAGACAGCATTTGTTTCACAGTTCAAAAGCAACACATTTTCAGTCGAATGACAAGTGTCTTCAAATAGAACAGGCAGATAGAGCAAGTCAAAACAAGCGCAAGCCTAGCGCGATCGAAAAAAAAAACAAGAGAGGGGTGCGCACACGCGTCACCGCAAGTGCTTCCTTGCCCCCCACCAGCTTGCTATTAAGCACATGCACACGCGCTCTTGTGCGCGTTCTAGCAAACTGGTGGCCGGCAAGGTAGCACTTTTAAAAGCAGCTACTAAATGTATCGGCCAGACCGGCGCATACACTGGGTCAGACCGAGACCTAAAAAGGATGTTTTGCAGCTTCTATGTGTGCTGCATTAAGCAGCACACATAGAAGTTACAAAACGCCATTTAAAGATTATTTATCTTCCTGCACACAAACAATCTTGCCCTTCAGAACAGACACCATGCCTTGGTGCTAGCCATCTATATTTAGAGTCAGCACCGGTGGAAATGCAGGGGGTCGCACCATATGGTTGTAAATATTGTGCAGCCCTTTGTTTCAGAAGTGGCGAAGCACGGCGTTAAGCCAAGAAGGCTGACGCTGCGCGCTTCCACTTCTAGAGTAAATATGCCCCCAGAACCTGGGGGCACAAAAGACTATTGTGAAACTCTTTGTGAGTTTGCGGGGACATAGTCTTTGTGATGTGCAAGTGTATTAGGTGACAGCTCCTCTCCCTCATCCTGACAGATATGGCAGATCCTGTCAAGACTTGTTCCCCTTTTGTCTTACTGTCTGAAAATAATACACAATGACCAACTGCCAGGTACGGATGTATGACGGTACGACCCGTACCGTCACAACGCGTTCCTTTACAACGCGTCCCTTACAACGCAAGTCGTTAGCACGACTTGCGTTGGGGGTGCGGATTTAGAATAGTATAATTTACTATTCTAACACCAGTCCCCGTGGACACTAGGGAAGGTGTTGGAATAGTAAATATACTATTTTCAATCCTGTAGCGCCCTCCAGCGCAAGTCGTGGTTACGACTTGCGTTGTAACGGACGCGTTCTAAAAGCCACGCGGAGTAAAATCCACGTGGTAAAGGATGTTTCCCGCCAGGTACACCTAGTCATGTGATTCAGGATACAGGTTGCAGGCACCAAGTGGTTAGGCCTATAAGTGCCTAATTTCTAAAAGTGGCATTTTCAGAATAGTGAATTGAAATGAGGAGCCTTACAGCTCGAGTGGTCGACCTCAAAGCTGGAGAACCGGGTTTGAGTCTCGGCAGGGACGCTCAACATCCTATGACTCTGGGCAAATCATGTAATCTCCCGATGCCTAACAAAAATCAAAGTGTCAAGTGTAACGTTAACCCAATATTATCCTATGGGAGGGACAGGCCTTGAAGTACTGACAAATGTAAGGGTTTTCACTACCAGGCATTTCAAAGCTAAAAGTAGATTTCCCGCTTCTTAAATACACTGCACCCTCCCCGATAGGTTGTTTAGGCCTTACTCTAGGAGTGGCTTACATGTATTAAAAAGGAAGATTTAGGCCTGGAAAATGTTGCCAGGTCTAAATGACGGTTTGAAACTGCATATGCAGGCTGCCATGTGTGCAGGCCTGAGACAGACAGTGTTAGACCTGCACACATGGTTGGCTTGAGACACTCTTGAAGGCCTCCGAGTCCTTAAGTGGGTGCACAGTAAGTGCTCCAGCCCCACTAGTAACAATTAATATGCCAGCCCTGAGTATGTGGTATAACACTTTACTAGGGACTTATCAGCAAATTAATGAAGCCAAAGAGGGGAGCCCTTTAGCATTAGTTAGCAGAGGAAAAGTGCACAGGGGTCCTAAGGCAGCCAAGAAATTAATTCAGCAAAAATAGGACCGGTGAAGGAAAAATGAATGTTTGGGGAAGACCACACTAAGGCTGAAAGGTCTTAATAACCCTAGGAGAAATCATGTCCTCTTGGAAACCACTGTAGGCCATACCATGTCCCATGCCGGCCACTGCAGCCTACTAGCAGTTTTAAACTATCAATTTAACTTGGCAAAATAATGTAATTGCTTAGCTTAAATCCCTTTTTACTAAATCTACATCACCTCTAAGATAAACCCTAAACAGCTCATGGGCAGGGTGCAGTATAATTAAAATGTTGCGCATGTACTTCTAAGTTTTACATGTCTTGGTAGCGAAAAACGTACAAATTTGTCTTTCACTACTGTGAGTCCTACTTCTCTCATACGATAACATTGAGTTGCCTTATTACATTTGATAAATGCTAACTTAAGGCTGGGGAGGGAAGCCAAGTGACGTTTGGGGTCTGCGGAATTGTAATTTATATTTTGGTTGGAGTCACGTGATACAGGAGCTGCCAGATTGTCAGACTGCGCTGGGGCCCAAAGTTATCGATCCGCTGCAAGCTCCTGACGGAGGCCCCCCACAGCAACTTTCTGTTGTTGCGAATGCAGCAGCCATAGTTGGCTGCTGTAGAGAGGTTGCCCCAGGTAGCCTGCAGATGTGGTTCGGCCAGGTCCGGGTACACCTTGCAGTGATGCCTCACTCACCTTAGCTGATGGGTGTTGCTGGCTACTGGTTGTAAAAGTGTGGCAGGATTAAGCCACGGTAGCACAGCATTACGCTGATTCTACCGATGTCTCTATTGTTGGTTTGTCCAGATCAGGAGGCCAGTAGTAAACAGTGTGGGACAGAATGGAGGTCGGTCGGTCGGACTCTCCAAAACCCGTCTTGGTCAGAACCGATTCTGACAAGGAGTCAGTCGGATTGCTTTCTGTCCGTCATCATAATGAGCCCCTAAATTGGGATATAAAAGCTGGATTTTATGCATTGATGATGCATTTACCCTGATGCATTCAGTCAAATTTCCTAAATTACTTTGATGAGTGTAGAAAACGAGAAGTACTCATAAAAGGTGAGTTGAACTCCATGCATCAGCAAACAATTGGAGGGATTGCATTACATCTGATGTATAAAATCGTACTTTAGTTTTAAAAGCACAATGTCCTTTACATATGAAATCTGTCGTACTTAAAGCTAGTGTACTTATATGCAATGTTGATAGACTAGGGTCAATGATTAGGAGTGTTATTACACCAATGGTGGAGCCCTGTCATAGGCAGATTATTTTGTTACTGACTCTTGTTTGGCATTCACTTTTTCTTCTGGCTACAGGAATGATGCAAGTTATAATGCAGTTTTTTATGATATTGTTGTTAAATATTCATGGCAGTTTTGATGCACTGATGTATAAATAAATGTCTCTGTAATATTTATTGAATTCAATTTTAAAATGGATTAATGTAAAATATGTGAAAAATAGTATATGTTTATTTGCATTTTTTAGTAGTGAGTTATATTTGGAAAAAGGAAGGCAATGTAAATGTATAATGTTACTTTTTCTATAAAGGAATTTAGGGACATATTATCAAGACAGGCGATAATGGGCTTGATAATATGCTTTATGGAATTCCAATTGAAGCCCATGTTAGATGTCCTTCACATTTAACTTGGGCTTCAATTGGAATTCAATAGAGCATATTATCAAGCTCATTATCGCCATTTTAGCAGCAGTTTTCTGCCACTAAAACAGCAATAATTTTATCACCTGTTTGGATAATATGCCCCATAGTGTCTTAAATTCTACATTATATATTAAAAATGTCTTTGAATAATGTTTCACTTTTTAATCATCTAATTTAATTTGTAATCTGATCTTTTAAAAAATGGTCTTTTGCATAATGTTCATAATTAGTTATTTGTTTAATTTTATGTTTAGGGTATGTTATTTTAAATATGTTTTGTGTTTATGATAAATAAAATGGCTAAAGTTAAAAAGTGTGTAAGTATTATTATCATTATTATTATTATTATTATTATTATTATTATTATTATTATTATTATTAGTAGTAGTAGTAGTAGTAGTAGTATTATTAATAATAATACTAATATTAATAATAATAATAATAATATTAATAATAGTAACAATAATAATAATAATAATAATAATAATAAGAAGAAGAAGAAGAAGAAGAAGAAGAAGAATAAGAATAATGAGAATAATGATAATAATATTAAGATTGTTTTCAATATCATTGTTATTAATGTATTAGTTCAGTCCTCCCAAAAACATTTTTGTAGATTAAAATATTTTTTCAGGGAATTGTTCCCTAAATTTGCTATTAGAGTTATATTTCATTGAATATTTTTATTTTCAGATTTGTATTTTCAAATTATAATTAAAAAATATTAAAGTTATGTTTAATACATATGTTTTTTTATTGCAATGTGTTGATTTATAGTAGAACCCACTACGTTTGGCTTTCTGCAGTATTGGGTCTTACTTTCTGGGATCTCCCAGGCTTATTTCCGGAGGACTGGTCCATCTTTACAACTATTAAGCCAGATCAGGTTTTTTATTTCTTCAGAGTTTTATATATGTTGCAAACTATACCAGAATGTATCAGATATCAGAGAGCTTTAAATTAGCACCAGGTGCTTTACATAAGGACACATTCATTTGTGTTAGGCATGGGGAGATTACGTGATTTGTCCAGAATCACAAGATGTTGAGAGTCGTTGTTGCCGAGACTCTAACCCGGGTCCCCAGATTTGAGGTTGCAGCCCTAGCCGTTAGTCTACTTCCTCTCCTCTTCATTGGTCGATGCTGCAAATTTCAAGCATACATGGTTTAAGACATTATTTGTCTTCTATCAGTTCTGGTGGGTTATTTGAGACACATGGTTTCATTATTATACCCTGTTGGATAACCACCCACATTTTCCATCTTCCATTCAAGATAGTTTTCCTAAATGCTGTTATCCAGCTAAAATTCAGTATGTGGGTAAATTTTTCAAGAATGGCATTCTCTTATCTTTTCATGATATTAACAGGAAATATAGTATTCCCAAGATGGGGGCTTTCTGATTTTTGCAATTAAGAAAATGAGTACGGTAAATTCCCAATAGTGATATTAATATGAACTAAACTAATTTCTTGAGAGCTTTATAAAGATTAAGAAACATAGCTCAATATATACTTTCTATTTCATTTTGGGGCATAAGGGTAAAGTGCTTACTAAATATGAGATACTTGCTGCTTTGTGGGCTCGTAGTTTGCAGTGTAATGTCTGTGTGTCAGAGATACATCAAGCAAAGATGTTGGCCCCGGGTGCTCTCAATGTCTCTTATCTCAAGGCACCCTGTTTTAAGCTGTTAAATAATATATATTATATGCCATTCAAGCAGAATATGTGTGGCCTCAAGGAAACATTGGGGTGTTTTCAGTGTGATGATCCTGCGGCTGATAATTAGCATTTTTTTGTTACATGTGGCTCTGCCATGCCAATTTGGAACAAGGTATTTGCATTGATAAACCAACTGTTTAAGTGGTACTCCGCTGGTGGTAGTGACTTTCTGAGGCTTGGAGGTAGCCATGTGGAAAAACTTGTGTCGAGTTGAAAGTAAGGAGGATAACTAGTGCGAATGAATCACATACAGTACTCCAGGGTGAGCTTGAGGGTTTTATAGTTGACTGTGGAAAGGCAGCTGAGAGGACCAGAAATGTGTAAGGCAATGGTCTCCAAGCTGCAGGTTAATTTGAAGCCAGACTAATTGTTGTGAACAAGATGGTTAGCACTGATGTGATTTTGGTGACAATAATCTTGTCAATGTATTTTAGGTGAGTAAGGTAGTTAGCAAGATCATGACGGTTTCACGCAGGTTTCTTTAGCAGTTTTTTTAATAGATAGTTACTATGCAAGTTTTTAGATTATTGAATACCATAAGATCATCATTTTTGAAGCATTGCCTTAACACATTATCAATGTTTATAATAAGCATTGGTTTAAATCTTTATAGTCTTTAATTATTTATGGTTTGATTGTCGTATGTCTAACTGTAATATACTCCCTGGTCTCTAAAGATCCATCCATGCTACCAAATTATTGTCATTATTCGTTTCCCTGGGTCAACAACTCTAGTTGCTAGGAGGATTCTTCACACAATCATGATAATAATTTTGCAATGAAAAATATACAGAATGTAACTCTTATATTTATCTCTTTTTCAGTGATTGTAAATGACTCTGATGAGAACAGGATTACTGCTTCTCTTCAATTCCACTGTGGAGCGTGACACAGAATTCATCTTGATTGGATTTCCAGGTTTACAGCAATGGCAGCAGTGGTTTTCTATCCCTCTTACTTTTACCCTTCTTCTAGCTGTGATGGCCAATATTACTCTTATCATAACAGTTTACCGGGAGCAGAATCTCCATCAACCAATGTACTATTTCCTGTGCAATCTCAGCCTCATAGATCTTGCTCTTAGCATAAGTTTGACTCCAAAGCTTCTTGCCATCCTTTTGTTTAATGCACGCTCCATTAGTATGGCTGGATGCTTCACTCAAATGTTCTTTGGCCATTGGATGTGTTTAGCAGAGTCAGGACTACTTGCTGCAATGGCTTCTGACCGCTATATTGCCATCTGCAGTCCTCTAAGGTATACATCAATTCTCAATAACAGACTTGTGGTAAAGATTATGGTGATAATATCTGGAAGGGCTTTTTTCTTTTCTCTGCCTGTGCCCCTCCTTGCTGCTCGGCTACACTACTGCTCTGATCACATTATCAAACATTGCTACTGTAACAACATTGCTGTCACAAAACTTGCATGTGGCGACATAAGTTTGAATAGCATTTATCAAATGACTGTGCTTAATCTAATGCTAGGCGGAGACCTTTTGTTCATCTTCCTGTCCTATTGCATGATCCTAAGTGCTGTGCTAAAGCTCCATGTAAAAGGAGCCCTTGGAAAGGCCCTAAGCACATGCAGCTCTCATATCATAATTATTCTAATTTCCTATTCAATTATAATAGTGATGGGTATAACACACTTTTCAGAAAATGAAATCATGACATGTATTGCAATAGTCCTCAATGTTTTCCTAATGATTGTGACACCAGCGATGAATCCTATTATTTACGCAGTTAGAAACAAGGATTTTAATCACAGCTTAATAAAGCAGTTTAGCAGTAGATGCTGTGGGTAGACTGCAAGCCTCAAAACAGACCTCTTATAAAACAATATCATTTTTTTGAAAAATTGCTAAACTGTACACTAGGTAAACTAAAAATGAGTCTTATCCTTAAATTTTTACTTGAACAAATTCTACAAATGTGCTCCTTTAGCTTCAGTTTCCATATCTAACAAATTAACAGCACCTAAAAGAATACTGCTCATGTTTCGCCTTTACATCTAATCTCATCACTCACTCACTCACTCACTCACTCATAAAGGCACTTATACACTTATTCACTTAAACAATCACTCTCATTCACTTACTCCTTCCCTTATTGACTGACACCTTCAGTCATACGTTTGCTCACTCATTCCTTTTCTCACACAATTCTTTCAGCATCCACGGCTGATCGCCTGTATTGATACTAGTGAGTTTGCTAGTTTACTTGGTGTTCCTGCCTCCAGCCGAGACTATTATATGTTCTTTTGTGTGAGCAAGATCCCCCTACACTGGGGGAACAAAACTAGGGAGGAGAGTGATGAACAGATATGCCCTGGGCTGCTCAACTGTAGAGAGTGCAGCTGTTGTAATGTAATTCACCATATTGTGCGCATGCCCACTGTATCTGGAATAAATAGGTATTCACTGTTTAGTAACTCTTAATAATAGTCAAACCTCTTATTGTACCCCTTCTCCATTGTATCTCATTGATGTTATCATCACTAAACTCATTCAGGAAGGGATTACTGAGGGGGTGGATGTTCTTCCAAGAGGTTTTAACTTAGCATCCTTTTAACCTTTGTTTTTTCCCATGAACTTGGTGTTTTTTTTTTACATAAAGTAAGATCATCAATGCTATGCAATGTTCATTGCCCCCACAGGTACCTTCATCCCAGAGTAGCAGGGGTTCGGGCTCAGGTGTGCATAACCCCATGGACACCCAGTGCCCACCGCCAGGACCCTGCAATCAATCCCTGATGCTGTGCATGAATGATTATGTCAAGTAAAAATATAAAGAGTCATTTTAAGTAAGGCACTTCTACTGGTTTGGCAAAGGATCAGAACACCACAAAATACAGCAGCGGGTCTGCTGGCTTTATCAAGGTTTCAGCACAACGATATTTATGAAGCAGATTTATTGGCACACAACAATGCCCTAGTTACTAAATGTATATGCAAAGTGATCTTCTATCACCAAAAAGGCCAAACACCAACCAATGTAACAACACCAGAAAACCAAAATATTAAACGTGAAATTGATGTTATACTGTTTTTTTTTTTATAATTTCCCTTGGGGGAGACACAGAAGGCTTTCCTAGTCTCCCCCGGCCCCCCTTCCGCCCATCCTTGAAGACAGCGTGCCATGAGACTCTCTGTCGTCACTGATTTCCCCGCTGGAGCCGAGGAGAGATGCAGGTAAGGCCGTGCTCAACTCCAATGGGGAAATAGGCCGAAACCGGCCTCCCCAGCTTTCAGAGAGGCCTTGTTTAAAAGGGGAGAGTCTTCCTTTTCAAACAAGGCAGCGCTGCGATTCACGGCCAGGACACCCCCACTAGACACCAGGGATGTCTTTGGGGGGTCAGCCCTTGTGATAATGGGTCTTTTTATATCAGAATCTTGGCTATCCGTGGGGGGGGGCGCAATCACCCCCGTAAAATGTCAAAAAAATAAAACATTTAAAAATGGCTGTGAAATTGAAAGGGGGTCGGTCCTCCTGCTCACTGGCAGAACCCCTGTGAGGGCAATTTTTTTTCCATAGCCATGTGCTTTCCGTGGGGGCCATAATCAGCTCCCAGGGAAACCATAGCTATGAACAAAAATAGAGAAAGAGTTATCTCTTTCTTTATATAAACATTACCTACTGGAGGTTGCCAGTAGTTAGTTATACTTAGGACCTAGTTTCCATAGGAAATCCGCAACATTCTATTTGGAATAACAATAGCGCCGGTTGACGAATCTTCGCAAAATTCTCCAAGAAGATGGGGCTCTCCGCTCCACTCCTATTCTGAAAGTTTCGGGGTGAATCATCAAGCGGGGAGGAGAAAAAAGGGGGTCCCAAAACATGTTTTCCCCATGCAATTTTCCATAGGGACCTTTAAGTGAGGCTACAGCCCAAACTGCTGAACGGAATTACACCAAATTTGGCAAAAATGTAGAGTTTGGTTCGCAGATCACGCTTTTTGTTAAATGGTGTAAATCCATGCAGTAGTTCCTGAGAAAATCAAAAGTAAAATCATAGATATGTCTATGGACGAAGTAGGGTACGTGTATCCTGCGAGGATATTATGCGTACCCTTACGAGCACAAGCTGCATGCTAATTGGCTGTCAGCTGTCTGTCAACACTCCAAACCAGGAAGTGTTGGCAGCCATCTTGTGTCTCGGTAGAACCGAGGCACAAGAAAACTGAAAAACAAGTGCGCAAAAGACACAAAGGGGGCAGAGTAGAAACACCTTGACCCCTAGGCCTGCTCAGGAGGTACCACAAGGATTTTTTTTAAATCGCGGGATACGCGCATCCTGTGCACATTCTGACGATATTTTTCTTTAGCCCCCGGGGAGGCAAATCCCGGGGGCATTTGTAAAAAAATAGTGTGTGGGGGCTCCCACACTGACCCGGGGAAAGCCACACCGGCTTATTTAAATTCGTTACAGGGAACTCTCAGGCCCCCCCAGCCTCGGGGACCGCCAGCCCCTAGGACTTCTTAGAATTGGGTGGGGGGCTCTCAGGCCCCCCCAGCCCTGGGGACCGCCACCCCCTAGGGCTTCTTAGAATTGGGTGGGGGGCTCTCAGGCCCCCCCAGCCCGGGGACCACCACCCCCCTGGGGCTTGAAACAAATGTGGGAGGGGGGGCTGCACGGCCCGCTCCTGGAGCCTTGTAGAGGCCCTGGGGTCCGCCACTCCCCAGGGCGGCTCCCTGCCATTGCAAACTGCTTTGCTTCATTGAAGAAAGCGAAGGGAAACCTGCTCTCGCTTCAATGATGCAAAGCAGAATGCTTTTCCATATGGGGAGCAGCATGTTAGCTATTGGTATTCCACACCATACATTGAAAGAGGAAAATGCATTGAAAGAGGAAAAAATGAGGAGAAATTAAAACAATTTTTCTTGTTGCGCCTTGCTACACCAATTCTAGGATGGCGCAGCATCCACACACTTCTCCAGATTTACGATTTCTCATAGATCTGGAGATGTGTCTTGTTTTATGGGTGTTGCATGGAAACACCCACAGCAACACCTATGGAACGCCCCCTTCAATGCAAAGTTCTGTGTATGAAGGAGTCGTATTTACAAGGACAGGAAAAACCACGCAGGGTGGCTTTTCCTCTCCTTGTAAATATGAAGGTGTGCCTGGCGCCATCACTACGTTACAAAAAATGACCTACAGGTGGCGTAGGGTGCTTGTAAATCTACCCAATAAGTGCTTAGGTATTGGCAAACTGATACAATAAGAACATAGTGCTGGCTGGGTGATTGAAGAATTGCATGAGACTGACAGGATGTATCCTACGCTGCATGGGTACTACTTCAGTATTTAATGGAGTGGACCAATGATCTGTATCTGCTTAGAATTTGTAGGGATTATGCACCAAATATTTTATGGGTACTTGTGTTGGTGCCTAGGTCATTTTATAAGAATACCACAAGTAACTGGAATGATGACAGTGCTGCAAACAGAGTGAACACTTAATTTATAACTGCTTACGTATTGGTGGAGTGATAGGATAAGTAGATAGTGGTAGATAAGTGATTAAAGAAGTGCATGGTACAGGCTGGACGATTCCTACACTGCATGAGTACTAACTGGGTATTTAGAGGATTGTATCAATAGTATGTAGCTAGTTAGAGGTCTGCTTGGATAGGGCACACAATATTATAGCTGTACTTGCGTTAGTAGCTAGGCCATTCCATAAGTTCATGACTAGTAACTAGAATAATTACAGTATTACAAACAGAGAGTATAGTGAATTTATAAGTGCTTAGGTATTGGTGGAGTAATAGGATAAGTATATAGTGCTGGATGGATGATTGGAGAAATGCATGGAACAGACAGGAGAATTCCTACACTGAATAGGTACTAACTAGGTATTTAGAAGAGCATATCAATAGTCTGTAGCTGGTTAGAGGTGTGCATGCATAGTGTACAAAATATTGTACCTGCACTTGTATTGGTGACTACGCCATTCCTTCAGTATACGACTAATACCTAGAGTAATTTCAGTGTTGCAAAGAAAGTACGTGCTGAATTTATAAGTGCTTAGGTATTGGTGGAGTGATAGGATACGTAGATATTGCTGGATGGGTGAATGGAGAAGTGCATGGGACAGAAAGAAGGATTCCTAGACGGCATAGGTACTAACTGGGTATTTAGAAGAGCGTAACAATCGAATGTAGATGGTTAGAGGTCAGCATGCATAGTGAACAAAATATTGTACCTGCACTTGTATTAGTGACTACGCCATTCTTTAAGTATACGACTAATAACTAGAGTAATTTCAGTGTTGCAAAGAAAGTGCATGCTAAATGTATTAGTGCTTAGGTATTGGCAGAGTGATAGGATACGTAGATAGTGCTGGATGGTTGAATGGAGAAGTGCATGGGACAGACAGAAGGATTCCTAGACTGCATAGGTACTGAGTATTTAAAAGACTGTATCAATGCTATGTAGCTGATTAGAGGTCTGCATGCATAGTGCACAGAATATTGTAGCTGTACTAACTTTACTGGCTTGGTCATTCCTTAGGTACATTACTAGTAACTAGAATAATTTCAGTGCTGCAAAGAGACTACATGTTGAATTTATAAGTGCTTAGGTATTGCGAAGTGATAGGATAAGTAGATGGTGCTGGATGGGCGATTGGAGAAGTGCAGAGGACAGACAGGAGGATTCCTAGGTTGCATGGGTAGTACTTTACTAAGTAGCTGGTTAGAGGTGTATATATATAGTGCACAGCTGAATGGAGTTGTGCATTGATAGTGTTTGGATTACTTAATATTACATTGACTGTAGTACACATCAAAAAAAGCTCAACATTTGGATGGTCAAGCCTTTAGAGCCAGAGAACTAGGTCAGCAGTGCTGGTTTAGAGCCAGAGAACCATGTCACAAGAGCTGCTCTAGAGTCTAAGAACTAGGGGCCAGATGTAGGCCGGTCGGTAACGGCCGAAAATCGGTATTTTCGGCCGCTACCGACCGGTATTTGAGAAATGGTATGTAGGGGCATGTGTTACTGAATCGGTAAATTTACCGATCGGTAAATTTACCGATCGGTATTTTTACCGATTCGGTAAATTTGAGATGTAGGTGGGACTCTTCTGAGTCCCACAAGCCTTACAGAATCGGTATTTTACCATCAAATTCAATTTGATGGTAAAATACCGATTCCGGTGTGCATGCACATGTGTGCATGCACACCTATGCCATGTGGCAGGCAGACCTGCCCTTAGGGCATGTATGCCTGTCACATGGCACCCGAACCTGTTTTGGGGGTGCTAGAGGGTGTCAAAGTGACACCCACCGCACCCTTGTGATATTTGGTATTTACCGATTCGGTAAATACCGAATCGGTAATGCCCATTCATTCCTATGGGCTTCAAAGCCCATAGGAATGAATGGGCATTACCGGTCGGTATTTACCAAATCGGTAAATACCGAATATTACCGATTCGGTAAATGCACATCTGGATTTACCAACATCTCCCTGCTTCTATTTTACCGATTCATAAATACCGAATCGGTAAAATTCAGTATTTATGAGTCGGTAAAATAGAATTACCTACATCTGGCCCTAGGTCAGCAGAGCTGCTCTAGAGGGAGAGAACCAGAGCAGCAGAGCTGCTTCAGAGGGAGAGAACCAGGGGAGCAGAACTGCTCTAGAGCCTAAGAACCAGGTCAGCAGAGCTGTTCCAGAGGCAGAGAACAAGGCAGCAGAGCTGCTTTAGAGGGAGAGAACCAGGGCAGTAGAGCTGCTCTAGAACTAGAGAAACAGTTCAGCAGAGCTGGTTTAGAGCCTGAGAACCAGGTCAGCAGAGCTGCTCTAGGGCCTAAGAACCAGGGTAGCAGAACTGCTCTAGAGGCAGAGAACCAGGTCAGCAGCGCTGATTTAGAGCCAGAGAACTAGGTCAGCATAGCTGCTCTCGAGCTTAAGAAGCAGGTCAGCAGAGCTGCTCCAGAACCAGAGACCCAGGTCAGCAGAGCTGCTCTGGAGCCAGAGACCCAGGTCAACAGAGCTTCTCTAGAGGCCGAGAACCAGGTCAGCAGAGCTGCTGTAGAGCCTGAGAAACCAGGTCAGCAGAGCTGCTTTAGAGGGTGGGAACAAGGTCAGCAGAGCTGCTTTAGAGCCAGAGAACAAGGTCAGCAGAGCAGCTCTAGAGCCAGAGAACCAGGTCAACAGAGCTGCTTTAGAGCCATAGAACCAGGTCAGCAGAGCTGCTTTAGAGCCTAAGAACCAGGTCAGCAGAGCTGTTCTAGAGCCAGAGAACTAGGTCAGCAGAGCTGCTGTAGAGCCAGAGAAATCAGGTCTGTAGAGCTGCTTTAGAGGGAATGAACCAGGTCAGCAGAGCTGCTTTAGAGGGAGAGAACCAGGTCAGCAGACTGTTTTAGAGAGAAGGAGCAGGTCAGCAGAGGTGTTGCAGAGCCAGAGAACTAGGTCAGTAGAGCTGCTTTAGAGCCATAGAACTGGGTCAGCAGAGATGCTTTAGGGCCAGAGAACCAGGTCAGCAGAGCTGTTGTTGAGCCAAAGAACCAGGTCAGCAGAGCTGCTCTAGAGTCAGAGAACCAGGTCAGCAGAGCTGCAGTAGAGCCAGAGAAACCAGGTCAACAGAGCTGCTTTAGAGGGAGAGAACCAGGTCAGCAGAACTTCTTTAGAGCCAAAGAATCAGGCTAGCAGAGGTGTTCCAGAGCCAAAGAACTAGGTCAGCAGAACTGCTTTAGAGCCAGAGTACCAGGTCAGCAGAGCTGCTGTAGAGCCAGAGAAAGCAGGTCAGCAGGTCTGCTTTAGAGGGAGAGAATCAGGTCAGCAGAACTGCTTTAGAGCCAGAGGACCAGGCCAGCAGATCTGCTTTAGAGCCAGAGAACCAGGTCAGCTGAGCTGCCCTAGAGTCAGAGACCCAGATCAGCAGAGCTGCTCTAGAGCTAGAGAAACAAGTCAGCAGAACGAAGTCAGCCGAGCTGCTTTAGAGCCAGAGAACCAGGTCAGCAGAGCTGTTTTAGAGGCAGAGAACCAATTCAGCAGAGCTGCTCTAGAGCCTAAGAACCAGGTCAGCAGAGCTGCTCTATAGCCAACGATTCAGGTCAGCAGAGCTGCTGTAGTGTTAGAGAAACCAGGTCAGTAGAGCTGCTTTAGAGGGAGAGAACCAGGTCAGCAGAGCTGCTTTAGAGCCAGAGAACCAGGTCAGCAGAGCTGCTCTAGAGCCTAAGAAACAGGGGCCTAATTTATGAAGGCCTTGCGCCGCCGGTGCGCCACTTTTAAAATGGGAAAAAGTGACGCACCACCGGCGCAAGGCCTTCATAAATAAGGCCCCAGGTCAGCAGAGCTGCTCTAGAGCCAAAGAACCAGGTCAGCAGAGCTGCTGTAGAGCCAGAGAAACCAGGTCAGTAGAGCTGCTTTAGAGGGAGAGAACCAGGTCAGCAGAGCTGCTCTAGAGGGAGGGAACCCGATCAGCAGAGCTGCTCTAGAGCCAGAGAACCATATCAGCAGAACTGCTTGAGAGCCATAGAACCGGGTCAACAGAGCTGCTTTAGAGCCAGAGAACCAGGTCAGCAGACCTTTTGTAGAGCCAGAGACACAGATCAGCAGAGCTGCTCTGTAGCCTAAGAACTAGGTCAGCAGAGCTGCTCTAGAGCCAGAGAACGAGGTCAGCAGACCTGCTGTAGAGCCAGAGAAACCAGGTCAGCAGAGCTGCTTTAGAGGGACAGAACCCGGTCAGCAGAGCTGCTTTAGAGGGAGAGCACCAGGTCAGCAGAGCTGCTTTAGAGCCAGAGAACCAGGTCAGCAGAGCTGCTCTAGCTGACACTGACTGACTGAAACTGACTGACTGACACTGACTGATTGACACTGACTGACACTGATAGACTGGCACTGACACTGACTGACACCGACTGACACTGATTGACTGACACTGACTGACTGACACTGACTGACACTGGTTGACTGACACTGACTGACACTGATTGACTGACACTGACTGACACTGACTGACTGACACTGACACTGACTGACTGACACTGACTGACACTGACTGACACTGACTACTCTCTACTACTCTACTACTCACTCTCTACTACTCTCTCTTTACTACTCTCTCTCTACTACTCTCTACTACTCACTCTCTACTGCTCTACACTACTCACTATCTACTACTCTCTACTACTCATCTCAACTGCTCACTCTCTACTATTACCTACTACTCTCTCTCTACTACTCTCTACTATTCTGTCTCTACTACTCACTCTGTACTACTCTCTACTACTCACATTACTGCTCTCTACTACTCTCTACCACTCACTCTCTACTACTCTACTACTCACTCTTTACTACTCTCTACTACTCTCTCTCTAGTACTCACTCTCTACTACTCACTCTACTCCTCTCTACTACTCACTCTCTACGACTCTCTCTACTGCTTATGCTCTACTACTCACTCTCTACTATTCACTCTCTACTACTCACTCTCTACTACTCACTCTCTACTACTCCCTCTCTACTACTTGCTCTCTACCACGCACTCAGAGAAACAGGTCAGCAGAGCTGCTGTAGAGCAAGAGAAACCACACCAGTAGAGCTGCTTTAGAGCGAGAGAACCAGGTCAGCAGAGCTGCTTTAGAGGGAGAGAACCAGGTCAGGAGAGCTGTTTTAGAGCCAATGCATTGCGGGTGCGCGAGTTATAGTTAGCTCAACTAACTATAACGGGGAATTTCATTGGTTTTGTACGAGTGAAACGTCCAACTAACTATAACAACCATGAAACCTATGTTTTTTTAGTGAATTTCTAAGGTTTTTTAATTGCTAATTTCTAACTATAACGTCTCTGAAACCGATGTTTTTTTCAGTGAATTTCTAAGGTTTTCTAAAAGCGAATTTTTAAGTATAATGGTTGTTATACCTATGTTTTTTTACTGACTTTCTTGAGTTTTTTAACTGTCAATTTGTAATTTTAATATTTATTAAAGAATATTATATATTTTTCTGTAAATTCGGCAAAAAATGTTAAAGAATTTTTGAAACTGTGATTTTTATAATTATTTCATTGTTTTTACTTTTAATATAATTAGTCATAAACTTTATTCGATCAAATACAAATTGATCATAAAAGTATAGAATAAAATTTACAGCATAAAATACAAGTAAAAATATATTTATATATATTAAGATAAACCCAAATACAATATTCACTTTCTTTATGACGCCTAATATAATTTATTTAAACTGATCTATTTTATCATTATCAGACCCCAAAGAGTTATTAATAATTTTCAAAGTACAGGACCACTTAATATTGACATCGTCCTTGTATTTCTTTTTTTTACCCTTGCCCACAGAAACAGAGCTAGTGAAAAACATGTCAGTGGATCTGATAGACTTTTTAAAAAGTGTAGTGCCACTCGGCATTGGTTAAAATTAATTTTCTTTAGCAACGGCTTTAAATACATATCCCTTTCCTTCTTATAGAGGGTACAGAACAAAATTAAATGCAAATCCATTTGTCTGGATAGTTTGTCACATGGACATTGGAGTAAGTCTGTATGTTTATATGTTTTACTAGGATAACCTAGCATAAGTGGAATCATATTTAGTCGAAACCTTAGGAGTATAAATCTATGCTGTGAATTAGGGACATCTACCAAATAAAAAAAAGCCTCTCTCAGAGATTAGCGGGTTTGACCCGTATATTACGACTGCCTGTTTCTTTCTATGTTGCTCCATTCCCTCATCCTCACCTATTTCCTGAAACATGCCTTTAATCTTTTGTTTGGAGACTTTGTTACATGTAGGTGGATCGTTAAACAGTTGTGGAAGACCAATTTTGTTCAAGAGTGTTACATCATAGGAAACCATCTAGTCATCCTCGAGTTGTCTATGTTTAAACAGCTCTTTATTATAATTTGAGTCAGTGGCACCGTGTTTCTCCTATGTTCTATGTCTTTCATTTTTTTTGCTTTTTTCCACCAGAATTTTGGAGTTGCAGACCCAACGCGCACCTAGCACAGCGGGTGCACGTATTCCAGCCACCCTATTGGAAAATTCGTGAAGGATCCGCGTACGGTCTGCGACGCCTGCGTAGCTTCATTTTACGTCATATATGTATAACATTACGCGATGTGCGCAGTTGGTATGTGACAGATGCAAGACTCCTGGTCCCGTGTATTAGCATCACGTATGTATTGCGGTACACGACATCTGCGCGGTGGCCGGAGCCACGTGACCAAATGAAAGAGGATAGGAGACACACTCTGTATTCCTAAAGTGCTAACAATATCACACAGGGATCCATATTGAGCCCGACCCTTTTTAATCTATATGTCTCCCCTCTTGCAAAGATCATCAAAGCACATGGGTTTGGAACAGTATCTTATGCCGACGATACTCAAATCCTCATCACCATCAATCAAAACCTGGATGATGTAAAAATGAGGTTTAAAAACTGTATGGTCAGCATTCAAGAATGGATGACCAGGAATTACCTTATGATGAATGCAGGAAAGACTGAGGTTATGCTGTTCGGCAGAGCCGATAAAATCTGGTCGCAAGACTGGTGGCCAGCCTCCCTCGGTCCCTGCCCAATCCCCAAGCCCTCTGTCAGGAATCTTGGAGTAATCATCGATGATAAGCTAACCATGTCTGAACACATCAGGAAAACCGTGGGTCACAGCTATGGCCTGATGCGCAGTTTGAGGAAAATCTTCAAATGGATTCCACTTTATGCACGTATGCCCTTAGTTCAAGGATTTATTGTTAACAGGATGGACTACGGAAATGCTCTTTTCTCAGCCATCAAAGTAACAATACTGAATCGACTGCAGGTCCTCCAAAACACTGCCGCTAGGCTAGTACTTGATCTACCCCCTCTTACCCCCTCAGCCCCCTGCCTCCAGACTCTGCACTGGCTACCCATACAAAAGCGCATACAGTTTAAATTATGCTGCCTAGTCCATAAATCTGTAAATGGTCATGGACCTGTCTATCTTGAACACAAGCTCAAGGCCCATGTCCCAGTCTGAACGCTACGCTCTTCCAACAAGGCCTTTCTTTCTGTACCCAGAGTTCGGACAGTCAGAAATGGTGACAGAACTTTCAGTAAAACCGCCCCTGAAGCCAGACTAGAGCCTGATCACTTGAAGTTCCGAAGACAACTAAAAACCTGGCTTTTTTAGCCAGATGAGCTGACTCCACTTTCCTAGATCCGATGGACATGAGGTTCCTTTTTTTGCCTGCTAGCGCTCTGAGACCTTTGGGTGATTTATGCGCGTTACAAATGTAATAAAATGGAAATGGAAATGGTATATACAAGTATTTAAACAAGGGTGCTACACTACTAAAGTGCGTTGGGGTGACACACTCATTATTGTCCAAAGTGTAACAGGAATAACCTGATTGCAGTGTGCACTGTTCCTAGTAGACAAATGTTCGAAAGATATTCAATATCAAAAAATGAATAGTCTAAATCAACGTTTTTCCCAAAAAGTCTTGCAATGTATGAAAAACAATGCATTCCTTGTGCAATGCCACAGCTAGTGGTATAACTCTATTCCATTTAACAAAACAACTCATAAATTTTGAAGTTTAAAGCATTTGATCAGTCAATGCATGATACTACATAATTCTATTAATTCTGACATTCCCAGTTTCCATATTCCTTAAAGCGTAATTGTCAAATGACCCAATGCATTTCGGAACGCGCAGGATCTTTCCTCAGGGGGAATGTTTTAAACCAAAATAATTTTTTATTACGTATATTTCATTTATTATCTTAAGAGAAATCAATTAGATTATACGGTGAAGGAACCGTAGTGCAGCAACCTCGCAGGTGCTTAAAATAACAGTTATGCAACATGCAGTGCTGTTGAATTAACTGCTATCAAAATGGTTTTGGTGTTAGTAGTCTCCTCAGTGCTCCCAAAGAGAGTTCACACAAAAAACATGGTGAAAGAGCCTAAACTGGCCTGATTGCTTAAGTGAATATAAAGTGAATATAATATACCGATTGTACCTAAAAGAATACCAGGTTTTGGATTCTCAAAAGAATACTGGAGTGGACGTCATGGCAAATGGTGTCCTGTAATATAACCATATTTACCTCCATGCCAGCGGGGAAGGGGGACGCAAGTCTCAAACTATACCCCTCGAATCGCCAACCCGAGTGTGATTTGGACCCGCAACTCGAACTGCGACTCTCCCCTATCGCAACAAACAAGCAAGGAGTACTCCTGCCGCAAATTCTTCCAGTGAGCTCACGGGTCACCCCGAGCGCATCCACAGCTCAAAATCAAAAATCGGACACATTAATATTACCTTCCCGACAAGATTCTGGCGTGGGAAAGGAAACCACAATGGCCGCGCACGGTCAGTCAACTCTTGCCCAAATACATGTGCAAAGCTCAAATCTTTGCAATAACTCTTTGGAAATGTCCGACCCATCCCAAACAGCGAGTTCACATAAGGAGTCATTGTCAGCATCAAGTCCTAAGGACACTGCATTTCCACCACCAGCAACAACTATGACACCACCTTATAAGTCGCCCAAAAAAGTCGATTCAAACGACCAGCTGTTGGAGGATCTGTCATTTTTCTTTAAAAACACTCAGAACCCCGCCAATGACTCACTAAACACCAAGCCCACCCAAGAAGGGCCCGTATCAACTAGTGTCTGGCCCCAGCTCCTCCAAACATTCCAACAAACAGTCAACGCACTAAACTATCACTCGGACAAACTGGATGTGCAGGTTGATCTCCTTAACACCCTAGCGCTCTTCACGGCAGGGATAGACAACAAACTTGACAAACTGAACAATCTAACACTGGGAGCGCAAGCTTCGGCAAAGCTCATACTGTCGGTTTGCTGTTGTTCCCCAATTATTGACTCTCTCTCTTCGCTTCCAGACTTCTTAACAAGTGTCTTAAATGAGGTCAAGATGCTGAAAGGAGGTAGCGCACACATACCCCCCTGCCTGTCACGGCAAAAGCCGTCAGATATGTCCCACGATCCAGCCAAACCGGGGTCCTTTACAAATAACGGCAGCAAGTTAAGTGGGGGAATAGTCCTCTGTCCAAACCAACAAAACGAGCAGCAAAAACCCGGCCATCAACAACACTCTGATCCGGCCCAGGCAGTAACAGAAAATGCCGGGACCCTAAACGCATGTCTCACCAGTACGGATCACACTGCGACAGGGTCAGCGTCCAGTCCAGCGATCCCGGCCCTTCCCGATTCAGAAATGTTGCCGGCCTTTGAACCCCATCTCAGTAAGAGAGAGCGGAAACGCCAGCGCAAACAGAGAAATAAAGCAAGGGCAAAAATAACAGTACCCCAGTCGGAATACTACCCCCTCTTCGCAACGGTAGCCAATAAACGGGCTCTAGGGGAGACAAATGCATCCCCACCACTAGCAAACCCCAGTGTGAACAAATCAAAAGGGGAGTCAACAGCAAACGACACTCAACTCATTGCGGGGAGTTCGCAAGAGGCAAGCGAGTCAGCAGTGAGAACACCAACAGACATGCCAAGCACTGTCACGGTAAAGCTAACTACGGAAACCGAGGAACCAAGTGCATTGGGGCCCACAGAGACCCAAGTGAAATCAAAATCAGGGCAAGCCCTCTTATCATCACGGGTGGGCACTTCCATAAGAGGAATGACCTTAACAAAAACTATCCTTAATCAAAAAACAACCCTCTCCTCAAACCGTCAGGCTTCGGGGAAAGCAGATCAAGGCCCTACGCAACTTGAGCAGGAACCGGCTAAAGTTCTGGTACTTAACAAACCAAACAAGACGGCTTCAAACACAAAATCCGTCGAGGCAAAAAACGAATCGTCATACTTCCATATTATATTAGCACCAGAATATACATCGAAGGGCCGCCATGATATCCTTAACAGATCGAACATCATAAAATTAGTAGATGGCATCTCGGGGTTTGTAGGCCTGGTATCGGACGACATAGAATCTATCGAATTCCTCCCGCCAAGGGGTACCCAACCGTCGGAGGTAACTCTGGTGACCCTCAAGTCGGCCAGATTGGCTGGCGTTTTTCTGGAACATAAGGCCACACTGAGGGAATGGGGCATCCAAGTGTACTCATACACCCCGCCAGGCTACCCTACTGCCTTATTAAGCCAGTCATCAGCACCTCAAAAAGCGGGAACCATTAGACGGGAAGACTACTCGAAACCATACTCGATCTTAAAAAATGCGTCAGGACCGGAAGAAGATTACAAAATCCCGCCAATAGCGGTCCCCAATCCTGACATAAGCCTGGGATGGGGATGGCTGCCAGCTATCCTATCAAACAAAAGCCCAGAATGACCGCTAGAATCAGAGCTAGCGGGTTACTCCCACAAACATACGGCAAAGCCAAACCAATCACTAGCTGCACTTATAACCACTCCACAAGTGGACTCCCCCTTCTTAATGTGTTCCTGGAATATAAGCGGCATTCATCAAAAAATCACGAACCCCGACATTTCTTCCTTTCTGTGTGAGCACGCAGTAATAGCTCTGCAGGAAACTTGGGCCACAGATGGATGTCCAATCACTGGATTCATTGAGTTATGGAAACCAGCACTTAGGGAGAGCCGCTTTGGTCATCCAAAAGGCGGGCTGTCGATCTATATATTAAGCTCCCTAAAGGGTCCAATCTCACAATTACCACTCGTTGAAGACTGGGTACTTGGGGTAAAAATTAATTCATGGAGGAAACACCAGTCACTTTTTCTTCTTAACGTATACATCAACCCCAGTATGCGCACAAAAAAAGATCACCTGGCACGCCTAACGGAAATCACTAATGACTTAGCAGCTGAGCATCCTAATTCAGACCGTATCATCACGGGGGACTTCAATATCAATCTATTTCAAGGGAAACTAACAGACCCTGATGGCCCTTTTCTATTCCCGATTATTGAAGCCCTGACACAAACTAAACCGCCCAATCAAGCCCGAAGCGGATTGGGCGAACTCTGCGTAATGAGACTTTATAGCGCAGGATATTTGGTTATTAATGGTAGGTCGGTGGGCGATACGCCCCCAAACTGGTCCTGGACAAATGGTAGTAAGCAATGCTATCTGGACTACACCATCTGCAACGCTGCCTTGCTTCACCGTCTAATAAATTTCGAAATCTATCCGCGAAGTGAAAGTGACCATAGGCCCCAGGTCATATCTTTTAATACAAATCCAGCACACTATGATCCTGCGCCTCTAGCCAGCCGGGGAATCTATACGGAAAATTTAAAGCGCCTCAGGTGGAGTGAAGACATCAGCCCGGCTATTTTACAGATAAGCAAAGACATCTTAAGAGTTGGGACTGAGCAAGATGCTACTCCGGTTGTAACATGGACGATGCTCACTTCCCACCTAACCAATCTTTTTCCAGCAAAACAACACGTCCAAAGGGCAACCCAGGCTCGAGAGTTTACAATCTCACTTAAGACCAAGCTACTGAAGAAAGCCAGAAATAAGGCCCTGCGGGCCCTGGCTAAATCCCCGGGGAACAGTGAATGCTTAATGCTTTACCAAACTGCTAAAAAATCTCTTAAGCTGGCAATTACCAAAGATAAACGGATTCATGAAAACCAATTCTGGTGCAAATTAGTGTGGGAGAGCAAGAGCATAAATTCCAGAAAATTTTGGGCATTAATTAATCACACAAACTCAAGTGTATCGAATCTTGGATCAGCAAACATTCAAGAATCTGACTGGGCAACGTTCCTATCGGACCACTTCAAGTCTCCGGAACTCCTAACTCAAACAGGAAGCGGTACCCCAAATGAGACTGATTTTGGTTCCGGTAACAGCCGTAGCACACCCACGGAGGGCTCACCCATGGCTTACATGGATCACGAAGTGACACAAGAAAGGGTGGCCGTAGTAATGAAAAAAGCAAGAGCCGACGGTGCGCCGGGCCCCAATGGATTGCCACAGAGCCTGTTTGCATCAGACACCGATTTTTGGGCAGGATCATTGGCAAACCTCTTCAATTATGCTTTGAGTACTGCAATAATCCCCGACTCATGGCGGGGCGCCATAATTCACCCGATTTATAAATCAGGATCACGTGCCTCGCCGAACAACTACAGACTGATTGCACTTTTGGATATTGAGGCCAAGCATTACGCAGGCCTCCTTTTGGAGGACCTACGGCTCTGGGTAAAGGATCACAGTCTGATGCCGATGAACCAAACAGGGTTTGTTGCCAACTCAGGGACCAGGACAAATTTGCTAGCAGTATCAACTATCGTCGATAAAGCACTCTTAACTTCAAGGTCTGTGTTCTGCTGCTTTGTCGACTTCAAAGCAGCTTTCGACAGAGTCCCCAGGGCGGCATTATGGGTAAAACTAAGGAAGTGGGGGATCCCAGAGAAATTACTAGAGGCAATCATCCAACTACACTCCCGTACCTGGGTTCGGGTGAAGTTGGGGTCTGGCACACATCTCTCGCGAAAAATTATGATAACTAGAGGTGTCAAGCAGGGATGTGTGCTGGCCCCCCCTTCTCTTTAACCTGTTTATAGCAGACCTGTCGGCGACTTTGGACGACACGAACAGCCATCCTCCAAAGGTGGGAGGCTCGGCGCTAAGTAATCTTTTGTATGCCGACGACCTGGTTCTCTTTAGCCTCACAAGGGTTGGGCTACAAAGGCTCCTAGACAAACTGCATAGCTACACAACTACAAACCAACTAGAGGTCAACTTGAAGAAAACGCAAGTGGTCCCCTTTGGTAAAAAACGACACGTTGGGGGCAGGTGGTCATTTAACAAGATAAGCCTCGTCACGGGTCAGTCGTATAAATACCTAGGTGTCCACTTGGATTCAAAGTACAATCTTATAAAACAGCGTAATGAGATTGCAGTTAAAGCCATGACCCTTGCGGTGTCTCTAGGTAAGCTTTCAAAAAAACTTACAGGCCCTACCCTATCGCCCCTCTTAGAAGTAATGAGGGCAAAAATTGGCCCTACACTATCATACGGCATAGAGATATTCAGGGGAAAAATGAACTCCGTTCTGAATCAGCATACAACAAAAATTTACAAAAAGGTTCTCCAGCTGCCAAAGTCTGCATCTGCTGCACAGATAAGACTGGAGTTGGGGTTATTAAACTATGATGCCTCCAACATTGGGGCATATCTGAACCTCTGTCACAAACTAAGGCAGGCGGAACCAGGCACATTAGAATCTTTAGTCTGGTATGAAATCACCCAGAAAAATCCAGGAGGAACGTTTGGTCGCCTTCTTAATGATGCAATCCAGCAAATGTCAGCGGGCGAGTTATGGGCCCTTAACCCCAGCCGGATAGCATTCAAAAACGGGATTAAAAAATGCGTAAGAATGAGTTCACTTATAATGGATAAAGCCCACTTCTCAAAACGCAGACACGCTTGGGCTCTTGTAAACTCATACAGACGGCTAGCTCCCGCCTCCTATCTGGCCTGTACATACTCATTGCTCTTAAAACGTAGCCTTATCGCTATTAGACTGGGTGACTGGCGATTTCTGCAAGATTTACCTGCCTGGCGACGCATGGGGGATGACTTAACCTGCAGAGGGTGCGGCAATACAGTTGAAACCCTATTGCATGTGGTCTGCCTTTGCCCAGCCTTTAATTCTGAGCGTAGGTGTAAACTTAAAGCCGAATGGATTAGGCTTGGTGTCAGGTCTTGTAGGCAAGCCATCATGGCAGCCCTGAATCCCGAAAATACTGCCTCAAATATAAAATTCACCAATTTTATCCAGCACGCATACCGTAACTTTAAGAGGCTTGGTTAAACGCGTCCTCTTTACCCCCTTTTTTTTTTTTAACCATTCAATACATTTTATATTAAATTCCTAGATAAGGGAGGATGAAATGTTAAGATTAGTAGGCCCAGGAATGTTGGTTGTCTTTTTTTGTATGTATATTTTATTGACAACAAGGGCAACATAACAATGCGGAAGAGAATGTGTAATATGTTTTATAATCATCTCCTGTTTTTATGATTACCATCTTGTATTCTTAATTTTTCTTTTAAAATACTATGGAACAAGGAGGTTTCTAGACCCCTACTTGATGGTTAATTGACTGTTGCTTTGGTTGTTTTTTTCTTTTGCTTCACTTTTTACAGTTGATACTCAATGTGTTCATTGTTATCTTCTTTTAAAGATATATGTTCTATATCTAAATAAAGAATTTATTTGATTTGATTTAACCATATTTACCTAATAGTCATGCAAGCGCAACTTTGATAAATAGCAAAATACATGCTATAAACTGTGTGCATTAAACTATCACTCACAAAGAAGCTGGATAGATACTAGGACACGCGAATGGTAATCCACAGATGTGCTGTGATTCTTCACCTGATATTCCGTTACTTTACAAAGTGCTTCTATTGTTGTAAATTAATCTAGGACCCTAGTGTAAATTTTCCCGATTCATGCCCTTATATAGGTATACATTATCCAATCCCTATATAGGCATAGAAATCATTACCATATTTAGACTGAGCCTATGCAGCCCAAATACGGCAGGGCTACTTCCACTACGTTCCAAGAATCAACAACGATTTCTTAGAAAACCCCACCTTCAGCAGCTAGGGGCATCCCCTTGCCTGAATAGTAATTTATCTAGGAAATCATGGCGTTTTCGTAGAACTGAGTCTTTGATGATGTTATTAAGTCCAATCACACGTCAAATTTGGCACCTTCAAAGTATAAATATGCCTAGATTTGCCCAGACAAACACACGTTGGTTTGGAGCAGATCGACTAACCACTTGCCCGACGCCCTGCAGCAGCAAGTGCCGAAGGAAGCCGACCCTCCAGCTGATGCACTGAGAGACTCTGTCTTTTCTCCTGCCGAGAAATCCAGCTCCAGTGTTTCCGGGCTACCCTTGTGGGTTGATGGGAAATTGAGTCCTGAGAGAGAGAGATACAAGACCTCCTTCATTTTAAACCAAGGTACGGAGCTGATTAGCCCCTTAGAGAATTCTTGATTAGATTCTTGGCAGAAAATACTAAACTTACACTACTCCTCACTTACTTCTTCCCTTGTGCTAGGCTTAGGTCAGGTACACCGGGGTAGGCGTATTTTAGAAGCACCAGTTGAATACTTTTAGCCATCATTTTATCACTGTATGTATTTTATACATTTTAAAGCAGTCTATAGCTTAGAAACCATATCATGCTTTTACAGTTCTACTTTATAATACTTTCCGTATTATATGCATTGTACTTTATAACCAGTATTATGATTGTAGCAGTACATTTCTTATGCTTGAGAAAGAAGATTGTTCAATAAATACCTTTTATTGAAAACGCCCATCTCTCTATTTTCTCAGCACCTCTGGTGAAACGAAGCATGCCCGATTGACTGAGTAAAATAGTTATCTATTGTTTCCGCGACTCCAGAGATTGATTTCTTATTCTTGGGCAACAAAGTTGTCTTTTTTATGCGGTTGTCAGAAATGAATCCCTTCCTGTGAATTCGAGAAAGTTTCTAGCGACCTCTGAGCTAGCTGGCACTCACAATTAAGTCTAATATATATGATAGAGACCTAGTCGACTTCAATCCTACGTCTAAACTACAGTATATGTTATTCCAATGCGCAGAGCCTATTGGGAATATAGGAACTACACTACATGGCGCCCAACATTTGGTAAGGCGATATTTTAACGCTAGATACTAGAGTAACTCAGTCGGGCTTTTCACACAGGCCCCTTTTCCCGCGAAACCTCCAATAGACGTCTGGAGTGGGTAAAAGGATACAGTGTTCCAAAATATTGTGCACCTAATCTTTGTCTCCTTGAAACTTGTTCTGCAAACTTTCAGTCAATAAAATGACAGAGAGTGACGAAGTATTAGCTAGAGTTTCGGCTCAAGCAGTTCTAGATGACAGAAATAGGCTACAGAATGACCCGGATGCTATAATCATCCCGGTAAACATAAGAAAAACTATAAATTTCAAACTCATAAATAATGGGGTATCATCGAGAGGTGGTAAGTAATCTTTGTTATAGAGGCACATGAATATCGGCAAACAGAGGTATTCTATTCATGGATTCACTTTCCTCCAGAGGATGGAGGAACACACGAGTTTCACTACTACAAGGTAGAGGAACCTCCGGAGGTATATGTTCCTTATGAGGACATTGAGATTCCATTAACTTACCGTCTCGTTTTTTTTTTTTTTTTAAATTGGCATTTTTCTCCAGATTAATCCGGCGACCTTCTGCTTTGCTTTCGCAGAACCTTAGCAGGACGCCAGCGTCAAATGGGCACCTAACAATGAATCATTGCGGCATGGACGACTTAAACACTCGGTAAGCCGACTGTAAGCCTCGGTACAGCACGCTTGTTTGTTGAAATGGTAATGAGATGGTGCCACAGTACATATTTGGCTCCCAATATCTGATTAAGATATTTTCCTTTTCCCCAGATAAAATAATACACGAGCCTTAAAAGAGGTAAGCGTTCTATTTGAACCCATTGCACAACATAAACCTTTTGTGTAAAACATGTGTGTTGTGGACTAACTCCGAATTGTTTGCTATATCCTCCTCATTCACAGTGGCTGATTGGCTGTACGCCATCTACTAGGAAGATTGTTTTTTGTCTTATAATAAGGTATGGACAGAGGTGTTGTATTGGGTTTGTCACTGATAGTAAGAGCTTTTTAGACAGAATTTCTTAATGAATCTTCGTTTGTCTTTGTAGATTGTTGGTCCTGAGGAGAACTCCGCATTGGGGAGTTCGAAACGCGTCGACCTGTTTTTGGGTCCTTCTGTCAAATTGCAATTAGAATATAAATGGTGTTTATTAAATAGGATTAATACTAATGTGACTGTGTTTAGTATATTAATTACTATCTGTATACATTGTTTATAAGTTTATATGAACCTATATTGTTTGACACTAGGCCCCCAGTATTTTTTGCTTTGTGGTATGAATGTAGATGGATGAATGGTTTGGCCAAAGTGAAAGTTTGGATGTGTTGTAAATTTTGTATAAATTGTTTTGTATAGTACGTTTTCATTGTAATGTATTTTTTTCCAAATTTCTTGTATATCCACATGAAAATTGTTTGCTTATAAAAATAATTTCTGATCCACTAGTGTAAAAATAAATGAATAAACTAGTGACGCAAAAATAAAAAAACAGACCGTTATGTCTTGTCCATAGGGGTCATTCTAAAAATTAGCTAATTCATATCCAGTACTGGCAGTTGTGTTGTTGTTTAGGTAATTAACTTACCAAGAGCATCAGCTCTGGTTTAAGGGGCCCTAAAACATGAAAATCACATTACCAGGCTCGGTCCACTAGGTAGACCAGGAGCTACATGGCCGGTACTAGCCAGCGGTTGTATGATGTTACACCGCGATCTTTTAGATTGCGGTACATCACAACGCATCTTTTTCAATGCAAGTCTTTACCACAACTTGTGCTGTAGGGTGCTGGACTTAGGAATAGTAACATTTACTATTCCAACTCCAGCCTACGTACAGTAGGGAAGGTGTTGCAATAGTAAATCTACTATTCCTTAGTCTAGAGCTCCCTCCAGCGCAAGTCGTGGTAACGACTTGCGTTGTAAAAGACGCGTGGTAATGGCAGCGCGGTGTTTTCACCGCATTGTCATGGATGTTTCCCCTAGCCAGCTATACACCACGTCCTGACATAGAAAGTACGACAGGTCGAGAACTGTTAGCTCAGTTGAAACAGTTAATTTAAATACATAGACAATTGGTTCAATATGTCATGCGGACCTTAAAAGTACAACCTACTATAAGGATTGTTTATGTTATGTTATGTTATGTTAATTAAATTATAGAGCGCGTCTGTTACCCGTGGGTGTCCTAGCGATATCTGCTATCCTGAGGGAGGGAAAAAAAGACGAGTTGCACAGTAAAGAGGTCGTTCTAGAACAACCACATTTTAAGCATTTTTCTGAATGGTAGCAAATCTGTGCAACTCCTCAAATAACAGGGAAGCTGATTCCACAGTTTTGCTGTGCCCACCACAAAGCTTTTCCCGCCCCAGCGGGCTTTTTTCACTGGTGGTACTCTCACCAGTTTTTGAGCTGATGAGCGTAGAGGCCTAGTTGGTAGATACCATTGAAGTTGGTCCTGTAGATAGCGTGGTCCCTGGTTCTGAAGTGACTTAAAAACGAGGCACATAGATTTGAAGTGCACTCGTTGTCTCACTGGCAATCAGTGAAGTCTACGGATTTCACTAGAAATAGGGGAGAATTTAGGTATGCCTGAAATCAGCCTAGCAGCTGTGTTCTGCAGCATCTGTAGCCTATGCAACAGCCTCTCTTGGATGTTTAAATTGAGGCTGTTGCAATAGTCCAGTCTTGACATGACCAGTGCCGTAACCACCGTCTGTCGACTCTCCTTAGGCAGAAAAGGGAGGATTTTCATGGTAGTTCTGATAGTGAACATGGTGGATGACACCATAGCGTTGACCTGTTTTTTCATGTCCAATCTGTCATCCAGATACACTCCCACATTTTTCACATGTGTGGAAGGTACAGGCAGAGGTCCCAAAGAGTCAGGCCAGTATTCTGGGGTCCACAAGTTAATATCGTTCCCAAATAGAATGACCTCAGTCTTGTCTGAGTTTAATTTAAGACAATTACTGGCCATCCATGATCCAACTGCTTCCATACAATTGTGTAGCTTGTGGCTAACAGCCCCTTCTAATCCTGGAAGGAGGAATACCACTATCTGCGTATTTTCTGCATACCAAAAGATCTTATCAATGGAGCCAGGGACGATATGTACACGTTAAATAGAGTTGGACTTAATGATGATACCTGTGGGACCCCACAGGGAAGTTGAAAAGGGGCCGAGCAAAACTCTCCAAGGGCTACTATCTGCCTACGATCAGAGAGGAAAGACTTTAAGATCTTCCAGGCAGAGTTCTTTACTCCGCAGGCTGACAAATGGTCCATCAGAAGATCATGATGGACCATGTCAAACGCTGCGGAGAGATCCAGCATAATCATTGCTGCTTTACCACCCTGATCCAGAGTTTTCCTAATCTCGTCAGTAGATTTAAAGAGGGCGGTTTCTGTACTGTGGCCCTCCCGGAAGCCATATAGAGTACAATCAAGCACCTCAGCGTCATATAGATATCTGCTCAAATATCTATTAATCCATTTCTCCAACATTTTGGCTGATTCCACAGCACACCCCTCGCCAGGGAACACAAACAAAATTACACCACAGACTATACAATCAGTCATTTGTAAATTGCCTGCCAAACGGGAACAAATTCCGTTTTGGTTAGCACAAAAAATTACACAAATTGAGGCAGTATTTCCTGATAGTACACCTTATGAGAAACACAGAATTCTGACAATCTGTTTAACAATGGAGGTAGCACCACATGTGGAGGACTGCGACACTGCGAAGTCTTTGCTTCAATCTACACAAAAACACGGTGTACCATCCATGGCGGTGATACCAGATGTTCTGAGACAGATGCAAAATGAATACGGTCCAGAAACGGCCTTAAATCTAGGTATGAAATTACTGAAAGATTTCAAACAGGTCTCAGCTATATTATTAGAAAACATAAAAGGTGAAGCAGCATCCGTGGCAGTCCGCCAAAGGTTAAAAGAAACAGATATAACAGACCAACCATGTGAGCTTGCAAGAATTATTGAAAAATCATATGAAGAACTAGGTAGAAAAAAAACAGTAAAACCCGAATTAACTGAAAATCCTGAGAAAGTTTTTATTAAGAATAATCTCACTACTTCTAAGAAGAAGTGGGAAAATACTAAACAGACACTTCCTAAAGAGAAACATTCTCAGTCCAGAGGAAGATCTCCCCAAAGGGGAGGTAGGTCTTCCCAACGGGAATCCTCTGAAAAAAGGTATAACCTTGGAAATAGGGATACTTTAAGAAAACCTGATAGATATCAAGATACTGATACTCGTTCCTCTCGTTTCTCTCGTACCTTTCAGACTTCCTCACAGAAATCCGAGAGGAGAGGACGATCAGAACAGAAAGAGGAACGTGTGAAGGCCAAAGAAGAGCAGCACATTCCAAAAAATAAGAAAACTCAATTCACCAAAAAGAAGGTAGCAAGCATAAAGATCAGTCATGCCGAGGATCTTGAGGACACAAGTCAAGAACGGGGAGTGGGCCCAGACAATGCTAGACCATGCAGCAGAAGTCACCATAGTTCGCAGGATCCTGATGGATCATCTGGAGACAGTGGACTTGAATGAATGCATTCAGGTTGAAACTGTCGACACCAGGGTTAGTGTACCCCACAAGTTATATGAATTAACAATCCGGATGGAGGGGGACATAACTAGAAAAATAATAGCACTCTTTTGGGAGAAGCTCTGTAAGGGCTATGATATTCTTCTAGCTGAACAAGACTGGCCACCTGAATTTGTTAGGGAGTGCCCACATGGTGAGGAAGTAATTATGCCAGCCTTCTCAAATCACATTCCTATTCATAAAAAATACACCTATGCCAGAAAATGGGCTGTACAAAAGGGGATGATGGACGGAGCGTTTGAACAAATCAAACACTCACCCCCAGTCAACTGATCTGGGTTTAATCCATCACCATTCTTTAGTTCACTCAGACACCCCAGTTCAGACATGGCTATATGCAAATCAGCCTGACCCTGTTGCCACATGGGAACAGTCCAGCCTGAACTGCCAAGCCATGTCTTCCCTGGACCGGAAACAAGCATGCTGGGACCGGTTTCGGATTCATAATCCTCATCAGCCAAGCTATCTTGAATCCAGTGGCCAAGTGAACAAGGGACTCACGTCTGAGCATACCCTGCCACCATTAGGGCGAACAAAGCGATACAAAAGGGGATGATGGACGGAGCGTTTGAACAAATCAAACACTCACCCCCAGTCAACTGATCTGGGTTTAATCCATCACCATTCTTTAGTTCACTCAACCACCCCAGTTCAAACATGGCTATATGCAAATCAGTCTGACCCTGTTGCCACATGGGAACAGTCCCGCCCGAACTGTCAAGCCATGTCTTCCCTGGACCGGAAACAAGCATCCTGGGACCGGTTTCGGATTCATAATCCTCATCCACCAGGCTATCTTGAATCCAGTGGCCAAGTGAACAAGGGACTCACGTCTGAGCATACTCTGCCACACTTAGGGCGAACAAAGCGATACAAAAGGGGATGATGGACGGAGAGTTTGAACAAATCAAACACTCACCCCCAGTCAACTGATCTGGGTTTAATCCATCACCATTCTTTAGTTCACTCAGTCACCCCAGTTCAGACATGGCTATATGCAAATCAGGCTGACCCTGTTGCCACATGGGAACAGTCCAGCCCGAACTGCAAAGCCATTTTTTTCCTTGAACCGGAAACAAGCATCCTGGGACCGGTTTCGGATTCATAATCCTCATCAGCCAGGCTATCTTGAATCCAGTGGGCAAGTGAACAAGGGACTCACGTCTGAGCATACCCTGCCACACTTAGGGCGAACAAAGCGATACAAAAGGGGATGATGGACGGAGCGTTTGAACAAATCAAACACTCACCCCCAGTCAACTGATCTGGGTTTAATCCATCACCATTCTTTAGTTCACTCAGCCACCCCAGTTCAGACATGGCTATATGCAAATCAGTCTGACCCTGTTGCCACATGGGAACAGTCCAGCCCGAACTGCCAAGCCATGTCTTCCCTGGATCGGAAACAAGCATCCTGGGACCGGTTTCGGATTCATAATCCTCATCAGCCAGGCTATCTTGAATCCAGTGGCAAGTGAATAGGGGACTCACGTCTGAGCATACCCTGCCACACTTAGGGCGAACAAAGCGATACAAAAGAAAATGGGCTGTGGCCCAAGCTCCAGCATTATATAAAAATCATGCAGGATGGGATGAGGACTCTCCTCACCATAAAATCCAGTTAAAAAATTTACCTACTGCACAGAGGCAGTATCCAGTCAAGCAAGAAGCTAAAAAACAAGTTAGGGAGATTTTCAATCAACTTGAATACCAAGGGGTGATTGAAACATGCACTTCGTCAATGAACAATCCTTTGTTTCCTGTCTCCAAACCAGACAATTCATATTGTCTAGTTTTGGATTACAGACATTTATACTTCTGTAGCAAAACATTTGCAGTACAAAATGCACACAGTGCAGCACTGATGAATAACATCGTGCATAAAAAATATAAAACCACATTAGATATCTCAAATGGGTTTTTCTGTCAAAACATTGCACCTGAAAGCAGGCATCTGACCGCTTTCTCAATTATGGGGACACAGGGACAATGTTGCCATCTCCCCCAAGGATTCAAGAATAGTACAGGGTTATTTTCAGCAAGAGTAATAGAGTTACTACAAACGTACGATGATGAGGCATTATCATATGTCGATGACATCTATCTTACAGATGACGATTTGGAAGGGACTTGAAACGAGTGGACACCATAATGCTTGGGTTCGCCTCTGAGGGCTACAAATTCAATTTTTAAGAAATCACGAATTGCTCACCTCAACATCCTATTTCTAGGCTACGAGTTATCAAGTGAGGGCAAAAGCCTGGCAGCAAACTTTCTAGAGAAATGTGCGCTGCTCCAACCTCCAAATACGCTGAAGAACTTACAGTCAATTCTAGGGTTCCTGAATTTTGGAAGAAATTATGTTCTAAATTACGCAGAAAGGGTTAAACCTGTCTATGAACTAATCAAACCTGATTTCAAACCAACAAATTGGACTCAAAACCACACAGAAATTTGGCGTTCAGTACAAGCAGACATGTTAGCAAAAACACAATTAGAAACACGCGATAATACACGCAATCTTGTGATCCGAATTATCCCAGGGAGATGCGGATTCACGTACCTGACTTTTAATGAAGGTGAAAAGGTACCAATAGCATACAAATCACACTTGTACACACAAGCAGAAGTAAAATTCACATCTACAGAGCAAATTCTGATTGTGGTTCAAACTGCAGTAGCAAAGGAGAGAGCTCTAGCGCAGGGAACACCTGTACCTGCCTTAGAGGCAGTGACAAAAGCAAACATTCCTAATGCAAAAGCTATACATCCGAGATGGATACAATTGGTTAACTCTCTTGCTGCAACAGACGTTGAATACGTGTTTGACCCCTACTTAAAAACACAAGAATTCCTACAATACGAATACGAATGTCCTCTGCCGACTGAGATTCTGCCTCTAGAACATTACGGATGTATAATCTATACAGACGGATCAGCACAGCCCGCAGTTGGGGGTAAACAAGCCAATAGTGCTGCATGTGCGATTGTTAAAGGTTGCTGGCGCGAAGGTAAATTCAGACCTATGGTCACTAAAACTCAATCACTCGGAGACTGTACAGCTCAGCGAGCTGAACTACAGGCTTTCAAGATGGTGCTTGAAAATACCGATCGCGAATTCCCCACACTAATAGTGTGCGATTCGTATTTCTGCGTTGAATCTTACAACGAACAGTTACAGAACTGGGTTCAAAATGGTTTCAAATACGCAAAAGGTGGCACAATCAAGCATAAAACACTTTGGGAACAAGTAGTTCTTTTGCAAAAAGAACTTCAAAAGACTCATGTGATTCACACACTGAGTCATCAGCGTGATGGTATTCGCGTTGCAGGGAATTAATTGGCTGATGAAGCCGCGAAGGCAGCTGTACAAATGGCTTCCGTAGCTGCGATCACTCGGTCAAAAACAAAAATAGACAGAGAAATAATGCAAGCTACCACTGCTTCAATTAAAGACAGTGGTAAGACACTCCCGAAAGGCTTTCCAGTAAAGTACTCATATAGAACTGATGTGAATAATGTTCCTTTTGCTCGAATCCCTGGAATGGGGGATAAGGCAATTCCAAATATAGGTTAGGACTAATATTAGCAGCACATGAAGGACTAGCGTCTGCACACGCAGGGGTTTACGCCACAGTATCATTATTAAAACAGAAATATTGGTGGCCACGCATGAGAAAACAAACTAGAAATGATGTTATAGAATGTGAAATATGCCAAAAAATAAAGGTTTCGACAGTGAAACGACCTGCACAGATGCCCCTTCTTATTTCAGATAAATCACCAGCATGTGTTTACCTGGATCTCTGTGGTCCCCTAACAAGGGACGGTAACTATAAATATATCATGGTGGCAGTGGATTCCTGCATAAGATTTGTTTGGATATGGCCCCAGCGCTCGGCTGACGCCAGAACTGTTAAAGGATTTGCGAGTGTTTATCGGCACATACGCAATCGCCATGGTACACTCTGACCAGGGGTCCTACGTTTAGCTCTAGAGCTTACAAGGAGGCCATGGCTAGCTTGGGCGTTGCATTGCGGTATTCTAGTCCCTTCCACCCTGAGGGCAATGCAGTAGTGGAAAGAAAAAACCGTGACATAAAGCAATGCATAACAGCTAAGGTATTAGGTTCAGGTGATGGGTGGGTCAAACATCTAATATGTGTCCAAAGTAGTCTTAATAATCTGCCAAGAAATTCTCTGGGTGGAAACACTCCATATGAATTACTGTTTGGTACTAGAATGATAATGGAAGACCTTGATTGTAAAACTTCAGTGGTGGAACAAAAACCTTTTGATGTCAAAGATGGTTTGGCTGTTTTACAGGACTTGAACGAAACAAGAAAAAGTCTAAGTAACGCAACACAAAAGCCAACATCTACTGAAGAAAAACCACCTGTCCCAGCAAGACCTGTCTGGATTCCAAAGATTGGGGATCTAGTCAGAGAGAAGATCGCGGTGAAGAAGGAATTTGGGCCTTCTTACAGAAAAGCAGTACCTATCTTGGCAATCTAAGGAACAAGATCTGTAGTACTACCGCCCCTTGCTGGAAAAAGGGAGAACAGAGTTGTATCTATCGACCTGGTCAAACCACAACATGTGGCCAATAATAAGTAGAAGTCCCAGTGGACTCCCAAGATGTAGCAGAAGACCAAATCTCACTACTATCCAAGAGGTTCAAACTGAAAGACTTATCACCTTTGATAAACCTGCAGTAAGAAATGAAGGACTATGCAACAAAGCCATGGAACTCGTGCCTCTTGATACCCAAATAACAGCTCGTTAAGAAACCCCTGTCTACAATGATGTAGCCTCTGACTATACAAATATGACAAAGGAAGAAGCAACTCCAAAGATTAATAACTATCCTGATGCAATTCCAACAATTGACAGAACTGCCTTTGGCTATTTCATCAACTTTGATTCATTTTCTGAGGATCCCAGTGAACGTGAAGATACGCCAGCAAATAAAACTTTCAAAGAAAAATTACCAGAACTCTTTCAGCAACTTGAAAAAACATATCTGGTCTCACCTTAGATTGAATTTTGGATTGTGTTAGGTTGACTGTTCCTCCTGCTCTGGCTCATACTAGTTTTAAATTTGGGAAAAATGATAGATGGAAAATACAGTACAATGGACACAGCAAGTCAGAAAATCAACTTGGTCCTGAAACCTCACAAATCATCTCATCGTGAAAGAAGAGACCTGTCATCAGTAAACATCACAGCCGTTCCTATACCTGGTGGTATATCATGGGACAGAACTGATTATGACATCTATGGCCCGGTGGAGCTGGTGAAAATTCCACACCAGTTCAAGGTTTCTTTGAGTGACTTTGTCTCACCAGGCACATTTTCTGATGATTGGGACTTTGAGTCTATTAATAATGTGATGCCAGATTTAGAGAAGTCAGCTAAATCTACTGAACATGAATACTTAAACGGTTCATCAGATTATGAACAAATGTATTGTTTTAATCATTATGGTCACCATTATTTGCATAAATCTGCAAGCTTTAGGAATGTTTTTACATATAACCAATGGGAACATTGTCCAACGCCGCCAAAGGGCAGCTCAAAAACGTTCTATGAAAAGTTTCCATACTTCACAGGGTTTAATATTACAAATCGAGAAACATTTTATTTAAAAAATATAAATAAGACAGGCATGAAAACAATGTTAACCAATACTAAACAAATGTATTCTGCAAACTTTTATGCTCAGCTGTCTACATTAGGTTTTGAATTCTGGAAAGACAACATTGAGACAAAAACTGTCTGGGGCACGAAAGACTGGCAGGTGCAAGGTTTAGAAGCTCTGTTCGGAGCCTGTATTATACCAGAACAAATAATGTTTTTAAATGACACAGTCCAGCAAACTTCTTGTCTTGGCCTGGCGAAGATAAAAGATTTAAATAAACCGTCTATACCTAAATCCACATCTGACAGTGATGATACTACAGAAGAGGAGGTAGACGTACCCTATATTTTAAAACAGAAAAAACTAATCCTGATTGGAAAAAATGGTTAATCTGGCCCACAGACACTGTCATGATTGATTCCTGGAAAAAACACAGGGGTTCCGAATGAACAGGCCAGATCCAAGATATTCCCAGAGACAACATCCAGGGATAGTAACAACATACAGTGTAGGAAAACTATGCCTCAAATGGCTAATTACATCCACACTTCCGGAAATCAAGCAGCACTTATCTTTACTTAAAGAAGGCAATGATTTGCGAGATTTTTTAATGGAGCCTCACAATCCACGTCAAAAACGTTTCATATACACCTGTATATACGCTGCGTACAACGAAGCTTGGAAAATAACGCAAATGGAAACTACAGAAAGAATACGAGAAATTGAATGTATTAATTTGGAGAAATCTCTCTCTGTAGTGGACAATGGGTTAACAACTCTATCCTCCAGAATATATTCTTTGGACAGCATTGTATCATCTGCAATTGACGTAATAGAGCAGGACTTGCTAATGTTACAACATTGCCAGTCTCAATTACGTTCTATAATGCATCTAGGCTGGACGTTACAAAATCTTCGTTCAGGCTACGTGCCATGGCGTCTAATCAACACAACGTCATTGTTTTCTGTATTTAACCTTACAGATAAACAAATCTCTTTGGCACAAAGAGGAGCAGACTATACAGTGCTGAGCATTGAAAAACTGGAAAGATTACCATTGACAGTTTCTGAGAAGCCTGTCATTGAATGGATAATACATGGCACCATCCCGATACCAGTGACGATTTTCCAATTTCAGTATTGTCTACAGCATATACCAGCGGGCCTGTATGAAAGGTTGGGTAAAGAATACATTAAGTCGACCTGGACTTTACCATACACACACAAATGTTGGAATAAGGGAAAGGAGGTATTCCTTAGTGGTAAGAATTGTAAGAACTCACAAAGCAGTACACTTTTGTGCCAAGGTATTAATTTACATGGAGCCTGCAACGGTTCTGCAAATAACCTCCCTTGCCACCTGCACGGTACTGCCTCCCCATTGATAGAACCAATTTTCAGGCAGCTATCCAGTGGCAGCTATGTTATGCTCAATGACCACAGCTGTTGTGGCATGTTGCCAGGAAATACTTATCTCGTTAGTGTGTCATCCAGGCTCACATGTTGTATGCAAGTATTGTATCCAAAGAGCAAGACAGACAGGGAGACTGACTTATGGTCTTCACTGAATATCTCTTCTATATGAATTGATACTTTAAGCAGAATGAAAGTCACTCTTTTGCAAAAAAATGTGCCACTGACCTTGTCTAGAGAAACGTATAATCTGCAAGTTGCAAGGACTTCTGCAGAGATACATGCATTATTATCAACAAACTGCCCAGTACATTTCGCAAAAATGTTAAGGCAAATCTTAAACATGTTTGATACCAGCGGCATCGCACATGTATTTAAGATGATTTTTTCAGGCCTGTTAACACCATTTACAGCAGTCCTCGGCATTTTTCCAAATTTCGTGCGCTCTGTGTTCGGCGGCCTGCCTCTCATCTTGGGATTCGTAGCAGGAATTCTATTTTTATTCCTTCTGCTCCGATAAGGCAAGTCCGGTCACCGACGATACCTAGACTACAATGGAAGGAACCCTCCTTGCCATGAGGTATCGTGAGAGAATTACACAGATTCTTGGCCTGGCTCGTTTAAGAGATCTGAACACAACCTGGTTTCTATCGTTCAGACTACTCTGGCAAGATTGCATCTTACCTGTTCTACGATGCCTGCATTGTGGAGAAGAATGCGTGTTGGGCATTTGTCTTACACTTCCATCAGTCCTGCCATCGGATGTTGACGCCTTGCTAAGTCCGGTAAGAACTCATGCATCGTGTTGCCCCCAACGGCTGCCAATTCTAATGATGGCATTCATTGGGGTCTCACCGGCAAGTCTAACTGAGGGTGAGATACGAGAAACTACAGTCACAGAAGTACCGTTTACTGCAGACAATGCTAATGCATCAAACGTTGATGGCAATGATCCTCATCTATGCACATTTGATTTGTTAACTGAAGTGATTCCACTTTCACCTACTATGGTGGACGGCTTCTTTGCCAGCCTAGATGACCTGATATTTTCTCCTGACACTGAGAATAGGTTTTGATTCATGCACACAGCGTTCCCTGAACTCTTAATTTCGGCCTTCATTGTTTAAAAACAAACCATCTAACTTAAGAACTTTTCTGCAATGAAAATCCGAACTTTTTCCAAAATGGAACCTCTTGGCACAGAGTAATCTGCTTAAAGTAGAACTATTCCTAGAGAACAAGATTTCTTTTGAAAATTTCCTGAATGGCAATATTTGACCTGCTCATCATAAGTAAAATATAATGCTATGGGATGCTCTCGAAAAAATTTCTGTAAACTTCAGAGACATTTCATGAATGTAATTTTATACTGTATAAATGTAAAAATGACAGAATGGATTCCCCACACTAGCCTTCATGTCTTTAGAGAACTTTTGTATATACAAGTCTATGCTCGCTACATTTCAACAAGCCTTTTCAAATGAAAATTGTATTTTGTATTAAGGGTGGGATTGTTAACATTAGCTTTAGATATATTCAGTGCTTATACGTTTGGTTTTATTGAGCTTAAAATCGTGGAGTGGGTGTTGTAAATAATTCTAGGACCATAGTGTATATTTTCCCAATTCATGCCCTTATATAGGTATACATTATCCAATCCCTATATAGGCATAGAAATCATTACCATATTTAGACTGAGCCTATGCAGCCCAAATACGGCATGGCTACTTCCACTACGTTCCAAGAATCAACAAAGATTTCTTAGAAAAACCCGCCTTCAGCAGCTAGCGACATCCCCTTGCCTGAATACTAATTTATCTAGGAAATCATGGAGTTTTCGAAGAACTGAGTCTTTGATGACGTTATTAAGTCCAATCATACGTTAAACTCGGCACCTTCAAAGTATAAATATGCCTAGATTTGCCCAGACAAACACATGGTGATTTGGAGCAGATCGACTAACCACTTGCCCAACACCCTGCAGCAGCAAGTGCCGAAGGAAGCCGATCCTCCAGCTGACGCACTGAGAGACTCTGTCTTTTCACCTGTGAGAAATCCAGCTCCAGTGTTTCCAGGCTACCCTTGCGGGTTGCTGGGAAATCGAGTCCTGAGAGAGTGATACAATACCTCCTTAATTCTAAACCAAGGTACGGAGCTGATTAGACCCTTAGAGAATTCTTGATTAGATTCTTGGCAGAAAATACTAAACTTAAACTATTCCTCACTTACTTCTTCCCTTGTGCTAGGCTTAGGTCAGGTACACCGGGGTAGGCATATTTTAGAAGCACCAGTTGAGTACTTTTAGCCATCATTTTATCACTGTATGTATTTTATATGTTTTAAGGCAGTTTATGAGTTAGAAACTGATAGAGCGCGCGAGGTCACCCAACCAATAATTTCGCCGTTTCCGGCTTCGGGCCCATATATTTCAATTCACTATATACATTGACCGGGTGACTTCACGGGCTGCTACCAATTTGTGTGAATTCCCTACTGTTATTATTCAGCGTACCCGACTTACCATCCACCGACACGGGTACCTATGACCACAACGGATCAGGGAGCTAGCTGTAAAGGAAAGGCAGCAAAATACAAACTCAAATTGACATTCAATACTGTTGTAAATGACCACAGACAACTGGAAGTTTTAAAATCTTTATCTAAAGTTCGTTTTCTTCTAGCATGAGATTTACAAGAATAAGGCAATCAATAATCAAGATAACGAAAAGTACATAACTATAGAGAAATAAAGTCAGGGTAATCATGGAAATGCTAATATGAGATGCAACAAGAAACGCTATGCATTTAAGGCAAAAGTTCTTTAGACAGTTTAAGAAAGGCCGTTCTAGACCATATCAAGAAATGACAAACTGCAATGCAAAATATGATTTCTAAAAGGTAGGGTAACATGGGAACACGTTATGAAAATATGCAAATGACTTTACGTTTCAATAGTTGCGGCAAAAGCATGGAAAAATCAACATATGCGAAGGTGTCTCTTTATTGAAGCAAAAGACAGAAAATTAGAAAGGTGCAAGTTTAAAGAACTTAGAGCGATATTTACCTAGACTGGTGTGGAAACCAAACCCTGGCCAAGGGTCAGTTAAGGACAGGAAACCCTCAAGGAAGGATACCCCTCAAAGGACAGCAGGTGCAGAATGGACACCCAGGACAGGACAGGATACCCTCAGATTAGGAATCAGGACAGGACCTCAGGACAGGACAGGAAACCCTCAGGACAGGACCGCTCAGGACAGGACCGCACCTGCAGTTTGGAAGCAACGCCTGCGCTCCACCCTCTCTGCAGCTATCGATCAAGACCCCGATTGGGTCAGCGAACTCCCAGCAAAGTGCTTCGCCAGCACTTTAAGGTTCAGTAGAACCTTAGTCTATGGTCAATTTCGGACAGAGTGCTCCGCAGGGCTCTGTATCTTCAGTCACCTATTGAGTGCAATGGGTCAGTGACAGGTCAGCTAAACCAGACAAGTCGGACAATTTCCCTAGGTGAACCCAGGGTAGATATACAGTTTGGGGACGGTGTACCACCCCCCAATGTTGCAAAGTGTCAGAATCCCTCAATTTGGATTGGTCCTAAGGTAGGATTTGGGTAACACACCAATCAGAACACACTATTTGGAGGCCTTATTTACATCTTTGGGTACCGCCTAGCGAGATTGGGGTTCTCACGAGAAAAGTCCAGGGAAATACGGTGACAAGTGTACATTGTTTCAAAATGGGGACACATGACTCTGTCCTGCTGAGTTCGCAGGTCAGTTCTCAGGAGCATCTTGCCCATCCCTGCCAGCTGGCTGAGTTCCACCAGCCAAGGTTGCCGTCTCCCCAGGCAGATGATCATGCGCATTAAGGACCTCCAAGATGGCTTTCGGCTCAGTCAGACCCCCATTCCCCGCGGTACATGAAAAGTAAGCGAAAACAAATTAATACATAGAAATAACGATATGAAAACACCTCATTGGGTTTGTACTTTCAACTTATCACTATAAAATATACTTATGCAGTCTAAATGTTAGCTACATATACACAAGCACAAGAGCAGTGGCACGAGCAGTACCACGTTACTGGCAAAGCTACGTATTACGCATGCGCAACTATCTCCCTCCAAAACCTGCAAACACATCAGGACACGTGAGTGTGACTGACGCATGCGCAGACACCTATTTCAAAGCAGCGGCCATTTTAAAGACTTAAATTAATGATATTAGGAATACACATAGGCAAGCTTCGTGGACTTCGTTTAAACATGGAATAAACGTTAGTAAGACGTACAAATTATTACTTGGTTACACATGGACGAGGATCATGACAAAAGCAAGCCGCAAATGCAAAGCTTTGCTTCATCAATCCCCTCTTTGATGATATTTACTATCATCACAAAATAAAATGGAACCAGATGCCAACTTCTCACACCTTATACAGCTCTATCTCTTCCAACAATCTGTTCAACTTTTCTTTCTCATTTTTAGTAGGGTGAGAATTCTTCACCCTTTTGTAGATCTGATTATTTATCTCCTCCAATTCAAGCTTATCCACACTTCGTTTCACCCCTCTTGCCTTCACTTGATGCTTTCTGGTGTGCTTACGGCATTTGCAACAGACAAATATGAAGAATAGGATGAGACCTATAATTCCAATTGGCATCAGTACCTTGAACAATAAGCTTTTACCTACGCTAGCAAGCCAATGACCTACATTTGAGAGACCATCTACCAGTCTCCTCCAGGCACTGTCAACCTCGATTGGTTTGAGTTCCCTTTCCAAATTAGTAATGTTTTTCACATATCTTTTGAGCTGCACACTTTTGTCCGGAATATAAGTGCAACAATGTTGCGCCTTCAACATCCGGCAGACTCCGCCCTCTTTCGCTAATAAGGTGTCAAGAGCAAGCCTATTCTGCAAAACCATTGATCTGATCGCAACCATTTCGGTATTGACCAGCAGAAATCCATGAGCTGTGTCAGTAGACAACACATCCACTATAGTGGACAATTTGCAAATTCTGTGAGTGTTCAGAACCACTCCCACTCCAGGTATCAGTGCACTGAAAATACTACCCATTATTTCACCTACACTTTCTCTTTTACTACGCACTAAGCCATTAGTATTTTCACTGCTTCCAGCAACTCCATTCACATGGTATATTTTCGGGAAGACAATGCCAAAATAGCAGCTTCCATACCAGTGATCCGGCAATTTGAAATAAGCCTTGTCCCCACAAATATAATAAATTCCAGGAAACACAGGCTCTGACCCATTTTTGAAACCCCAACCTCCAATTACCTTGTAATTATGTTCGCATTCACTGGAACCAATGCAAATGTTATTATAATAGCTAGTCTTCTCGCGGTGAAGACATAGCTTGCCTTTCTTTTCAAAATCCAGCAACAGAGCAGGACCCGCCCCACCAGCTGAGGTGCCTTCCATGTTCTCCGCCCATTGTGGCCTTTTCTGTTTTTCGTCATCTGCCTTTCTTTGTATTTTTATTCTCCTTTTCTCTGCCATGTTCAGGAACATCTTTTCCTGCTCACGCAAAGAACAAGTCAAGTTATCTCTGTGTGCGTCACCTATGTCAATATTACCTATAGTCAGCAAGTATTCGCCCATATAGCGAGTAACGTCACTTTTGGTATGTACAGGATTCAAGTTCCCACGTATAGGAAGTTCAGAAAAGATCACGTCATTGTTAGAGTAATAGTACTGTAACGGTCCTCTTTTGTAAAATAAACTAGCTAAAATGCTACAGGAGATTCCATATGTCAAGGGCAGGTGATGGTATGTCACGCCTTCAGCTACAGAGGTAGGTAGCTTCATGCAGACATAGCAATCTTCAATTTCCATAGTCTTTACATAGTGCATTAACAAGTTTGCGAAAACATTTAAGTGTGTCTTGTTTTTAACTCCATGATAATGTAGTCCTCCCTCATCTGATGCTTCTAAGTCTTGTTTTGTTTGTCTCAGTGCTCTCTCATGTCTTACTACACTCTGTGTTGTCAGCTCCTCATTGTCAGTATTTACAATTTCAGTAGGGACCATATTAGTATTTTTGCTCACAGCAAAGGGAATGAAAATTGTTAGTCCTATCCAAACTAATACCAGTATAACTATACTACATACACATACTTTCACATACTTTGCAGCATGTTTTGCAACAGCTGCCGCTAGGTCTACCATTCACGCTTGAATCAGACATTTTGGCTCAGAAGAAGTTTCTCGACCCCTCTTTGTGACTTTACACGAGTAGCTTACTTTGTGCAAATTCACGGTGGCTCGTCTTCTTCTTCGGCAGAGTACTCAGGGACGGGTTCTCCGTCGCTCTCGTCAGTTATATCAAGATCTTCAAATTCTTCCAAAACAAGTGTCCATTCAGGTGACTTGTACTTTTTGTTTTGCCTCTTTATTCGATCACTCCTTCTTTTGGAGGTATTTTCTTGTTGCTCTGCTATGCGAGCACTTCTCCTTTCTTCTGCACGTTTTTCTTCTACCGTTTTTATCCTTAGCCTCAATTTCTTGACAAATCCAGGCTCAATGTGCTTTCTTTTCTTAAGTCTTTTAGTTGGTATTTGGACTTTGTTTTCTTCTCTTGCCCTTTTGTTTTCATTCGTTTGCGGCAACTCTGCTTCAGTTTCTCCCTCTTCTATCTGACTAGTTCCAGGGCTAGCATCTATCTCTTCTGCCTGGTTACTAATCTGGCCTTGTTCAGGACAGTTTTGTGTTTGTTTTTCAAATGTCTCTGTTTCTGTTTCCTGAACACGTTCTTCTAATCCTATCTGATCCTGTTCAAGCACTTCGATCTCTGGACTTTCTTCTGCTCGAACTATTACGCTGTGTCTAGTCTGTCCCTTCTCGACATCAGGAGACAGTGGAGGAGTATCAATCACTTGCTCTGTATCATTCACTTGTTCTATCCCTGTCTGACCTTCTCCTTCCTCAGTTTTGATGTGAATCTCAAGATCCTGAGGTTCTTCGCCTGTGCCTTGCTTTTCCTCTCTAGTCCACTCTCTACCTTCACAAAGTCGTTCTCTTGTTCGAATGGGGTCTTCAGTGAGATCAATCAAAGGAATCCACTCTTCTGGCCATATGCTCGGCAGCTCGTCTTCAGCTACTTCTGGCTCAGCTTCTTGGACCCCTTCAGCAGGCCGGGCTCTTGGCAGTTCGTTATCAACAATTCTTGGGCCAACGTCTGCTGATTCTGCAGCTCGACTGGTACTGGGCTGTACGTCGTAAGCTACTTCTGGTCTGGCTCCTGCAGAGTCCTCTGCTGGACGCCCTTCTTCTTCAGGCTCTTCGTCTGGTAATACCTTCTGGGTGTGGCTGGCGTGTATCCAATGTGGAACCCCTGCACACTTTACTGCTGTAGTTGTTACCAGGATCACCTGACGCTTCTCTCCCCACCTGGGCTCCAGGCAGCTCTTCCGAGTATGCTTCTTTATCTTGACCCAGTCCCCCGGGACCAGTTTGTGGAGAGGAGTCGTTGGATTGAGGATGGCGTCTTCTCCGATCTGGCGAGAGATAGAACGCACTTGGTCACCCAATCTCTTGCAGTATTCAAGCACCAAATCATCAGTAATACTCAACAGTTTGCTTCCTGGCACCCATGCTTGTCTCATCACTCTTCCCATAATGATTTCATGCGGACTTAGGCCTGTCTTGCGGTCAGGAACACTTCTGAGTCCCATCAGGACCAAGGGCAGGGCCTTCACCCAGGTCATGCCAGATGCATCACACAGTTTTGCTAGTCTGTTTTTGATAGTTCCATTTACTTGTTCCACTATTCCAGAAGCCTCTGGACGGTATGCACAGTGAAGCTTTTGTGAGATTCCAAAGGCCTTACAGAGTTCGTCGATCACCTCATTCTGAAAATGTCGGCCTCTATCTGATTCAATAGTGACTGGAACCCCGAACCTAGGTATCAGTTCTTTTAGTAAGCACTTAGCTACTGTCATTGCGTCATTTTGGGGAGTAGGGAAGGCTTCCACCCACTTTGAAAATAAACAGACAATGACAAGGACATATCGCTTCCCTTCACAACGGGGCATGGTGATGAAATCAACCTGTATTCTCACAAAGGGACCCCCTGACCTCCCAATTTTTCCCAGTTCCACCGCAGTTTTCTTTCCTGCGTTCATCCTTTGACATGGCAGGCACCTCTGGCAGAGGGACTCTGCTACTTTCCCGAACTTTTTACTGTACCAAGTCTGTTGGAACACTAGGATCATGGCGTCCCTACCAATGTGTGATCCTTCATGTATCAATCTTGCCATTGTGCTGAGTAAGTGTCTACGTAACACAGGCATACCAGTTGGGCCCAAGATGACACCATCCACACGTCTTGGTCTACACCCATCTTCCTTCCACTTCTCTCTCTCTTGCCAAGGTGCCGCCTGCTGCCACTCTTTCACTTCATCCCATGTAGGCACTTCTTCAAACACTTGAAGTTGGCAGCTGGTTCCTGGCCCCCCTCGTTTTGGATTTATGATATACCGATCTCTGGCGCACCATTGGGCCACTCGATCAGCAAAATCATTTCCCAGTGATACAGTGTCCATGCCCTTCTTATGAGCAACACATTTTACCACTGCCAGTTCCTTTGGTAACTGGATAGCCTCTAAAAGGTCTTGAACAACTTTTCCATTTCGAATAGGGGTACCTGATGAAGTCAGGAACTCCCTCTGTAGCCACAACTGGCCAAAGTCAAGCACAACCCCATAACAGTACTGACTGTCAGTATACACTGTTATGCGTAGGTTTTTCCCAATTTTGCAAGCTTTTATCATAGCGATCAATTCGGCTACTTGTGCAGACTTTATATCAAATAGATAACCTGCTTCTTCAATTTTGGTTAAGGAGACTACCGCATAGGCAGCACTCAGGCCTCCTTGTTCATGTCTTAGACATGAACCATCTACAAATAATTCCTTGTCATGCACAGGCAATGGTGTTTCTTTAATGTCTGGGCGTGGCTTGGTGTTGAACTCTGTTAAATCAATGCAATCATGCTCCTAATCCACCCCACCTTCCATATCCATTGGGTCGGGGAGTAGGGTGGCAGGGTTCAGAATACTGCACCTAACAATGTTTACATTTGCAGCACCCACAAGAATCCTCTCGTATTTAGTCAGCCGACTAGGGGTGAGATACTGAGTCTTTGTCCTGGTCAGTAAAATTACCACTCCATGTGGGACATACACAGTTACCGGATGTCCCATGACAACGGACTCACTCTGCTCTAAACTTGCGCAGGTAGCAGCTACTGCTTTCAGACAACCTGGTAATCCAGCAGCCACTGGATCCAGGGTGGCAGAGAAATATGCCACAGGCCTTCTGGTTGTGCCATGATCTTGTGTCAAGACTGCCAACGCGCAATTATCGCGAGTGTCACAGAATAGGGCAAATTCTTTGGAATAGTCTGGCATTCCCAACGCAGGGGCTGTACACAGACAATCTCGCAGTTTGGTGAAGGCTGTTAAGCTTTCATCATCCCATTCTACAATATCTGGTGTTCCTCTCTTGGTCATTTTTATCAAGGGCCTAGCTAGGACTGCAAATCCCAGAATCCACTGCCTGCAGTATCCTATCACTCCCAGGAACATTCTGATCTCTTTCTGAGTACGGGGTAACTGCATCTTTTGAATTATTCTCACTCTTTCTGATGTTACTTTCCTGACACCTTTCTCTATCTGGTGTCCCAGATATTTCACTGATTTTGCACAGAACTGTAATTTGTCAGGGGCCACTTTATGTCCCTTCTCACTCAGGTGGTTCAGTAGGGCAATGGTGTCAATCACACAATCCCTATGACTTTTAGACGCCACCAAGAGGTCGTCTATGTATTGCACTAGGACAGAGTTCCCAGGTAAGATCAAAGTTTCCAAACATTTTTTCAAGATCTGATTAAAGATAGAGGGGCTCTCTGTGTACCCTTGAGGGACCCGGTTCCAGACATACACGTGACCATTGAAGGCAAATGAGAAAAGAAATTTGCTATCTGGATGCAAGGGAATGGAAAAGAAGGCATGACATAGGTCTATCACAGTGAACCACTCAGCATCCCAGGGAATCTGATACAGAATCACTGCTGGGTTCGGGACAATAGGGCAGCAGGGGACTACTATCTTGTTGACTTTTCGTAGGTCCTGCACTATTCTGTACTTGCCACTAGGCTTCTTGATGCCCATAATCGGGGAGTTACATGGGCTACTCATTACTTCCTGTATGATGTTTCCTTCTAGCAATTTCTGTATTTCCAGAGTGACACCTGCTCTCACTTCTGCATTCATCCTGTAGGGTTTAGTATTGGGGTATACTGCATTGTCCTTGATGGCTATCTGTATGGGGTCCACGTTTTTCATCAACCCTACATCTTTCCCAGTAAAGTCCCATACCTCTGGCTTCACTGCTTCTTGGAGTTCTTTGGGCAAATCCTGCATGGTCATTCGTTTAATTTCTGAGTCAGGTCTGATTAACATTAATTTATAAATGCCGTCTTCATCTGGGGTCTGAATTTCAACACCCTTTGGTGTGCAAAAAATGGTACAGTTCATTTTGCACAGCAAATCACGTCCCAGTAAGTTCACTGGACCGGTGTCACAAACGACAAATCTATGCATTTCCTTAAAGTTTCCAATTGAGATCTCCATGGGCTTGGTAACAGGAGTACTAATTAATTGATTAGATACACCCACTACTTGGATGGCTTCTCCCGAGAGGGGTAGGTTTGGAACGTCCACTGTTCTCACAGTAGAACGGGTAGCACCAGTGTCCAACAGAAAAGTGACATCATTTCCGTCAACCTTTCCTTCAATGTATGGTCCGGACTGGTCTACTGGCAAGGAGGCGCCAAGTACGCACTCCTCGTCCTCCCCTCTCAGGCCCCGTCAGTACTGGTCATCACAAAGGAAGGTATCATTTAACAAATACTGCGAAGTTGCTGCATTTCTGTTCTCATTGCTTTCCCAGACTTCTATCTCATCACCCTCTGTGCCTTTTCCCTTATGCACTTGCTTTGGAGCTCGGGGCACCTGAACCCTTTTTACCTGTGGTTGAGTCTTTCTTGGTCTTTCTTACTGCGTCTGTGGAGTTAAATCAGGTGTTTTGGGGTTATCGTCAGGCAAATAAGGACACTCGTTACGCCAGTGTCCAATTTCTCCGCACTGGTGACAGGGAAATTTCTTCATAGCCTCTTCCCTGCTCATTTTGGGCCGGGGCTTACCTCCTCCCCCACCCCCAGGACCTTGGTTCTGAGTGTTTTTGACCATATTGCTTAACTGTTTTTCCTGCTGTTCTGCGAGCTTCACTTGAGCCCACATGACCTTTTCCTTGAGAGCCTTTTTCTTTTCTGCCATCTCGTCCTCGCAGTACTTTGCGTACCGCAGGACCTCGTCTATCTTTTTGGAGTGCCAATGGTTGACAAATGACATATTTAGAGTTAATTAATTAATAATTTACAATAATTTATAATTAATATATAAAAATATTTATTAAATAATACAAAAAACAAATGACCACGGACAACTGGAAGTTTTAAAATCTTTATCTAAAGTTCGTTTTCTTCTAGCATGAGAATTACAAGAATAAGGCAATCAATAATCAAGATAACGAAAAGTACATAACTATAGAGAAATAAAGTCAGGGTAATCATGGAAATGCTAATATGAGATGCAACAAGAAACGCTATGCATTTAAGGCAAAAGTTCTTTAGACAGTTTAAGAAAGGCCGTTCTAGACCATATCAAGAAATGACAAACTGCAATGCAAAATATGATTTCTAAAAGGTAGGGTAACATGGGAACACGTTATGAAAATATGCAAATGACTTTACGTTTCAATAGTTGCGGCAAAAGCATGGAAAAATCAACATATGCGAAGGTGTCTCTTTATTGAAGCAAAAGACAGAAAATTAGAAAGGTGCAAGTTTAAAGAACTTAGAGCGATATTTACCTAGACTGGTGTGGAAACCAAACCCTGGCCAAGGGTCAGTTAAGGACAGGAAACCCTCAAGGAAGGATACCCCTCAAAGGACGATTCAGAAAAGGGGGTGGTGATGAACAGAGTGTCTGAATTAAGCAGACCACTCTTACCCAGTCCAAAGATCAGGGCTTGATCCATCACCGTTATTTATCTCACTGCCCCATCCCAGCTCAGAACCTGGTTTTTTGAATCCTGATGGAGCGGTGAGAAAGGGACTCATGTCTGAGTATACCCTGCCACACCTATAGTGGCCAAAAACGATTCAGAAAAGGGGGTGGTGATGAACAGAGTGTCTGAATTAAGCAGACCACTCTTACCCAGTCCAAAGATCAGGGCTTGATCCATCACCGTTATTTATCTCACTGCCCCATCCCAGCTCAGAACCTGGTTTTTGAATCATGATGGAGCAGTGAGAAAGGGACTCATGTCTGAGTATACCCTGCCACACCTATAGTGGCCAAAAACGATTCAGAAAAGGGGGTGGTGATGAACAGAGTGTCTGAATTAAGCAGACCACTCTTACCCAGTCCAAAGATCAGGGCTTGATCCATCACCGTTATTTATCTCACTGCCCCATCCCAGCTCAGAACCTGGGAACCCCTCAAAGGACAGCAGGTGCAGAATGGACACCCAGGACAGGACAGGATACCCTCAGATTAGGAATCAGGACAGGACCTCAGGACAGGACAGGAAACCCTCAGGACAGGACCGCTCAGGACAGGACCGCACCCGCAGTTTGGAAGCAACGCCTGCGCTCCAACCTCTCTGCAGCTATCGATCAAGACCCCGATTGGGTCAGCGAACTCCCAGCAAAGTGCTTCGCCAGCACTTTAAGGTTCAGTAGAACCTTAGTCTATGGTCAATTTCGGACAGAGTGCTCCGCAGCGCTCTGTATCTTCAGTCACCTATTGAGTGCGATGGGTCAGTGACAGGTCAGCTAAACCCGACAAGTCGGACAATTTCCCTAGGTGAACCCAGGGTAGATATACAGTTTGGGGACGGTGTACCACCCCCCAATGTTGCAAAGTGTCAGAATCCCTCAATTTGGATTGGTCCTAAGGTAGGATTTGGGTAACACACCAATCAGAACACACTATTTGGAGGCCTTATTTACATCTTTGGGTACCGCCTAGCGAGATTGGGGTTCTCACGAGAAAAGTCCAGGGAAATACGGTGACAAGTGTACATTATTTCAAAATGGGGACACATGACTCTGTCCTGCTGAGTTCGCAGGTCAGTTCTCAGGAGCATCTTGCCCATCCCTGCCAGCTGGCTGAGTTCCACCAGCCAAGGTTGCCGTCTCCCCAGGCAGATGATCATGCGCATTAAGGACCTCCAAGATGGCTTTCGGCTCAGTCAGACCCCCATTCCCCGCGGTACATGAAAAGTAAGCGAAAACAAATTAATACATAGAAATAACGATATGAAAACACCTCATTGGGTTTGTACTTTCAACTTATCACTATAAAATATACTTATGCAGTCTAAATGTTAGCTACATATACACAAGCACAAGAGCAGTGGCACGAGCAGTACCACGTTACTGGCAAAGCTACGTATTACGCATGCGCAACTATCTCCCTCCAAAACCTGCAAACACATCAGGACACGTGAGTGTGACTGACGCATGCGCAGACACCTATTTCAAAGCAGCGGCCATTTTAAAGACTTAAATTAATGATATTAGGAATACACATAGGCAAGCTTCGTGGTAATTTCGTGGTACCCAAAGATGTAAATAAATACATTTTAAATAAATTTAAAATTATATATATTAAAAAACCATATCATGCTTTTACAGTACTACTTTATAATACTTTCCGTATTATACGCCTTGTACTTTATAACCATATTATGATTGTAGCAGTACATTCCTTATGCTTGAGAAAGAAGACTGTTCAATAAATACTTTTTATTGAAAATGCCCGTCTCTCTAGTTTCTCAGCACCTCTGGTGAAGCGAAGCATGCACGATTGACTAAGTAAAATAGCTATCTTTTGTTTTCGCGACTCTAGAGATTGATTTCTTATTCTTGGGAAACAAAGTTTTCATGTTTATGCGGTTGCCAGAAACTGATCCCTTCTTGTGAATTCAAGAACGTTTCTAGTGACCTCTGAGCTAGCTGGCACTCACAATTAAGTCTAACATATACGATAGAGACCTAGTCGACTTCAGTCCTACGTCTAAACTATAGTATATTTTATTCCAATGCGCAGAGCCTATTGGGAATATAGGAACTACACTACTACACTCAGGGAATTCAAAATGGCATCAAATGAAACAGAAGATTGCAGCCCACCAAGGCATCAAGCCATACCCCTGTCCCCAAAGGGACAGGGGTATGGCTTGATAGGAGATAGGAGGTTTTCCCCACTTAAAGAGGTTGCTCAACTCTAAAAATGGGGTGAGGCATTCCACTAGACATCCAGGATTTTGCATTTGGGCCAAAGTAAAGGGTTACAGGAGCTGCATTCTGACATTGGCCACACCCCACCCAAAAAGGGACAAACTTGTTTGTCTGCCCCCCTAATGACTGGCAGGGGCAGAAAGCCCAGTAAACACCAGAGATTTCAAAATGGCTCAAAGCAGACACAAAGAAGGTGGCATGGAGCCATACCACTGCCCCAGACATGGCAATGGTGTCTTTCTGCCCCATGGGGCATACAGAAAGTGTGCCCAATTGGGGAGGTTGCCTCAAATATGCCCCCTCCACCCCGGGTGGAAAGCCCACTGGACACCAAGGGGCAGATTTACAATTACTGGCGCATCCCTGCAAATTAGCAGGGATGCGTCAGTAATTGTGCGCCGCAGCTCCGCCACCCATGATGCGCCGCATTTACAATGCGGCTCACCATGGGGCAAAAACGGCACAGATGTGTCACGCATCTGTGCCGTAAAGGCAGCGCACTGCTGGAGTTGCGTCGCAAGCACGACGCAGCTCCAGCAATGCTCTGGGGGGGGCCTATTCTTCCAATGCTGCATCAAGCCTTACGCCTGCTTCAAGCAGGGCTTTACAACGTGACATATCTCCCAGATGAGTCATGTTATAAATACCCCTCTCCATGGTGCAGGATTTGCGCCACCACTGCGTCACAAAAGTGATGCAACGGCGGCGTAAAAGAGGTGCAAAGGGCTTGTAAATCTGCCCCCAGGAATTTGGCATTTACAGAAAAGGAAAGGGATATGGGCACTGCACTCTGACTTGGCCACACCAAACAAGACAAACCAGTCTTTCTGCCACCTTAGGCAGTCAGGGTTTTGCCCCTTATTTTCCCTCATGGGGAAAAAGCCCACTAGACACAAGAAAATTCAAAATGGTGCCAAAACAAACAAAAGAAGGGAGCGGCATACCCTGGCATCTAGCTATATCCCCCGTAAGGGGCAATTGTGCCTTTATGCCTTCCTGGGGCAGAGATGATGTTTGTCCCAACTCTGAAGCTTACCCTATATCTGCTTCCTGGGGGTATTACGCCCACTAGGCACCAATGGGTTTATATTGTAGGCTAAAAAAGGGTGGAAGGCATGTTATTCTGGAATTCAACCCCCCCCCCCCACACCTCCACTCAAAAGGGACTTTCTGCCTTCCCACCCCCTATGGGGACAGAGAGAGGGTTTGCTCTTTATTTGCACTGGGGACATAGAAAGCCCAATAGACACCTTAGAATTCAAAATGGCAAGAAACAAAAACAGTATGAGCGAGCCTATCTTGCCATCAAGCCACACACCTGCCACAGAAGGGTCAATAGTATCCCTGGGGGCAGATAGGTTGTTTACTCCAACCGGGAATATTGCCCCAAATCTTCCCCCAGGAGGTGTAAAAAGCCACCAGTCAGCACAGTTTTTGCCTTTGGTGTAAACAAAAGGGATGTAGGCATTGCACTCTGGGATTGGTATCATCCTCAACCCAAAAGGGACAAACCAGTATCCCCCAGCCTCACAGGAGCAAACAGGGGGTTTGCCTTACAATCTGTACTGGACGGCAGAAAGACCACTAGACACCAGAGAATTCAAGATGGCACCAAAACAAACAGGAGTAGAGGGTGGCCTACCCTTGAGTGGAACCATAACCCTGCCCCAGATAGGGCAATAGTATATTTCTGCCACCCAGGGGATAGATAGGAGTCTTGTCCCAGTTGGGGAGGGTGCCCTATTCTTCCCCTGGGGTATAAAAATCCCACTAGACTCCAGAAATTTTGCAGAGAGGGTCAAAAGGAAAGGGTGCGCGTTGCACTTTAGCACTGGCCCCAACCCGACAGGTACAATACCACTTTTTTCTGCCTCCCCAGAGGGGCAGAAAGAGTCACAGCAAAGGGGACAAATGAAATTAAATGAAAATACATTTTGTAAAGCACTTAAATGCCCACAGGCGTCTTGACACTGGTAGCATAGTAGAAGGATGGTTATGACAGCTTGTTGAGAGCTATAAGTTAAAAAGCCAGGTCTTAAGATTCTTTCAAAACACAGGGAAGAACTCGTCTTCATGTTGAAGGCTAGGGTGATCTACTCTTTGGTTGTGCCAAACGCAAAGCTTCTACTTTTTCTAAACTTGGGCACTTTAAGATTGGCTGCTGAGGATGATCGAAGTGGCCTAGCGGTAATGTATCTGGTTAGTTTATTGCTGAAATAGTCTGGGCCTTCTCCATGTAAGGCCATATAGGCGATGCACTGCACCTTAAAGGCTAACCTCTTACCAACTGGCAGCCAATGAAGCTCTACTAGAGCCTTAGCCACTAAGCTTTGTCTAGGTATTCCCAGCAAAAGACAAGCTGCTGAGTTCTGCAGAATTTGCTAAGGAGCGACTTCTGTAAACTGATGTACAGACGATTACAATAATCTATTTTGGATAGAGTTAGGGCAGTTATCACTAGTTTCTTCAGCTCCAATGGAATAAGTGGTCAAATCTGTCTCTTTTAACTTAAAAAAGGCACTTGAAGTAATGGCATTCACTTGTCTGTCAAACAAAAGATGGATATCAAAAATCACACCCAGATTTTCCACCTTAGTGACCGGGGTTGGAATGGAGCCAAGCTCTACCGGCCACCAATTCGGTGAGTAAAATGAGGTATTATTTCTCACCAATAACACTTTCGTTGTATAGGAATTCAACTTCAGATAGTTGCACAGATCAAGTTACATGCATCCAGCTGTTAACCCTTTGGTGATATTCCGTTATGTTCACAGGCACACAAAATCCCTCTGCTTTAGACAGCAGAGGGACTTCGGGGCATATTATCAAGGGGGTTTATCTCCGCTTTTTTGGCTTTAAAAGCCAAGAAAGCGGAGATAAAATTATCTCCCTATTACCTAGCTGTCGCTAACACCAGTTAGCGACAGCTAGTAGGAGATAGCGACCATCTCGGGCCCCACTTTGCATGTCAGTGATATTATCACTAATGGCATGCAAAGTGGGCGTGCCAAGATGTTAGCGACTGGAAACAGTCGCTAACATCGCTATCTCCTATTACCAACTTTTGGAGATATTCGCGTTAAGCGCAAATATCTCCAAAAGCTAACACCTGCCCTGAGCAGTTCTTAGCCATGTTATCCAATGGGAGGTGGATAACATGGCTAAGAGCATTAGCTCGGTAATGCATGAATATCACTGACTTTTCAGCGATATTCATGCATTGCGGCCGTTTTTTATCGCATTTGCGATAAACCTTGGTAATACGAAGGTTTATCTGCGATAAAAATCGCCGCAGCTTAGCGGTAAATTTTTGTCTCTAACCAAGCAATAGCGATAATTATCGCTATTGCTTGGTAATATGCCCCTTCCTTTTTAAAATTTTTTGCCTCAGGAGGTGGAGAAGAGCTTCCCCAACCTAGTTTCAGTTTCATTTTTTCGGTGCTCATGGGGCTATCACAGCCCCGGAGCACCAAATTACGTGGGAAAGGTATCATTGGAAAGGTGAGAATCTCCCCTTTCCAATGGAACCCTTCCTTAGTGAATCCCTGGTAGGATCCACCCACTAGGTCTCAGGGAGGGATGAGCGGCCCCTTCGGCAAGGGCCTTTGCTTCCCCCATTAAAAGTGGCATATCTGGTCTTTCTGCGGGCAGTAGCCCCATTCTGTCCCCCAGGGGGGTAGAAGGTACCTTAGATGTCAGGTATTTTTTTTTTTAGGTATGGGGAGGGGCCGCCCAGAATGGGCATGCCAATGCCCCCACCCTTTGACCCGAAAAAATGCAAAAGTCTCTCTGACCACCCAGGAGGCAAATAGGGGCAATAGCCCCTGATCTACCTCCTGGAGGGGTAGAAGGTCCACTAGGCAACAGGGATTATTTATTCCTAGGGGTTGGGGCTGCCCTAAATGGGTCTGCCAATGCCCCACCGTAAAAGAAATTGCCATAGTCTTTTTGCCCCCTGGGCATCAGATGGGGGTAATAGCCCCTTATCTGCCCCTTCCCAAGAGGGGCAGAAAGCCCACTAGGCACCAGGGATTATTCTTTTTTAATGTTCAGGGGTGGGGGCTACCCAGAATAGACATGACAATACCCCCACCCACCCCCCAAACAAATGCCACAGACTTTTTGCCCCACCAGAAGGCAGATGAGGGCAATAGCCCCTGATCTGGCCCCCCTGGGGAGGGGGGGCAGAGAGCCCACAAGTCACCAGGGATTACAGCTGGCTTTTTTTTTTTTCATAGGGGTGGCGGCCCAGAATGGGCATACCAATGCCCCCACCATCCCAAAAAAATAGCCACAGTATTTCTGCCCCCCCAGTGCAGCAGAAAGTCCTCTAGGCACTCTCTTTTTTTTTTGCAAAGTGCCTAGTTGTGGATTGTGGGCCCTAGCGCAGCCGGCGCCTAAGGAAATCTAGCAAAACCTGTATGTTTATGAATACTAGGCACCAAGAAACAACAAGAAGGGGGTGATTTGTGTGGCTCTCACCAGGTTCTATTACCCAAAATCCCTTCCAAACCTCAAACTTTGTAAAACAAAACACATTTTCCTCACATTTGTGTGATGGAAAGTTCTGGAATCTGCGTGGATCCACAAAATTCCATCCACCCTGCATCCCCCAAAGTCTCTCGATAAAAATTGTACTTCACTTGTGTGGGTAAGCCGAGTGCCCAAAACAGGAAACCGGACAAAACGCAACGTGGACACACCACATTTGTACAGTTAAAACTAATCCTTTTTTTGCAAAGTATCTAGCTGTGGAATTTAAAGCCTAGCTCTGCCCGTACATAAGAAGACCTAGCAAACCTATACATTTTTAAAAACTAAACAACCAAGGATATCCAGGAGGGGATGACTTGTGTGACTCTCAGCAGGTTTTGTTACCCAGAACCCCTATCAAAACACAAACTTTGTAAAAAAAAAAAACATTTCCCCCAAATTTCTGTGATGGAAAGTTCTGGTCCACAAACTTCCACCCACCCCGCATTCTCCGAAGTCTCCTAATAAAAATAATTCCTCACTTATGTGGGTGGGCCAAGTGCCCCTGGCAGGGAAGGACCCAAAACGTATTGTGGACACCTCAAAATTACCTATCACAAAAATACCTGGTTTTGCAAAGGGGCTCACATGGGTTTTTGGCCCCGCGCTCAGCTAGGGAAACCTACCAAACCCAGACATCTTTGAAAACCAGACACCCAGGGGAGCACAGGGAGGTATGGTTTGTGCAGACCCCCCAACGTTTTCCTACCCAGAATCCCCAGCAAACCTCAAGTATAGCTGAAAGAAAAAATCTGATTTTTCTCAAATTTCTGTCTAGGAAAGTTTTAGGATCACTGGGCCAACACAAATTCCCTACCACCCAGCTTTCCCCAGGTCTCCCGATAAAAATGGTACCTTACTCATGTGGGTGGGCCAAGTGCCTGTGGCAGGGCTCACATGGGTTTTTGGCCCCGTGCTCACAGCCACCTAGGGAAACCTACCAAACCCATACATTTCTGAAAATGAGCTACTTTGAGTAGTCCAGGGACGTATTGCTAGCCTAGATCCCCCAAAGTTCACCTACCATGAATCCCCTGAAAACCTCGAATTTAGCTGAAAAAATCACTTTTTCTAAACACAATTGTAGAGCAACTGTTATTACTTATTGACTTTGTATGCATTTCTGCATTCCAAATTTAACACAATGTGTAAAAACTCTGCAGCAAAGGAGCTACATCACTGGATCACTAGGTGCACAAACAAGCTTGCACCCCTCCGCAAGCCCGACAAACAGCACCCCCTGAAGGCCACCTGGTTCCCCACCAACCTCCAAGAAGCCAGACGCTCCTGCAGATGCCTCGAAAAACAATGGAGAAACAGAAAAACCATGAACACCAGACCGCCTACAAGAACATCGTGACAGAATACCACTAACTCATCCTCCAAGAGGACCATCATCCGGAACAAAATCCTCACCAACTCGAGCAACTCGAAGGAACTCTTCAACATAATCCAGCATTTCACCAAACCCCCCAGCGAAGCAGCAGACGGCCTACCTTCTCAGGACCTCTGCAACAAGCTTGGCTCCTACTTCCACCTGAAAAGCAAGGTCCTCTATGAGAACTTCAGTAAACATACTCCAGAAACCACCCTCCCCCATAGCGATAACAGCCAGCCCACCATCACCACCTAGACACTGGTCACCACCGAAGTTACCACTACGACCATGAAGAGCACCCACTCGGGAGCATCCACAGAACCCTGCGCACATCTTCCACAGAACCGCCACCATAGTGCCTGAGCTCCGCCGCACCATCAACGCCACCTCCGAATCTGGCGTCTTCAACTGGAAGAAGACAGCGGTCAAGCCCCTCCTCAAGAAACCCTCTACTGACCCTGAGGACCTGAAGAACTACCATTCTATCTCTCTCCTTCTCTTTGCAGCTAAGGTCAATAAGAAAATCGTCAACGACCAGCGAACCACCTTCATCAAAGAGAACATCCTCCTTGACTCTTCCCAGTCTGGATTCCGCAGTAACCACAGCACCAAGACCGCCCTCCATGCTGCCACCGATGACATCCGCACGCTCCTTGACCAGGGCCCCACCACGGCCTTCATCCTGCTAGATCTCTCCGCATAGTATCGTACGTCGACGACACCCAGCTCTTACTCTCCCTCATGAAGAATCCCAAACACCAGATGCAGCTTCCAGGAAGTAAAGGAAGACTTTGCAGCCTGGATGAGCAGAAGCTGCCTAAAACACAACTCTGAGAAGACAGAAGTCCCGTCCTTGGACCCTCCCCACCACATGGTACAACACCTGGTGGAGCCCCACCCTCGGAAACCCTTACACCCCTATGGACCAAATCCAGTACCTTTGAATCATCCTCAACTCCTCCCTCACTATTACTCACCAGATCAATGCCGTCGCCTGCATCTGCTTCAACCCCCTCCCCATCCTCCTCAAGACCTTCAAGTGGATCCCCCCTATGCCAGAAAGACTGTCACCGCGCACTCATAACAAGCAGACTGGACTACAGAAACACCCTCTACACTGGGATCAACAAATTCCTGCTCCGCAAACTCCAGAGCATCCAGAACAGCGCAGCCAGACTCTTCCTCCGCAGGACCCCACAACATGAGCACATGAGCAAACACCTCGAGACTTCCACTGGCTCCCCATCGAGAAGAGAGCAACCTTCAAACTACTCACCCACGCCTACAAATCACTCCACTACATCGGCTAAACAGTCTTTTTCCATGTACCCAAAAGAAACCTTCACTCAGCTGACCTCGCACAGATCCACAGATCCACAGATCCAGAGCAGGTGGAAGAGCCTTCTCCTAGGTTGCTGCCAAGGCCTGGCACGAGCTCCAACTCAACATCAGATACTCTGCTACTCTGCACATCTCAGGAAGAGCCTCAAGTCCTTGATTTTTGGCTAACCCAGAGATGCATCCCCTCCCCTCCAGTGCCTTGAGATCATTGCAGGTGAGTAGCACGCTTTAAAATTCCCAGATTATTTGAAAGAAGTCACTTTGAAAAATATCCTATAATTCACACAAGTATGGGTACCCACAATTTCAGAGATGTGCAAATAGCTACTGCTTCTAAACTCTATATTTTGTTCCCATTTCGGAAATACATAGGTGTCCTTGATACCTATTTTTCCCTCTTTATATTTTACCAAATGAATTGCTATATACCCGGTACACAATAAAAAACCATTGCAATACTCAGATCAGTTATTGGCTCTTGGTTCCTCAGGTTCTTGGTAAACCTCCAAGTCCTATATATCACCACAACCAGAAGGGTCTAGCGGACGTAATAGTATATTGCTTTAAAAGATTTCATATTTAGAAGATGTTACAGGTGAATACGTTGGCACAAGGGGTTGGTTTTTTTCAACTAACTTTCAATTTCTTCTTTTCACCTGTTAGTTTCTATAAATAAAACCTTGAAGGAGCTACACAAATGACTCCTTGCTAAATTCAATATGTTGTCTACTTTTCAGAAATGAATAGCTTTTCAGGATTCATTATTACTTTTACACCAATTTCTACGACTAAGTGGAAGGAGGTTGAAAGTACAAAAAGTAGCTCAAATAGGCTATGTCTCAATAAACTGTAATATATTTTGGTTTTCTGACAAAGTCTGTCTGTTCCTGAAATTTGTGAAGATGGTGATTTCAGCACCACAGACTGTTTGTTGATATCATTTGCAGGAAAAAAACAGACACTTTCTCCTGCAGCACTTTTTCCACATTTTTCAAAATAAAAAAACAATATAGCTTGATTTTCATTAATTTCTGGGTCCCCTAGAGGGGAATCCACAAACCCTGGGTACCTTTAAAATCCCCATGATGTTGGAAGAAAAGCACACAAATTTGGCCCGCATAACGTATGTGGACAAAGGGTTACAGGGGCATAAGCTCAAACTACCCAAAGGAGCCCAAAAAAAGGCTTAGCATAAGGGTGTAAAAGGCCTAGCAGCGAAGAGGTTAACTTGATGCATGCAGTTGCTGAAGGTAGCCGCTGAACCTTTGTGGTTGCCAGGAACTAAGACAATAATTGGTGTGTCATCAGCATAGCAGACAACCCAAAAAACAAATTTCTAATCAATGTGGCTAGTGGAGCCATGTAAAGATTGAATAGGGTGGGCTTATGGATGATCCCTGCAGAACCGGACAAGAGAGTAAAAAAGATTCTGAGCAGTAGCCATCCACAGGCTTCCCTCTATCTGTGAGAAAAGAGGCTAATTATGATAGAGCTGAGCCACGAATACCCAGAGATTCAACAAGTCAGCCAGAATCCTATGATTGACCATGTCGAATTGTGCCGAAACGTCAAGAAGGATGTGCGCTGCAGAGATCCCCCAACAAGCAATGCCCTTAGTTGCTCTGTGACAGTAATTAGAGCCAGTTCCGTACTGTGTTGGCAGCATAACCCGAACTGTGAATTACCCAATAGATCATTTGATTCCAGGAAGATTGTAAGCTCTTTATTAATTGCCTTTTCTGCAATTTTGACTGTAATAGGAAGCCTGGAAAAAGGGCGATGATTATTAGCAATGGAAGGGTCTAACTGGGGTTTCCTTAGCGGTGAGAGCACTAAAGCAATTTTCATATTTAAACCTTCCTAAACATTTAATGAATACTTGGCGTTGAAACACCCGCTATAGTTTGGGAAACTGCTTGTAGGTTATCTGGAGGACAGGGATCCGATGGAGACCCTGAGCTGGTGTTGAGTATTAACTCATGCACTCACTGAGTGGGCTAAAGAATGGTGATGGATTAAACCCGGATCCCCTTTTGTATCGCTTTGTTCGCCCTAAGTGTGGCAGGGTATGCTCAGACGTGAGTCCCTTGCTCACTTGGCCACTGGATTCAAGATAGCCTGGCTGATGAGGATTATGAATCCGAAACCGGTCCCAGGATGCTTGTTTCCGGTCCATGGAAGACATGGCTTGGCAGTTCGGGCTGGACTGTTCCCATGAGGCACAGGGTCAGACTGATTTGCATATAGCCATGTCTGAAATGGGGTGGCTGAGTGGGCTAAAGAATGGTGATGGATTAAACCCAGCACCCCTTTTGTATCGCTCACATCAATAAGGGCAAGAATGCTGAGAAGGATGGGAAAGAAACATTTGGCAGCACTGAGTGGTGGAGTAAGCAGGTGCACCACCCCCAATTCACCCATTTTGATAGTGTGAGCAGCTGTGGAAACTCTGTTTGAGGAGCTGGTGAAAGAGTTACAAATAATAAGAACTGTTTTTTGGAAAGTGACGGAATCTCATCACAGAGCGACTGACTGATTTCCACTTTCTTTTGATTGCAGTAGTTAGCCAGTTTTTTTCAAAACTTTTTTATTAATCAACATCAGCGTATTGAGTACATTACAGAGGAAGCAATAAGACAGGCCACATGAGGACAATAGGTAAAAGGAATCAGTACAAAACATCACTTGGAAGATTTAGGGTGAAGGGGGGTCTTCACTGTCAAGGGAGAGGGGGGGTTGACATATGTCCCCACGTTAGGAGTGGCACAAGTCCCATACACAAGCTCATTTCTTAGGGCAGCCTCGGGCTTCATATACTGTCTTTTTTCTAAACATTGACCAGTGCAGATCATTCTTCAAGTCACCCACCGCGGGAGGTTGAGACGCTCCCCACCGCTGTGCAATATTTCTCTTGGGGAGCATAAGCCCCAGAGTGATTCATTGTGTCAAGCAATCATTTAAATCAGTCGGCTCCCATATATTCAGTAGGCATTTACGAGCTTCAAAAGTGAGTTTTGTGGATAACACTGTGTTAATGATGTCGTGCACATTATGCCAGTAAGGTTGAATATTATCACATTCCCAGATGATGTGCATGAAGGTACCCACCTGGCCCACATCCCCGTCTACAATTAGTTAGCTAGATTTTAATAGTAGAATACAATTTTTTACTAGAGTGTCTTACTGCCTCAATTTTATGAGAAAAATAGGCTGATTTGTCCTTCATAATCTAAGCCTTGTATTCTGCAATTTTTTTTTTATGTTTCTTTGTCCAATTGGTCATACTTAAGTCTCCAGAGACACTCTTGGCATCTACAGGACTGCTTCAATTCCCTTAAGTTTGAGGAAAACCAAGGTTGTAAGGGTGATAGTCTATTATTATTTTAAGACCTTTTAGATGGGACTAACAGATCTAAAGCTGAAATAAGCCATGTATTATATTCCCCTATCTCCTGGTCTAAGTTACCATTGAATTTGGGGGAGGAGATTTCTAGCTTGACTGATTCAATTTTATGCAAATAGTCATTCTGCCCAGATGATAACAGGGGATTTACCCCCAATTTTCCTCAGAGGGAAGACAGTCTACGAGACACCAGGGAATTCAAAATGGTGCAGAAACAACAACATGGAGGGGTTGACCTTCCCTGGCATCGAGATAGACCCTAACCCAGAAAGGGAATCGTGTCTTTCTATCCCTCATAGGTCAGACTGGTTTGTCTGAATTGGGAAGGTTGACCCATATGTGCCCCCTGGGTGGATGGAAAGCTCACTAGATACCAGGGATTTCATTTGGAGAAACAGAAAGGGGTGCTGGTGTTGCACTTTGGAAATGGCCACACACCACCCCAAAAGGGACAAGCAGGTTTTCTGCCCCCAGGGGAGGGAGGACTTGGTTTGTCAGTACGGGCTGGACTGTACCCATGAGGCACAGGGTCAAGACTGATTTGCATATGGCTGGTTCTGAACTGGTTTGGCGAAGTGAGCTAAAGAATTATGATGGTTTCAACCCAGATCTGTGACCGGGGGTGAGTGTCTGAAAAGTTTCAGCACTCCCGCCATCATATCCTTGTATTTGCTTTGTTTGCCCCAAGTTGGAAGGGTATGCCCTGTTGTGGATCCCTTCCTCACTTTGCCACTGGATTCAAGCTGTCCGGTCCCAGGATGCTTGTTTCCAGTCCAGGGAGGACCTGGCTTGGCAGTGTGGGCTGGACTTTACCCATGAGGCACAGAGTCAAGATTGATTTGCATATGGCTGGGTCTGAACTGGAGTGGTGAATTGAGCTAAAGAATGATGATGAATTCAACCCAGAACTGTGACTGCTTTAGCGGCCGTTTTTGGCCGCAAAGCGGCGCTAATTTCATCGCCCAATTAGCAAGCTGCCGCTAACAGCAGTTAGCGACAGTTTGTAGGCGATAGCGAGTGGTTTGGGGTCCGCTATGCATGTCAGCGATATTTATCGCTAATGACATGCAAAGTGGGTGTACCCAACCTGTTAGCTATCGCCTATTATTAACGCATGTGTAGCGATTAAAAAATTTGCGCTAACCGCAAATATTGCTGAAAACAAATGCCTGCTCAGACCAGTTCTTAGCCATTATATCCAATGGGAGGTGGATATTCTGGCTAAGTCCCCATTGGCGATAATGCGTGAATATTGCTGTATTACCAGCGATATTCACGCATTTTGCCGCCAACGTCGGAAATGTTATCGCATTTGAGATAAATGTTGCTAATAGCACGTTATCTCTGCGATAAAATCCAGCGATGCACGGCGATAGAAAAAAATCTCGCTTAGCTTGGTAAGCGATAAATATCGCTACTTGTTGATAATATGCCCCAGAGTTCCCAATGAGGAAGGGTTTGTTAGTTTTGTTATAGCTGCAAATGCAGCACATGCATGTGAAACATTGCACTTGTAGGTGAGTTTGAGGAGCTTGAAGCAAACACAGCACATTTTTATGTATACTTACCAGCTGCAGTAGCTCATTTCACCGACGAACTCAAGAGCTCCAAGAAGAACTGCCGAGCCCTCGAGAAAGTCTGGAAAAGGGAACCGACACCGGACAACAGGACCTCCTTCAAACTCGCCACCCGGAAACACCACCAGCTGATCCGCGCCGCCAAGAAAACAGCATTCAAGGACCGGCTGGACAACAACGCACACAACTGCAAGGAACTCTTCAACATCGTGAAAGAGCTTTCCAACCCCAGCGCAGGAAACAACGACATCACCCCATCGCAAGACCTCTGCAACTCCCTCGCTTCATACTTCCACAACAAGATCGCGGACATACACAACAGCTTCAACAACCAACCAACGCACACCATGACCGAACAACCACCCCCCACCACCACCCTCCACGCCTGGACCCCGATCAGCACCGAAGACACCATCCGCACGATGAACTCCATCCACTCCGGATCACCGACCGACCCCTGCCCTCACCACGTCTTCAACAAGGCCGACGCCGTCATCGCACCCCACCTACGAGACATCATCAACACATCCTTCGACACCGCCACCTTCCCGTAGAGCTGGAAGCACGCCGAACTCAGCGCTCTACTCAAGAAACCAACAGCGGACCCCACCGACCTCAAGAATTACCGCCCCATCTCGCTCCTCCCGTTCCCAGCCAAAGTCATTGAGAAGAACGTCAACAAGCAGATGGCCGCCTTCCTCGAGACGAACGGATCCCTCGACCCCTCACAGTCCGGCTTCCGAGCCAATCACTGCACCGAGACCGCCCTCATCGCCGCCACCGATGACATCCGAACCCTGATGGACAATGGAGAAACAGCGGCCCTCATCCTCCTAGACCTCTCCGCGGCCTTCGACACGGTCTGCCACCGCACCCTAGTGCAGCGCCTCGACAACGCCGGAATCCAGGGGAAGGCACTGGAATGGATCATCTCCTTCCTCGACGGAAGAACACAGAGAGTCCGCCTACCACCGTACAAGTCAGAGGCCACCGAAGTCATCTGCGGCGTCCCCCAAGGATCCTCTCTGAGCCCCACCCTCTTCAACGTCTACATGAGCCCCCTCACGGCCATCGTACGCAAACACAACCTCAGCATAATCTCCTACGCCGACGACACCCAGCTGATCCTCTCCCTGACCAACAACCCCGCCGCCGCCAGAGCCAACCTGCACGAAGGGATGAAAGAGGTAGCCGAGTGGATGACGACCAGCCGCCTGAAACTGAACTCGGACAAGACGGAGGTCCTCATCCTGGGCTCTTCCCCCTCCGCCTGGGACGACTCCTGGTGGCCTCCCGCCCTGGGCACCGCACCCAAACCGACAGACCATGCACGCAACCTGGGCGTCATCCTGGACTCCTCCCTCTCCATGACCAGGCAAGTCAACAACGTCTCCTCGGCGTGCTTCAACATCCTACGCATGCTACGGAAGATCTTCTGGTGGATCCCCACCGAGACCAGGAAGACCGTCACCCAGGCCCTCGTCACCAGCCGGCTGGACTACGGCAACGCCCTCTACGCCGGTACCACCGCCAAGCTCCAGAAGAGACTCCAGCGGATCCAGAACGCCTCAGCCAGACTCATCCTCGACATCCCACGAACCAGCCACATCTCCGGACATCTGAGAGACCTTCACTGGCTCCCCGTCAACAAAAGAATCACGTTCCGTCTCCTCACCCACGCACACAAAGCCCTACACGACCAAGGCCCGAGCTACCTCAACAGCCGAGTCAACTTCTACGCTCCCAAACGCCACCTCCGATCAGCCAACCACGCCCTCGCCGCCGTCCCCCGCATCCGAAGAGCGACAACAGGAGGAAGGTCCTTCTCCTACCTGGCCGCCAAGACCTGGAACTCCCTCCCGACCGACCTGCGCCTGACCCAAGACCACCTCTCCTTCAGGAAGAAGCTGAAGACCTGGCTGTTCGAGCAGTAGCGGCACCCCCCCCCCCCCCAGCGCCTTGAGACCCTTCGGGTATGTAGCGCGCTTTATAAGTGTCACTGATTGATTTATGCAGAGCTTACCTACATCTAGAAATGCCTCTTTCTTAAGCAGGTACCCCAGTATTGGTTTGAATTTCCCTATCGCTCACAAATAGGCATGTCAGACCTGTGCCTTCCAGTAATGACGGGGCTACCTGGCCAGTCTTTGCCGTATATACACCATATTCAAGCTCAGGTGCACTAACTTAAGCAAACGTAGTGTCACTATTGAACAATGTAGTTGGGACATATAGATGACTTTTACAATAGGTATTAAGAACTTTTATACACAGGTTCCAGTAAGACCAATGGCATAAAGATAAATTGTCATTCAGGCAATACGTCAACAGCCAAAAAATGCTATCACAAGAAAGGTACCCACAAAATGTGATGAATTAGTCTTCTGAATTGCTTGAACGACTAACCAGTAGGAAGCAGTATACCCTCACACAACACCCCAAGATAAGTGCCTAACCGCAACAATCATAACACCCCTGGAGGAGTGTAACACTGACAGAAACATTTGTGTGTGAATTTATGTTACCACACACGGTATAACCTCATTGGAAGTACTCCTAGAGGTGATACAATGGGTACAAGAAAAACATGGAGGTGCACCAGCCACGGATCTGGTTAAAAAAATATTTGGTGATTTTGTCATGGTTTTCTCCATTAGTTTAATAATGTTCATGGGGAAGCATCAACGACAAAACAGAGACAGGCAGCTATTCCAGCACAGGATCCGGAATGCAAGCTACCACAAATCATAGCTGAAACCTGTATCTCTGTGGGCTGTGACACCTAAGGGAGTTGAGGTTTAAAACTGCATATTAAAAGAAAAGCCAAAACTAAGGGTATTATTAAAGAGAAACCTGCACTTGAAGCTAGAAAGAAACAGAGGGAGAGGTAGAAAAAAATTAGTAGCTCTCAGGCAGAGCAGGAGTTCAGCAGGGTTGGTTACAATTTGAGAGACCACAAGCAATTTAGAAGAGCTGTATCAGTATCAGTATTCTGAAAACTGTTATTCCCATTCTTTTCAGGACATTGATGAAAGGAGGACAGAGAGAGAGGGTCAAAGTTGTTTCGTCTGTTAACTTTATTTCAGACATGAACCTATAAAAGCAATATCCCTAATAATACAGTGTAAATAAATTACTTCAATCCTGTCTAAAAACAATACATAAAAGTAGCATAAAATCAGCATAGCAAAAGTAAAACACTTGACTAGTCTATAAAATCATACAGAGTTCGATGAAAAGTGCAATTAGGTAACCCCTGTTGATGCGTTGGATTTTATTGTGTGGTTAGTAGATGTTAAAACTTTGCACCGAATTGGCCAAATGCTCTTGAAAAATTTAGCGATTAAAAAAACTATCATTGGGGACATATCAGTTCTACAGAATCTCAGAGCTATCCGGTGTCCGCAGCAACCACAGCACCGAGACCGCCCTCATCGCCGCCACCGACGACATCAGGATCCTGAAGGACAAAGGAGAAATAGCCGCCCTCCTCCTCCTGGACCTATCAGCAGCCTTCGACACGGTCTGCCACCGCATCCTATCAGCACGCCTCCAATGATGCCGGAATCCAAGGAAAGGCCCTGGCCTGGACCACATCCTTCCTCTCCGGCAGAACCCAGAGCATCCGCCTTCCACCCTTTTGCTCTAAAACCACCAAGATCATCTGTGGCGTCCCACAAGGATCCTCCCTCAGCCCGACACAGTTCAATATCTACATGGCACCCCTCGCCCACGTCGCACGACAACATAACCTCAACATCATCTCCTACGCCGACGACACCCAGCTGATCATATCCCTCACCGAAGACCCCCAAACCTCCAAAGCCAACCTCCACAGAGGAATGAAGGCGGTCACCGGATGGATGAAGGACAGAAGACTGAAGCTAAACTCAGACAAGACGGAGGTCCTCATCCACGGGCCCACCCCATCAGCCTGGAACGACTCCTGGTGGCCCACATCTCTAGGCACAGCCCCGGAACCCACCGACCACGCACGCAACCTGGGGGTCATCCTCGACTTCATGACAAAACAAGTCAAAACAAGTCAACGCCGTCTCCACATCCTGCTTCAACACCCTCTGAATGCTCCGCAAGATCTTCAAATGGATGCCCCCTGACATGAGAAAAACCATCACCCAGGCCCTCGTCACCAGCAGACTCGACTACGGGAACACCCTCTACTCAGGAACAACATCCAAGCTCCTGAGACGACTACAACTAATCCAGAACGCCTCGGCACGACTGATCCTCAACATCTCCCGACGCAGCCACATCACACCCCACCTGAGATGCCTGCACTGGCTCCCAGTCAACAAGAGGATCACCGTTAAACTCCTCATCCACGCACACAAAACCCTTCACAATGCCGGACCAGCATACCTCAACGACCGACTCAGCTTCTACACCCCCACCCACTGCCTCCGCTCTGCCAACCTCACCCTCGCCACAGTTCCCCGTATTCGGAAAACCACCACCGGCGGCAGATCCTTCTCCTACCTCGCCACCAAGACATGGAACAACCTCCCTATCAACCTACGACAGACCCAGGACCTGCTGACCTTCAGAAGACTCCTCAAGACCTGGCTCTTTGACAAGTAGCAGCTCCCCCCTGTGCCTTGAGACCCTCACGGGTATGTAGTGCGCTATATAAATGCATTGATTGATTGATTGATTGAGCTATTCTGTAGTGATGGACACCAAGCTAAAGCCATAATGGAATTATCCAGCGCCATCTCTCTTTAGTGCATTTTAAACAAAATAACAATATTTCTCGGTTTCTCCACATTCAGGGCATAAATTCAAACTCCTATGATTGGCTTCACATTTAAAGGTAACAGATGCTAAACGAAGGGTGCCCAACTATAACTTGATATATATTAATTTTGTGCAGGAGGGGTCAATTTTGTCCATGTATTTCTCGAAGAGAGACTATGGTTTAAAATCTAGAAAATAACTGGTTTCCCCAGGTCTGATCAGCAAATTAGTTCTGACCCCACCTGATCCCAGTTCATTACCTTCAGGCTCTTTATTTCATGAGAAAAGATTGATTGAGGATCTGTCCAATACTTTTCTAGGCCTAGTGAGACACATGTCTGTTTCACAAAGGCCAACCTTTTCTATCGCACAAGTATGGCTTGAAGGCCCTCTCTGTACTTTGCCAATTCATGGGTCGTCCAGACTCGAAACCAGTATGAAATGGAGGATTTTAAGAACCTTTCTCAAGAAGTTATTCTCAGCCTCTTGCAGTTAACATGACCACACATTACATACCACCCGCTACAGCTTAGGCCCTCCAGGCGTTAAATAGCAGAGAGATTGGATGGATGGATGAATTCTTTGTGAATTTTAATGACGCTGCTATCCGGTGTTTTAAGATAAGGGTGCTTTTTATGACCTAATTTACCCAAGAAGGTCGGAGTCAAAACAGTCTAGAGACAAATATACAAAACAGAAAGGAGAATCAGGACAAAGAGATCATTTAAAAAAATAAGAGAAAGTTCCAGACATGCGCATACTGCGGAACAATACATGACCCAAACACTTCTAGACAGCGCAGCAGAAGTAATGATTGAACTTCAATTCTACAAGAGTTTGTGGTGGTCCATCCAACGGAGGAGTACATACTAGTAGAAACCAAGAATAGACATGTAAGTCCTCCAGAAAGGCTTTACAATGTATCGATACACATCAAAAGTGGATATTCTATGCACAATAAAAGCAATTTTCAGTTGCATTTATTTGATGCCTATGACATTTTGGCAGAGGAGGACTGGCCTTAAGTCACTGCTAGAATAGCACCATGGGGATGATTAAAGGATTTCGTCCACAGTACCTGGGGACATCAGGGAAATCTATGCTAGAGAATGGGCTGTATAGAAACCGGTCCTAGCAAGCTTTTTTCCGGTCCAGGGAAGGCATGGCTTGGCAGTTCGGGCTGGACTGTTCCCATGAGGCACAGGGTCAGACTGATTTGCATATGGCCATGTCTAAACTGGGGTGGCAGAGTGGGCTAAAGAACAGTGATGGATTAAACCCAGATCTGTTGACTGGGTGTGAGTGTTTGATTGGGTCAGATGCTCCGTCCATCACCACCCCCTTTTGTTCCGCTGTGTTTGCCATAAGTTGGCAGGGTATGCTCATACGTGAGTCCCTTGCTCACTTTGCCACTGGATTCAAGCAAGCCTGGCTGAAGACGGCTGAAATGCCAGAAACCGGTCCTAGGCAGCTTGTTTCCGGTACAGGGAAGGCATGGCTTGGCAGTTCGGGCTGGAATGTTCCCATGAGGCACAGGGTCAGACTGATTTGCATATGACTATGTCTGAACTGGGTTGGCAGAGTGGGCTAAAGAACGGTGATGGATTAAACCCAGATCTGTTGACTGGGTGTGAGTGTTTGATTTGGTCAGATGCTCCGTCCATCACCACCCCTTTTGTTCTGCTTTGTTCGCCATAAGTTGGCAGTGTATGCTCAGACGTGAGTCCCTTGCTCACTTTGCCACTGGATTCAACCAAGTCTGGCTAAAGACGGCTGAAATGCCAGAAACCGGTCCTAGGAAGCTTGTTTCCGGTCCAGGGAAGACATAGCTTGGCAGTTCGGGCTGGACTGTTCCCATCAGGCACAGGGTCAGACTGATTTGCATATGGCCATGTCTGAACTGGGGTGGCAGAGTGGGCTAAAGAACAGTGATGGATTAAACCCAGATCTGTTGACTGGGTGTGAGTGTTTGGTTGGGTCAGATGCTCCGTCCATCACCACCCCCTTGTGTTCCGCTGTGAAACTCACTCCAGCATGTATATAAATGAAGCGTGATGATATAAAAATTCAATTCCTGATGCCATTCCCTAAAGCGGTGATCTTCAGATAAAAAAAAAACAGAGGATATGTGCAGCATAAGACTAGTTTTGATGCAATAACAATAGCAAGGAATAATAACATATTGTAATTCACCAATGAATACTCTAGTGTTAAAACCAGACAGAACATATCGGACAGTATTGGAGTACAGGAATTTAAATTCACAAACATACATTCATATGCCACACAAAATGAGCACTGTATGAGTCTCAGAACACATCTGCTGCATAAACAAGCATTTGCAATGCAATAGGTCTCGCATTTACGAGAGTTTGAGCTATTGGCATTGTAAATGACAATGTCTTATTTATGTATTGATTTTCAAAACATAAATAACAAGCATTGTCATTTACAATCCCAATTGCTTAAACTCTCGCAAATGCGAAACCTTAATTCGCGTTGTATTGACCTCATGTTCAGCTCCTGCCCTCTTGGTTAACATTGCGTCCTTAAGCAGACTAGCCCTGAAGTGGCAGTACTTATTGCAGGCATGGATGGCAAGTCAATTTGTCTGCTTGCCCTTTGATTGCACGCTGCCTGTATTGATAACTTTGTCCCAAGAGTCAAATAACACTTGTCTAAAAGGACAGCTTTCCTCAAGTCTCTCATTGCCTTTGTATCATGTCAAGCGTCCGACACTCTGTGCCACTTCTGGTGACATAGACAGGTTTATATGGGAAGAATGTGAAAAAGCATTTCTTCGCGGCTCTGGCAGTTCACATGCTAATGCCTACGCACTCAAATATTTATTTATCAGTAGTGACTGAGCATTTACAAACTGCAAATGCCTGCACACGCTATCCTTTTGAAAATACAAATGCTGCAGGTGCGAAGCCCGTACCTTGTAGGCGCCCATGGGACCTGTGCATGGGGGTTTTGGCAGCGAGGGAGGAGGTCGGGCAGAGCAGGGAATGGCTGAGGATGGAAATGCCTACATATGCTACATTTTTAAAAATAGAAATGCTGCTGTGAAGCCTGTACTTGTATGGGCTTGCGGGACCTATGCATAGGGGTGTTGGGAGAGAGGGAGGAGGTCGGGCAGAGCAGGGAATGGCTGTGGGAATGAGGAAGTGTTGCCGTTTGATTGAGAAAGGCTCCGTTTGTGCTCAGAGGATGGGGGAGGGCTCATAATACGAAGCATGGGGGGGCACGCAATAACAGCTTCAATGAACGTGCTGCACCACGCAAAACAAAAGGAAGGCGGCGCGGCTCAAAACGTTTTTTACCCACGCTTCTGTTGAAAGTGTGCGCCTATGTGATAAATAAAGCGCGGTATGAGTTCTGGGTAAAATAAAATGTTTTTTTTAAAAAGCAGTCGCAGTGTTAAAGAAAAGCACGGTGTGCGGTTTGTAAAAACAAATAAAATGTTTTAGCTACAAGATGGCCCCTCACGTCATGCCACTTCTTTTGCATGTTGGAAGCTATAAAAAATAAGGCGTGCCCACTGATATAAACAAGGCAGCGCTGGGAGGGGGGCTGGGCACGAAGGAAGGCGAAATGCCAGTCACGGCAGGAGGTCGGCCGTGAAAACAATGCAGCGCTCGTGAAACTGAAACCACGGCCGGCCGTGAAAGCCTTTGATGTTGCAGGGAGTGGAGCGGCACCAAGCTGGGCAACAGATGGCTGACGATTTGATGCTGTGCACGCGCATTTTAGGTCAATGCGCTTGCGCATTGACCTAAAAGCGCACGGGCACAGCATCAAATCGCCAGTTAGTTAAAGTCTGTTTAAGCTCCTATAGTCTCGCTTCGCTTAATGCGCATGCGCATTGAGAGGCGAGACCTAAAAATATAATACCACTCTGGATACTGCAACTGGGTTTTTCATATGGGTGGGTGACGTAATTTCCGCGGAGTTACATAAACAGATTGCGAGATTCTGTGGAATTCCAAGAGGGGGTGGAATTAAGCATGCTGCACTGCTCAAGCTGATTTTGGCTCCAGAAATGTGTTCTGCGCTGTAAAAATCAGTGCAAATTGAACCACTTGACAGGCAAGAAGGAGCTGCTTCTTTCTGCTGCTCGAGTAGATTTTCTACTTGAGTGGCAGCTTTCTCAACAAGAAAAGTTGCAACCTGCCGTGACTGCCCCCGTTTAGGAAATCTTGCCAGGAAGTGTTCTAGCACCAGAAAAAAGGGCTAGGGGCTGCAATTTCTCACTTGTAACATAATGTTGGTGAGCTGCATACAGGAAAAAACTCAGAACACCGTGGTTGGCGGAGTTTTGCCAGAACTCCCTGTTCCAAGCGGAACACAGAGTCGGCAAAACGCCACAAACTCTGCTGGTAGAGCAGCATTTTTCAGTCACAATATAGTGCTTGAAAGTTGGTATTTTACAGCTTTCCAAGTTTGAGGCTCAATATTTTTCAGGAGATTGCCAATGGGATATAAGTCCATGCCTTGTCTCAGATGCATCATAGAGATCTTAATCATAGAGATCTTAAAGCCAGATTTTAAAACCCTTTCCTAAATATGAAGGTATTTACATTACAGATGATAAATTAAACATACCCTTAACTCAAACTGATCAGATAATTACCATTTTGGCCTTACCGGGTTACAATTTATATTTAAAAGAATCCCAAATAGCTCACTTGAATGTAGTCTTTCCAGGCTACGAGCTATCAAGTGAGGGAAATGACTAGCTTCTGAGTTCCTTCAGAAATATGCAGCTTTAAACCATCATACAACGTGTATAACTCCCACACTCTCTCCATAACAGTTTATGGAAGAAAATTCTACAATGCTTTAGCTGTCAAAACAGATACATATTAATCAAACTAGAGATAACAAGCCCAAGCTAGTTTTAAGAATTCTACCCAGCACTCATGCTACACCTCTGTAATTTACAGTGAGGTGTAGATAATCCCCATAGCATACAAACCACATGTATAAACAAATGCAGAATCACGTTTGTATCCACTGAAAGAAATCTTGCAGCTGTACAAACAGCCATTTTAAAAGAGTATCCTTTGGTGCAGGGAAAACACATTTTGGTTGTTTATCCTGTACCTGCCTTTGAGGATTCCACCAAAATCAGCATTCTAAATGCTCTGCCGTACGCCCCAGGTGGATTCAATCGATATCATCATTAAGCTCAGTATATCTGAAGTTTCAACATGACAGTATACTAAGGACTAAACAATTTCTCCTATATGAATGGAAAATACCCATGACTCCCAAAAGTTTACCCTTGAGAGCCAGCCATAAGAACTTCAGCTATACAGACTGCTCTTCCACACCACCTGTTGGAACAAAACAGATATACTACAGCCTGTGCAGAAAACAAATAAAGGTGGTAAAATTGAGCCGCAACATACATAAACTCAAATTTTAGGTGAATCCACCGCTCAGATTGCAGCGATCAATACATTGATGCTTGCACTTCAGAAAACTGAGCCAGAAGTTTCCAAACACAGGGCCTCATTATGATTGCGGTGAATCCGCATACTCCCGGCCGGCGGAAGCCACCGCCGGCCCGGAGTATGCGGATTCACCGCCGCAGCCACATAGAACACCCACCGCCAGATTAGGATGGTGGTGGGATTGCGGTTGGACCAGCGGCGGACGGCAGGTCCGTCCGCCGCTGATCCGCGGAGTGGGGAGGGCTATTTGGTGACGGTGTCTCCAAGACACCGTCAGCCAAATTAGGATTTGCTTTTCCGCCGTGGAAAAGCATGTGGACTTTGGCTTTTGGGGGCCCGTTGCGGACCCCCAGGGTGTCGGGGGGTGGGGGGTGCAACAGGTGCCTGCCGCTTTGTGCATGTAAATGTAATACAATCATTTTTAACATTGCGGTGGGTGCTGCTTGAAGCAGGATACAGGATTAATACAGGAGGTGACCGCCAGGGTGGCGGTCACATCGTACTTTGCACGGAGGGACTGCCGCTGCCTCTGCGGACGGTCCCGCCACCTCTGGGGTGGCGGACGGACGCAGGTCCGTCTGCCATCCTAATCTGCCCCTAATTGTGTCTGATTCGTCTTTCTGCGTGCAGACATATAATGAGTATTTATCACATTCAAGAATGAACATGTTAAAAGATTCAAAAAGCAAACTAATTAAAGATCAAAAGCTCTGGGGAAAGGTCACTGTTTTAAAAGATATGCATCCATAAGTCCTTGCAAGATGCAATTAGAACACCAGTGTGGTGATACTTGTGTTTTAGGGAACTCTGCAGCTGAGTCTGCGGCAAAGTTGTTTTAAACCCCAAAAATAACCACTGTTGCTTGATCTCAAACGAGAATAGCTAAAGACACACTGGCTGCCATTTAGGCAACCTCAAAGAGTGAAACACCTCAGAAGAGCTTCCTCGCAAATACCCCCAAACTCCGAGTTCAAATAACACCCTTATGGTGTACTTACGGTCACCACCCTTGCCACCGCCAAACTTCCCTAAGCCTGCTGTAATGCATGGAATTAGGGTATTGATGTACTATGCTTACTTTGAAAGAACTATGATAATTAACATGACATAAAAATCAACTGCTTATGGGTATCTTTGGTTACTGTGCTTATTGCTGATTGCATTAGCCAATGCTCTTTGGGAATATTCTGCCATTCAGTATTGATAGAACAAATTTGGTAGCAGCCAAGGCTTGTTGATTCTTGACATCAGAGCCTTGTGTCAACTGTCCCTGTAGACCACGTGCTGCACCTTATTAGCCTATGTGCTCCAACGTGCCACCACGTAAAGTACCTAAAAACATTTGCATAAAATGTGCAACTTCATTTGTTTGAACAATTGCCTATTTCCCCCAACGTGCAGTTTAACGTACAACGGAACCCATGTTTAATGTAACTCTAGCGCCTATTTAAACTGCATGCTGACTTAAGTCACAGCTTAACCTCGTTGGGTCCTGCCCCACTTACTTGACTCCTGCAAACTGAGGGGCATATTTCCAACAAGTAGCGATAATTATCGCTAAATAGCCTTAGCTACTAGCAACGTTTTTCTCCATTGTGCTAAAATATCCAGCGATAGTGGCGAAATGCGTGAATATTGCTGAGAATACAGCGATATTCATGCATTAGCGACGAAATCCACCTCCCATTGGATAACATGGCTAAGAACTGGTCTGGGCAGGTGTTAGTATTTGGAGATATTCGCGCTTAGCGCGAATATTTCCATCGCTACGCCTGCCTTGCAAATAGGCGATAGCGACGTTAGCGACTGCTTTCAGTCACAAACTGGTTGGGTACGCCCACTTTGCATGTCATCAGCGATAAACATCGCTGACATGCAAAGCGGGCCCCAAACCGCTCGCTTTCTCCTAAAAGCTGTTGCTAACATCAGTTAGCGACAGCTTGCTAATAGGGCAATAGAATTATCGCCGCTTAGAGGCTGAAAAAGGCCGCTAAAGCGGCGATAATTGCCTATCACCCTGCTTGATATTATGCCCCTGAGTACCTCCGTGCCGTTCCCAGGTTGAGGCGGCTTAGTTTCAGACTTGCCAATCTGGACCAAATTGGTTCTTCAGCATCCGGCTTCTCCACTGCGTGGGTCCCGTACTCCCTGGAAAGAAAGAGCACAACAGAAGGTGAAACCCGACCAAGCATTCTCCAAAACATTTCTCATGCAACCCACCGCTGAACAAGGTAAAACAAGGATTTCTAATCTACATGCAGAGTTTAGAATGCACTCCTTTTTGTTATTATTATTCCTTGTAGCAGTTTCAAGCTCGCATCTTGCAAAGGGACTGAAGTACATAACAGCCGCACTGTGCCTATTCCAGGAACAGTACCATACTTGTGTGTCTGCATCACTAAACACAGCCAACAGTCATTGTATTTTGTGGTGGTTGTTGGACACAGTTTTATTACTCATTACATAGGTCATATTTGTACAACTCCCCTGGACATCTTTTGGGGCCAGGGTCATAAATCATTATCATACATTATCACTAATTGGCTATCACTCTGTGTTATTTAGACATCATAAATCAGGGGGTCATAAATCATCGGGTATCATAAACCATTGTGCCGCAACCGGCCATTATTTTGTTGTCATAAATCACTCAGTCTGAGCATCATAAATCAGCAGCCTTAAATCATGGTCATAAATCATTGGGATGTCATAAATCCGACTGTCACAAATCTGTCATAATTTTGTTGTCATAAATCATTCTGCATGAGCATCATACATCATCAGCCCAGTGCTTAATTTGTCACAGAAGAGGTGCCGGGGCTCTTATTAGGCAAAAGCTTTTTAAAAAATGTTTTGGTGTTTGCCTGCATAAGAAAGGAGCACAGGAACCGTACAATAGGGGAGAGCATATTGCTTAAAGGCAGAAATATTAGAGAATCTACACTTGTGTTTATATTATTTTTAAAAACAACTTCACACACAATCCTTGTGTACCCAGTCAGCAACTTATCACACAATGCATAGGTTTTTCAATTTATAAACACTATGCGTTTTTACTTTTGTGTTCTATACGGTAGCTATATGATATAACAAAAAGTAAATGCCGGTGTTTTAAATAAATAGCAGGCTTCGGCCTATTAGCTCGTTGTACAACCTGAAATGAAATTCAAACTCTCCCTCTTTTCCACCAGCCTACAGCACCACAATGTGGTGGTGGTGGGTGAGGTGGGGAGACAAAACATGTAGTTTGGTTCGTCATAGTGACTTCCATTCTCCTATGTGTGCATCTTCATTACCATTTGTACCTTTAAAGTACTTTTTGGGAAGCCTTTGGAAACTGTGTGTATCCTTTCCAGGCCACACCAGCCTTCTTTAACCACATATCATATAAGCCTTTTCAACCTCTGTTTAGCCTTTACACTTTACTCTCACATTATGTGTGGAGTTTTAAATAGCGCTAACTAGACTCCGAGGTATCAGAGCGCTTTACACCAGCACTAGTTATGTTACATACACACACATTGATTTTTGTTAGCCACAGGGAGATTAATAGATTTGCCCAAAATCACAGAATCTTGGGCGCCCGCCGAGCCTCGAACCTAGTTCCCCAGCTCCTAGGTCAGCCGCCATAGCCGTTAGACACTACATTCTCTCCATGCTGTACCTTGGCTTACTATCTCGCCTATTCAAGTTTCCGGCGTGCCCTTTAAACTATATATGCGACTTTTATTGCCTCCTAAATTGTAGTTACATTGCATGGCCTTTTCTCACCTTGTCTGGATTTTTTACTTTTGCGTTTGAGGCATGCCCTTTACAGTTTATATGTAGCTTTTATTATCGCCTACATTTTAGTTACATTGCACAGCGTTTTCTCACCTCCTGTGGTTTTTAACGCTTATGTCTTCTACAGTGCACGCGTGCCTCCCATCTGTGCGTGCGATGTACTCTCCTTAAGTACCCTTCTAGTACATTTATATGCAGCCCTGCTCTGAACCAAAACTAAATCTATCAGGGCAAGTACTGATCTATCAGGGCAAGTACTGATCTATCCAGGCAGCCCGGGCCGGCCCGTGCCGCAACAATAGCCTGCAGTGCACACAACTGGCAACATGATCGTTGTGATGATCATCATCAAACACAAACCTCATCCTCATGATACATAATGATTAAAAAAAAGTACAGTTTAGTAAACCAGTAGGCCTCACCTGCGCAGCTTTATTTATAGGCCGCCGGCCTACCCCAGGCCATGCCTCGCTTGCCCTCAGGCCTCACCTGGTGAACAGAGCTATGTACTGTCTACTCTGCACCAGTAGTCTACCCAACGGTACCGTGGGCTCAAAGTCGTCCAAGGTGCAGGTCCCGACTCCCGCTACTTTGAAAGGCGCGTTGGACACCACCAGCAGTCAGTGGATACTCGGTGGTGCGGTGCGGGTATGCTGGGGCGGGCGTGCTGAGGCAAAATTAAAGCAGTGAATGCGTGCGCATTCAAATCTGCGCACGCGTCGCTGCCTCTGCCGTGCACAGCCCCAATCCCCGCAGAGGAAGACCCAGCCCAGGCAAAGCACAACAACTACTACAGTGTCCTGCCCACTTGGCCGGTAACACTGATCCGCGGCCGGAAGTCTTGAAGACGGAGTGAGGAGGAGAAATTGAGTCACTCACGTCACGTCAACATTTAGACAGTAAGTGTTTAGTCAACAACCAGTACAACGGGGTAACTAAAACTAATTGACTGCAGGCAGCGCACAGCACGTACGGTATACTACTACAGCAGCAGCACAGCACACGCTCTCTGTGCCAGAATCACACACGAGTCATTATACATAAATCACTTACTGACGGGATGGCAGGTGCACTTAATGCAGATTGACTGCATATACCCGGCCCTGATAATTAGGTGTCGGTGCTAAGCACCGGCAAGCTCCGGCTCAAATTAAGCCCTGCATCAGCCATAAATCATCGGCTGGCCATAAATCACTGGTTTGTCTTTTGCTCATTTGCATCTCCTAGGGTTGTAAATCAACTTGACAGCTCGTAGATTGTTCTTTGTTGTTTTCCACACCCCTTTGCGTGTGGGGGTAGCCTTTACTCAGAGTTAGGCCCCAACTCGCTACCTTGCTAGTCTCTTTTGTGCCCTGCCGTCTGGCCGGAACTGGGCTGCAAGTTCCGTCTCCGTTTGCTACCCCAAATTATGTCAGGCATAGTCACCCAGCTGTGAGGCATCCCAGAGTGAGTGGCCCTCCTTCTACAAACCGCCCTGTTCGTTTGTTTCCATAACCAAACCAATACACCTTTTCTTTCCGCCCCTTTTTGGTTGGATTTGCTCTCTCTTTGCGCTCTCTTGGCATGGGGGGGTAGCTTCTTCCAAGAGTTAGGCACCTAACTCGCTATCTTGTTAGAGTCCGGCAGGGGGCTGGGCTGCAAGTGCCGTCTCTATTTGCTGCCCCCTTTTGTTAGACCACTTTACTCAGCCATGAGGCATTCCAAAGTGAGTGGCACCACTTCACCCAGCCGTAAGGCATCCCACAGTGTGTGGCCCTACTCCCACAGACTCGAACATCGTTGGCAACACTCCCCCAGCTTCCTGATGTGAAAGTGACTTGACACAGAAGGAGCCCTGCCCTTACTCGCTTCCCTTTATTCTTGAAAGGCGGGAAAGGGCCTTAGGTGCGTTTCGCCGTGCGTCCCTTCCTGGCTGCGCAAACCAGCGCCAACCAGATCCGTTCCTTTGTGGGCTCTGCTGGCCGTTATGGAGCTGGCCCTTGAGGCCCCCTTCAGGGGAGGCCTTTGCTAATCAGTAGGCTAATCTGAGCTAACAACCTAAAGGTTGCCTAAAGGAAAGACGTATTTTCTCTGATATTTGCAGCATCACAATAAAGGATCTTAATAAAAAGACAATTATTAAAGGTCATTACACTCATCGTGAAACTGAGCTTACTAAAGACATTTATTGAGTATATTTTACTTTGTGAACTGCGATTCTGGGAAAGCACATTCAGGCACATGCATCAAGAAAAGCTTTTGCGAGTTCTCAATTGCGATTATTAAGGACTCACAAAAGCCTATGTATGTAGAAATCGCTATTAAAATAGCGATTCCTAAACATTCCTTAATTGTGACTCGCAAATTGTGAGTCACAATTAAGTAAAGGCTTCCAATCCATTCCTATGGCCCTACAGGCCCATAGGAATGAATGGGAAATTGCATGTGCAATTTGCGAGTACCAATAGGTACTCACAAATTGCGCATTCAATTTCACGGGTGCAAAGGTGTCAAAATGATACCCTGTTGAACCCCTGAAATTGTGATATGCACCCATGTTGCGCACACAAGGGCATGTGTGTGTGTGTATGTAATCTGAAACAAATGCAGATCAGAGAAATGTCTCTGTATTCTGTGGCCCCAAATAGCACATTTGCTATTTTTAAGTGCTTCTAGCATTGCATTTAAGGAATCGCAAATTGCGATCCTTTAAATGCAATCGCAATTTAAGAAATCAAACTGTATTGCAATTTCTTAAATTGCGAGTGCCTAACATTTTATTGCATCGCAAAAGGCTTTTTGTGGGCACAAACGGCCTTTTTTTGCAAATCGCATCGTTTGTACTCGCAAAAAACTTCAACATCCTGCGCATGCTACGAAAGATCTTCCGGTGGATCCCCACCGAGACCAGGAAGACGGTCACCCAGGCCCTCGTCACCAGCCGACTGGACTACGGCAACGCCCTCTACGCCGGAACCACCGCCAAGCTCCAGAAGAGACTCCAGCGGATCCAGAACGCCTCAGCCAGACTCATCCTCGACATCCCCCGACGCAGCCACATCTCCGGACATCTGAGAGACCTGCACTGGCTCCCCGTCAACAAGTGAATCACCTTCCGTCTCCTCACCCACGCACACAAAGCCCTACACGACCAAGGCCCGAGCTACCTCAACAACCGCATCAACTTCTACGCTCCCAAACGCCACCTCCGATCAGCCAGTCACGCCCTCGCCGCCGTCCCCCGCATCCGAAGAACGACAACAGGAGGAAGGTCCTTCTCCCACCTGGCCGCCAAGACCTGGAACTCCCTCCCGACCGACCTGCGCCTGACCCAAGACCACCTTTCCTTCAGGAAGAAGCTCAAGACCTGGCTGTTCGAGCAGTAGCAGCACCCCCCCCCCCCCCCAAGCGCCTTGAGACCCTCCGGGTAAGTAGTGCGCTCTATAAATGTCCATGATTGATTGATTGATTGATTGATGCATTTGCCCCATTGTTGTATCCTCCTTTGTATAGAATGGTGTCAACATTCTCTGTGACCTTTCCCTGCATAGAACAGCCACAGACGTGAAGAAAATGGTTAGATAGATAGATAGATAGACGTTAGAGCAAAGAGGCTGGGGTGTAAAGAAGATACTTAATGAACCGATAAACTAATAATACGGTTTCCTGACCATCATTACATTGGTGACAAGCTTCAAAGAGACCCACTACTTCACCCTATCTTTTCATAAAGCTCAACATCAAGAGTCAGCGCTGGAATAAAATGGTGGGATCTTCCCTTTGTGCCGTCTGAAGCCAGTCAGGATGATTAGAAATGATGGTGCAGCATTTGTGGGCAAATCAATGATGGAGTAATAACCCGGGTACGGGTATCAGTAGGCTTTAATAACTGAACACCACGGTCCTGCGCATAGATTATGCATAGGCCTACTGACTGCGCAGCACTTGGGAGGAGTTATGTGTTTGGGCAAAGATAACAGGTATTAGGATTTTTCAATAAATTAAAACTTATTGTCCTGTGCATCATCTCGAGCGCTGATTAGGATCCGAGCTGCGTGCCTAACGTTCTTGGTGAACATCTCTCCTCAGTTGTTATGAGGATTTGTATCACGACAAGCAAGAGAGACAGAAGCAGTCTTTCCAAACAGCTTGGACGCTAGCTTTAGTGAAAGACTGGCCCACGTTATAATTTGTCAGCCATATGCTCACTATTACCAAGCGTATTACCTCCTGTTTTACTTGTGCTGGTTTAAGCAGCTTCAGTCTTTCTGTCGTTGTTGTACGGATATACACAACTTGTAAAATCACAGTTGGTGATTGTTGTGAGGTGCATACAGTACATGCACTGAAGTGCACAGCAAGAGGAAGTTGTATTACAGTATATATTAAAGGAGTCACAATAAGTGTTATCATTGCCTACAGTGTGTGTTCTTCCTAATAATACATTGGTTGTGATTGTGGTATTGTACTTACATTGTTTTCCCATTGTTAAAATGCAGAATGTTAATCCAGATCCATTTTTTCTTATTCAACCTGGTGATCCACCTATACATTGGAAAAAGTGGAAATGCGTATTTGCAAATTGTGCACAAGTCTGTGGGACTTCCTTATCAGCTAAGCGCACATCTGCATTACTACTTCATTGTTTGGGATAGGAGGGTCAAGAAGTCTTTGAACATCTACCAGATTTGTCAGTAGAGCAAGCGTATGGTGTAAATGACTTTGAAGTGTGTATAAATAAACTGGATTTGCATTACTTATCCAAAGTTTGAACAATTTTAGAAAGATATCATTTTGGTAGACGCATGCAAAAAAGTGAGGAATACATTTCTGTTCCAAGGAAGTTGTCATCAACATGTAACTTTGGCAGTAATTCTGAAGAGCGTTTTAATGGACCAATTTATGCTAGGCTGTAACATTGAGAAGGCAAAGGTAGTATGTTGACAAAAAGATAATCCTTTGGTGTCTGAAGTTTTAACCATTGTGAAAACAAGTGAACATACTCAAGCATTTGTTGAAGTTTCAGAATGATGGTGAGGTTACACAAGATGAGTTAGTACAGGTAGTACAAACTTACAATGGTGTAAAAGGTAAGGTAGCCTCAGCGGCTCCTTCACAAAACAAGGGCATTTCTTGTAAAAAAAACAGACAAAGCAGTCAAAAAATTTCAAGGCACATGTTATAGGTGCTGTTAGAATTGGGATTTCTGGTTGGCTAAGGCTTACGCCAAAGCCAGGCAGAAACCACCATTCTAGTCAGGGCAAGGGAGTCACACGCCAATATAACCCCTGCTCACCCCCTTGGTAGCTTGGCACGAGCAGACAGGCTTATCCCGGAGGCAATGTGTAAAGCATTTGCGCATGCACACAACAGCAACAACATCCTAGGCACACCAAAAAAGGAACTCCACATAAGGTTATATAAAAATAACTTTTGTATTGTCAAAACACATCAGATAGTATCACACAATATACATTGCGCCAACTGGCACCGGCAATATTCACACGGGATTATTTACACCAGGACAGAGCCACATGGGCCACTGTCAGAGTCAACACTTAGCAGAAATAGCACTTCTAGAACTTAGAATAAGTGTAGCACAAAATAACACTTAGGTCACAACCAGTAACTACTGGTAAAGGTAGATACACACTACGCAATACTAATAACCATAGGCCTAGATCACGCAGGGACACAAACCTCTCTAGTATAACATACTAGGCAAAGCAAACTTGTAAGGATGAGCACCTTTAGAAGTATAACACAAGCATAAAGGCAAAGCACAATGAGCATAATCACATTTAGGCCTAACCAGTAAAAAATACAGTAGGCAATCTCCTACTAGTCTAAACACATTAGACCCTCCCCCTAAGAATAAATCACATTTAGGGGCGTAAACAAGAACATATTACACATGATGCATCACAATATTCAGAGGTGTAGGGAAGGAAAACACATGATGCATAAACATTCAGAGGTGTAAGAACAAGGCACATGATGCATCAAAACACATTCAGAGGTGCAGGGAAGGAAAAACACATGATGCATAAAAACATTCTGAGGTGTAAGAACAAGGCACATGATGCATCAAAACACATTTCAGAGGTGCAGGGAAGGTAAAACACATGATGCATAAAAACATACCTAGGCCAACTGACCTCTCTGGGGCGAGGACGCTCTGTGTCGCAATGTCAGGGGGGCCTAAACGTAGCAGCTGCCCACTAAGTGCTGGGCAGCTGTAAGAACTGAGCCGGGCTCTCTTCTGGGGCACCAGCGTGCCTCCTGGCTCTCTTCTGGGGCTCTAGAAACAATTAAGGGGCCAAGAACCGCCTGTGAGCCTCGCAGGCTCGGTGGCCAAAAGAACTATGCCCCCGGGAGCCTCATGGGTTCTCAAGCAATGCTGCCAACGTTGGAGCCTCTCAGGGCTCAAGAACAATGTGGGGCCTTTGTTGGAGTCCCTCCTCTCGGGACTCCAGATCAAGGACTGCCCCCTGAGCCTCATGGGCACTCAAAACAATTATGGCGCCTTGAGCCTCTCGGGGCTCTGCAACTACTGTGGTGCCGTGAGCCTCTCGGGGCTCTGTGCAAGCATGCTACGGGGGGGAGGGCACCGGCAATGTGCCCCGACGCCCCCCCTCGGCCACAATAACGGAGTCCCACTCACCGGGGCTCCTGACGCGCCGGACTCTGCTTCGCCGCCGCCTCCTCTCGCTCTCCGGGGCTCTCCCTTGCTCTAGGGAGCCCCGGGGGGGAACCAGCATTTTCATTTGGGGCAATGCAGGAGCGCGGAGTAGGCCGCTGCTTCCTGCTTCGTCTCGCTCCCGGCGTGGGCAAGAATTAGGAATCTCCTCGGGCAGGCAGCCAATCACGGCGCCGCCCGGGGAAAGACGTCATGGAGGAATCCCGGGCCGGCAGCCAATCCCAGCGCGGCATGGGGAGGACGTCACGAGGGGTCCCAGGCCAGCAGCGGAGAGCTCGTGGATACGACGAGGGGTAGGCTCCCTCGAAATAAGTAAATAAGTAATAAAGCGAGGTGGGCACTCGCTTGGGGCCCAGAAACCTTCAACTAAACGGGGCAAATGCCGGGTGGGCACCGGCTGAGATCAACAGCGCTCCCAAGCGCTAGGCAGAAGAAAAGCGCTGACAAGCGCTAGGCAAGAATAAAGCGCTTCCAGGGACCAGCACAAAGTCTTTCCAGGGTCCAGGACAGCAGTAGTCCAAAGGCTGGGCAGGGCCCAGGGAGGAAAGCCTTCCCCTGGGCCCAAGCAGCAGCATGCCCCTGGTAGATTCGAGTTGGAAACAAGAACACTTTCACAGTGTCACAGCACCCTTTTTATACCCAAAATCCTTTGTCTAGCAGGGTGAAGGCAGTGTGAGAACCAGCTACAACTGGTTATGGGGAACTCCTTTCACTGGCCAGGCTAGGGACCTCAGACGCACCACAGGGGGTGGAGCCAGCATTGTGTGGGGAAAACCCAGCCCTATTCAGGTCCCAGGTGCACCCCTCCCCTCACATCAGCATGCTAATCTCTCCACTCACCAGTCTGTCACTTTGAATGGAAAAAAAATTAGCCAATCAGCTTAGAAGAGAGCAATATGCCTAAATCGGATGGGAACCTCCAGTGAGGTGTGGATTAAGGAACGGAATGTAGTTGGTAACCCTATCAAAAGCCCCTATTAAACGAAGGACCAAACTCCTTTTATGCTAGCGTCCCAGTGCGGTCTTTAGCCAGTGGTGGACGGCTTCAAGCTACCACTCTCATCCAGACTCTTGGAGCCAGGCTCACCAGCCAGCTCCAGCCAATTACACGTCAGACACAAATTACACAAACATGCCCCTTCTAGAAGTGGCACTTCCACACTAGACACAATCATGCCGCATACATCATTATGCAGCATTCAATCTCACGAGTTTGCACATATCAAACTCGACCCTGCACTCCCCACGCATCAGGAACTCCCGTGGTCACACATATTCCCCATGCATTCCTATGGGAGGGCAGGTCACTCACCACACATACACAAAGAGCTCACGCACTTTACACTGTACCACAGTGAAAAAGTGCGCAGAGGCCTAAAATCACAAACACCAGGTTACAGAAATATGCCAGGGAAAAGCAAAAAGTTTCGGGGTGAACCTGCCAAAAAGGGCCAGGTCCAACAGAGCAGGGGTTATCTTGGCGTGTGACTCCCTTGCCCTGACTAGAATGGTGGTTTCTGCCTGGCTTTGGCGTAAGTCTTAGCCAACCAGAAATCCCAATTCTAACATTGTTGGTCAGCGGTGAGGATTAGGACTTGTGTTTGTGCAGTACCACAGCGACAACTGGCTATATTACAAAACTCTGCATTTTAGATAGTCACATGTTTGGGATTATTGTTTTTGATTTTGTTTTTCCTCAAGAGTGTCATTTTCAAATGGTGTTCCTGCGCTTTTATGTCTAGTGGCTGAAGAGAGAAAATGACAGGGCGGGACGCCAGTAGAGGGGGAGGTTCCCATAGATAAGGAATCCCTTGCTTGGTCCAGTGCCCAATCCCTGTTCCTGTCCCTGTGTGGGTAGATGGAAAAAAGGGGGTGTGGAGGAAAAATGGCTTGCTCAGGACGGTGGTATCCCCTGAGTGTAGAGTATGTGTCTGGATTCCCCAGTATGGTAGGATCCAGTGGTGGCAGCTAAAATGTGTCCAGTGCGTAAAGTCCCATTCCCAGTTCCCAGAGTATGGTGCCTGATGCTCAGTAAGAGGGGTACAGGTTGAGAGTCAGGGGCAGTGAGGAACAGGGGGAGTGCGTGGATGAGTGGTGTGTTGAACAGGAGGAGTTGGTGTGAGGTTTTCTTTTTAAAGGAGCTTGCACGGGAGGTGTACCTCTGGTGATGTGAAGGAGGTCCTGCAGAGGCACTGGACAAGAAGGTGGACGTCTGGCGGTGTGCTAGATGTCTTGCAGAGGCATTGGGGAGTGATTCTAAAAGTAGTGGCTTGTGTATCTGATGATCCTGTGTAGGGGAAGAGGTTCATGTGTAACCCAGCTGGGTCCCAGTAGGATGGTAGGGGTGTAGCGGCTCACGTCCTGTCTCAGTGGAGGCGGAGTGAGTGTGGGACGGTGTCCCACATTGGCCCGAAACCCTGTCTCAGGGCCTGGATGGTTCCCTAAGGGAGCGCCAGGTCAGGGACCTAGGCTGTACTTACAAGTCATTTGAGGTAGATCTTCCTGTGTCTAGAGGACGGGGAGTGTCTGTAACCAGAACTCCGGTGGTCCTGGTGTTGGCCAGTACCGCTCCTAAGTGGAGGGTGCAGAAGTCCTGGTTCGCTGGGCATTTGACCGTCTAGAGTGCTTGACCATTTGTGGGGCCTCTGGAGGTCGTTCCCCGAGGAGGGGGGAGGCCATCTTCAGGTTTAGCCTGACCTGGAGGAAGGGCATCTGTAATCAGTGTCCTGACCGGTTTTGGCTTCCAGGGGTACCGCTCCAAGGTGGGAGGGTGCAGAACTCTGGAAGGGGGTGGAGAGGGACGGTGTCCTTGCCTCTGACCCTGGTGCAACCTGAGGGTTTAGACCCTAGGTTGGGAGATTAGGAAACTTCCAGGTCAAGAAGGAATCTCTGACAAAGTAGATCAGCTGAAGAGAGTGAGGGGGCTGCCCTTTCTGTGTGATCTGGGGCTCACCTGCAGTTTGTTGTTTCCACTAAGGTAGAGGAAAGGGGACTTTGCTGTGTGCTGTGTCCCCTCACCTGCTTGAAGAGGGACTGTGCTGTGTGCCATGTACCTCCGAAGTGAAATAGTTTCTAGATCCCAGGTGGTAGACCAGTTGATGGAGTGAGGTCCTGATCTGGTGGGAGAGTTGTGTTCTGGTGGGTGCTTCCCTGGGAGGGCGCAGAACCCCAGAAGTAGAGGTAGGGTGGGGCATTCTTGTCCGTGGCCTCTGGTCAGCCTGAGGGTATGGTCCCTACGTTGAAGGATCAGTGGTAGTTGTAGCTACACTGAGAAGGAGAGTGGAGACTGGCTATTGTGTGCCAGGGGTTACTGCCCCACACTCTGTGAAGTGGTCAGGACCTGCGATATTTGGATGGCCTAGGGCCTGGTCCTGGCCGTGGACGACTAGAGAGTGCCAGTGGGGTATACTAGTTGGGCCAGAGAGTTCTTGTTGAGAGAAATCCATGTGGGTTCAGAGTGGCGTAGAACCGGAAGGTGTCCCTGCCGTCCGGGCCCATGTCCGTGTTTTGTCGCCCAAAGCAGGGAAGCCCATCAAGGGAGTGATTGGTCTATCCTGCGTTTTGGCTGGAAGGGGGTTGTGTTGGACCTGGCCCTTTTTGGCAGGTTCACTCCGAAACTTTTTGCTTTTTCCTGGCCTATTTCTGTAACCTGGTGTTGGTGATTTTAGGCCTCTGCGCACTTTTTCACTGTGGTACAGTGTAAAGTGCGTGAGCTCTCTGTGTATGTGTGGTGAGTGGCCTGCCCTCCCATAGGAATGCATGGGGAATATGTGTGACCATGGTAGTTCTTGATGCATGGGTCTCCTCCGTAGGATATTTCCATTCCTCCCGGACTCCATCAGAAGATCTTTGGTTCAGGCTCTAGTGATTAGCCGACTTGATTATTGTAATGGTCTTCTGGCAGGTGCAAATGAAGAGGTGCTAGATCGACTGCAAGTGGTGCAGAACACAGCAGCAAGGCTGGTCCTCAATGCCCCCAATAGATCTCCATCTAAACCTCTGTTGGATAAACTGCACTGGCTGTCCATACGCCAAAGAGTGAGGTTTAAGACCTGTTGTACCATACATAAAGGTTTACATGATTTAGGACCGGCCTATTTGGCTAATAAATTTGTACCATATGTCCCTACACGCACACTCAGGTCAAGTGAGCAGCTGCTGCTGAGGGTACCCAAGATCAACAGGACTAGACTGGGTGGTAAGGCTCTGTCAGTGGTGGATCCCATCTTGTGGAACGCTCTCCCACTCTTATTGAGACAATGCTCCGACCATCTCCTTTTTAGAAAACAACTGAAAACGTTTCTGTTTAAACAAAATTAGCTGAAGCTCTGCCCTTTAAAAATTTGTAATTGATTTATATATTTTTTAGAATATCAGTGAGATGTCCGGATATTTGCTTGCCTGCTGTCTTGAGCGCGGAGATACTCCTTCTGGAGATTATTCCTAGCGCTATACAAACTCGCAAATAAAATAATAAAAATAAATAATATGGGGAGTGCAGGTTCAAGTTTGATATGTGCGAACTCATGAGATTGAATGCTGTGTAATGATGTATGCGGCATGATTGTGTCTAGTGTGGAAGTGCCACTTCTAGAAGTGGACATGTTTGTGTAATTTGTGTCTGGCGTGTGATTGGCTGGAGCTGGCTGGTGAGCCTGGCTCCAAGAGTGTAGATGGGTCTGCCCGGTGGTGAGTGGGGAGATTAGCATGCTGCTGTGAGGGGAGGGGTGCACCTGGGACCTTAATAGGGCTGGGTTTTCCCCACACAATGCTGGCTCCACCCCCTGTGGTGCGTCTGATGTCCCTAGCCTGGCCAGTGAAAGGAGTTCCCCATAACAGTTGTAGCTGGTTCTCACACTGCCTGCACCCTCCTAGACAAAGGATTTTGGGTATAAAAAGGTTGCTGTGACACTAAGAAAGTTTTCTTGTTTCCAACTCGAATCTACCAGGGGCATGCTGATGCTTGGGCCCAGGGGAAGCCTTGCCTCCCTGGGCCCTGCCCAGCCCCTGGACTACTGCTGTCCTGGACCCTGGAAGGACTTTGTGCTGGTCCCAGGACTTTTGGGACCCTAGTGCCTGGAAGCGCTTTATTCTTGCCTAGCGCTTGAGAGCGCTTTCCTTCTGCCTAGCGCTTGGGAGCGCTGTTGATCTCAGCCAGTGCCCACCCGGCATTTGCCCCGTTTATTTGAAGGTTTCTGGGCCCCCAGCGAGTGCCCACCTCGCTTTATTACTTATTTACCTATTTCGAGGGAGCCTACCCCTCGTCGTATCCCCGAGTTCACCGCCGCTGGCCCGGGACCCCTCTTGACGTCCTCCCCGGGCCGCGCTGGGATTGGCTGCCGGCCCGGGATTCCGCCGTGACGTCTTTCCCTGGGCCGCGCCGTGATTGGCTGCCGGCCCGAGGAGGTTCCCAAGTCCCGCCCCCGCCGGGGAGCGAGACGAAGCAGGAAGCGGCGGGAGCCTACTCCGCGCTTCTGCATTGCCCCAAATGAAGATGCCGGTCCCCCCCCGGGGCTCCCTAGAGCAAGGGAGAGCCCTGGAGAGCGAGAGGAGGCCGGCGGCGAAGCAGAGACCGGCGCGTCAGGAGTCCCGGTAAGTGGGGCTCCGTTGTTGTGGCCGAGGGGGGGCGTCGGGGCACATTGCCGGTGCCCACCCCTCCAGTATGCTCTCTATGTGTGAGGGCTCCGGGGGCATGCTTGCACAGAGCCCGGAGAGGTTCAGGGCACCACAGTAGTTGCAGAGCCCCAAGAGGCTCAAGGCGCCACAATTGTTTTGAGTGCCCACGAGGCTCAGGGGGCAGTTCTTGATCTCGAGTCCCCAGAGGAGGGACTCCAACGAAGGCCCCACACTGTTCTCGAGCCCTGAGAGGCTCCAACGTTGGCAGCATTGCTTGAGAGCCCACGAGGTTCCTGGGGGCATAGTTCTTTTGGCCACCGAGTCTGCGAGGCTCACAGGTGGTTCTTGGCCCCTTAATTGTTTCTAGAGCCCCAGAAGAGAGCCAGGAGGCACACTGGTGCTTACAGCTGCCCAGCACTTTGTGGGCAGCAGCTCCGTTTAGGTCCCCCTGACATTGCGACACAGGGCGTCCTAGCCCCAGAGAGGCCAGTTGGCCTGGGTATAGTTATGAGTCCATGCTAATGTAATTTCTGCAATTGTTCTTACACCTCTGAATGTTTTTATGCATCATGTGTTTTTCCTTCCCTGCACCTCTGGATGTGTTTTGATGCATCATGTGCCTTGTTCTTACACCGCTGAATGTTTTTATGCATCATGTGTTTTTCCTTCCCTGCACCTCTGAATGTGTTTTGATGCATCATGTGCCTTGTTCTTACACCGCTGAATGTTTTTATGCATCATGTGTTTTTCCTTCCCTGCACCTCTGAATGTGTTTTGATGCATCATGTGCCTTGTTCTTACACCTCTGAATGTTTATGCATCATGTGTTTTCCTTCCCTACACCTCTGAATGTTGTGATGCATCAGGTGTAATATGTTCCTGTTTACGCCCCTAAATGTAATTTATTCTTAGGGGGAGGGTCTAATGTGTTTAGACTAGTAGGAGATTGCCTACTGTATTTTTTACTGGTTAGGCCAAAATGTGATTATGCATAATGTGCTTTGCCTTTATGCTTGTGTTATACTTCTAAAGGTGCTCATGCTTAGAAGTTTGCTTTGCCTAGTATGTTATACTAGAGAGGTTTGTGTCTCTGCGTGATCTAGGCCTATCGTTATTAGTATTGCGTAGTGTGTTCCTACCTTTACCAGTAGTTACTGGTTGTGACCTAAGTGTTATTTTGTGCTGTACTTATTCTAAGTTCTAGAAGTGCTATTTCTGCTAAGTGTTGACTCTGACAGTGGCCCATGTGGCCCTGTCCTGCTGTAAATATTCCAGTGTGAATATTGCCCGTGCCAGTTGGCGCAATGTATATTGTGTGATACTATCTGATGTGTTTTGACAATACAAAAGTTATTTTTATATAACCTTGTGTGGAGTGCCTAGGATGTTGTTGCTGTTGTGTGCGTGCGCAAATGCTTTACACATTTCCTCCGGGATAAGCCTGTTGGCTCGTGCCAAGCTACCAAGGGGGTGAGCAGGGGTTATCTTGGTGTGTGACTCCCTTGCCCTGACTAGAATGGTGGTTTCTGCCTGGCTTTGGCGTAAGCCTTAGCCAACCAGAAATCCCAATTCTAACAGGGTGCAGTGAATATGGTCATGTCGCTAGTTACAAGGACATTTTTTGGTATGTCTGAATTTTACTACAAATTCATTTCCAAGTGTACAGACAAAATGAGTAATTTGAGACAATTATTAAATAGGTGTCATTTTTTAATGGATGTGAGGAGTATGGGAAGGAGTTTTAGGAGTTGAAGTATCACTTGTCAAATGCAGCTACTTTGAAAACGTTTGAACCTGATCATGATACCATTATAATGGCAGACACAAGTTCTGGGTGGCTCGGTTTGATGCTCTTAAAAGGGGTGGAAAGGACCAAACGTAATTATTCGGTGGTAGAAAAAGAGGCATTGGCTGCATTTTGGGTCATCAGGAAGTTAAGAAAGTTTGTCTGGGGAGGAAAGTTCTTGGTTAAAACTGATTACAAACCTCTTAAGAAAATTCTGTAAAAGAAAAGGTTAGATAATATCTCTGCCAGGATGGGGAAATGGGTTGTTGCTCTTCAAGAGTTTGACTTTTGGGTGGAGTATGTTCTCTGTGCAAGTAACAATGTAGCTGGTTGTTGTTCACAGTTGGTGGGTAAAAGTGAGGCATTTGAGCAAGCTGTGGAGGACTATAATTAATCGGACGAGGATGAGTTTCTAAGATGTCTCATCAATGAAGGAGTGATCAAAGAGAAGTTGGGTGGAGTATGAGTGTCAAAGGTGATGAAGCAGTAAAACCTTTTTGTATATTTGGGTCTGAACTTGCAGTTTACAATGGGCTGCTTCTTCGTGGTATGAGATTGGTTCCTCCTTGCAGTCTGAAAGGTCGTTTGAATGAGTTTGCCCATTATGGCCATCCAGAGATTTTAAAGACCAAAGAAATTGTAAGACAAGCCTCCCAGTTGCCTGGCAGGGATATTGGTATGGAACGAGACATTAGGGAGTGTGTGGAATGCAGTAGGTGTGACAAAACAATTAAATCCAGGGTGCACCTGATGGTGCAAGGATTCGCATGAAAAGCGACTTGCTTGGATTCAGCCCTCTCAAAATAACGTGTAATATACTAATTAATATGTTTTTGTCGCAGGGATTCTGCTCATACACTGAACTGTGCATAGAGACTTGGAACCTCAGTGAATTAGAGTGTACCAAAACTCATCTTAGTATCTAAAATCCCCTACCAGACTAGCAATCAGTGTCTCATTGGTTCTTCCATACCCCCAATGATTAGCCAACCCAGAACATGGAACTTAGAATACCTCATGTAATGTGGAACACATGAACACTCTTTCGTTATACTCTCATACCAGTCCAAAACGGGGAGTATATGGAGACACGTGCAAGTTTGAAATATTTATTTCTAATGCCGTGTTCTCAAGGGCAGTATCTTAGCTAATACAAGCAGACATATTATAAGCAACAAGATTATCAACATAGTTAGTATTCCATAAAATACAAAGGGAGAAAGAATGTTAAAATGCTAAATGAAAACAAGCTAGATAACACCTAGATCTCACCCTCCCTTGCTAGTAGTTTATTTTTATATCTACAGAAGGTCTCTTGGCATTACAAGAGCGGCCCCCATACCTCTGGTCCTAGCAGAAATGGATCACATCCTTTTCTGTGCCAGCTCTCTGCATGCGGATGTTCTCCAAGTGTGTTCGAGCATGCCTCCGCAGTGCCTTTTTAAACGCGCCAAAATCAGAGGTTGTCCACAGCTGCATATATGTTATGTCTAGAACGTACGCTGATCAGACCGAACAACACCCACTGTGTTGAAATAAGATTGAAGGCCTCGGCACTCACTGTTCAGACAAAGCTCACCAAGCAAGGCTGCTAGTTTAGAAAAACATATTATTCTCGTGTGAAGCAAAACACTCTGCTAGACTCTAAAGATTTATAATAATGTGTGCCGTGTGCAAAGGCAGCAGAAAAAATGGCCTTTAAACTTCTAATAAGCTCATGCCAAATTAACACAGTGTAAATGCAAGGCTCATCCCCATAACACCCTCCCTTGATCCGTGCACGGATAAGACAAAGGGCAAATTTTTAAAGCAGAGTTCAAGAACGACAGTCTGAACTATTTCAAATTGCCTCAGGGAAAAAACTTGAACAAATTCCATCATTTGAATGTACTTCAAATCAATCAATTGTAGCCACAGACATAGTGAAATCAATAGGTCTGGGCAGAAAAAAATGAAGATGAGAAAAAAAATACATAAAAAAAATATCCGATGTCCAACTTGTGGCCTTGGTCATGGAAGAGAGAGAAGCGATGACACATCTCAATCCAACAATGTATATGCAAAATAGGTAGCAACAGCCTCCAATAGAAAGTCACTTTTCTCATCAGAAAACATGTTAGCCATCCAATTCATCAAAAGGAAAGAACATACATGTTCCTCAATTACCGGAGCCTCTAGCCCCATCAGTGGGCAACTCTGTGTTACTTGAATGAAGCTGCGTGCCAAGAAATCTTGCACCTCTGCGAAAACATTCCAACGTCCCAGGACTCCATGCATCGCTGCAAAGGCCATAATCCCTCCGCCAGAACAAAGCAATTAATGAGCAACTAAGGGGCTCATAAGCTGATCATAATCCGCATTGGGAGACACCACACTCAATGTAGCAAGAAGCAGCGCTCCATAATACTAAAGCATTCGGTTGCGGATCAGCAACAGTGGCAACAGATCTCCTCGCAATACAGGACGTGCATCCATTTTGAAATAAACAAAACAGCAGACGTACGCCTGCGATTAGAGCCAGCATTAAGGGAAATTCACCAAACAGGCTGGAAAAAATTGAATGAAATGTTGGGACACACCAAATATAGTTTGAAAAGAAGTCACAATGTTCATCTACGTCAAAGGAGGCAGCAACTGCCGCCTGGTCTAGACCGTCAAGGTCCGGGACAAACATCTTGATACCAAAGAGCATTTCGTATGGGGTACGCCCATCCTGAGACTTTCTAGGGAGATTATTAAGGGAACGCTGCATGCTATTTAGGTGGGCTAGCCAGTTCCTGCCAGTGCCTATTACCCTAGCTGTCAAAGACTGCTTCAAATCTCGGTTAATTCATGAGCCAGCCCTGTGGTGGAGGATGCATTAAAGATAGTATGAATTAACTCCCCAAAGTGCAAGGGCAAATCCGTATTTAATAAAGCATGCACCTCTGTGCGGGTATTTGCCACGTGAAGGACAAATGTTTCATGAGCAGATGTGAGGGCAACTTCTTTCTGGGACAATAGAGCTCTTATGCGACTCATCTTGTTGAACTCTGCTTTCAAGGTCAGATCATCAGCCAGATGGAAACATCAAGCTTCCCATGCGAGGAGGGAACATTACATTTTTACAACAAACCACACGCTCACTGACGGTAACCATATAAGGAATTCCCGCTACCATCCCACAACAATCTTTATTATTTAAAAGTAAATAACTCCCGTTTGCCAGTAATGTGAATGTTGGTATGATAGAAGGTGCGGGTGTACTTATCAAAATACAGGCCAAATTCGGCTCGTTCTGGTTACAAGAGCCATGTAATTGGATATTCCTACACATTAATGAGTGATCTGGCGTTGTAGTACAATCCTCACCATTCAAGTAAACCTCTTTCCCCTCCCTAAGGCACCTATAGGTAAATAGTAGTGACCAAGCTTCATGAAGATAAGCGGTTCCCAGAGGTTAATATCTGCCAATCGCGTAGTACTTCATACAGGCTTCAAATTTGAAAAGGTAGAGTTAGTAACCCATGGATAAGCCACATTGCCGAGGTTTCAGCTACAGAAATGGCAACGGTTCTAACTTTTCAATGTGTAACATGAAAAAACTTGCATCTTTCATCGACATAAAACATTGCTTGTCAGTCAAATTAAACGGGGCAAATAATGATGACATATTAATGTAGTGCCATGGCACTTTTCCAGCTTTCATGGTTTGCAAGGTCCATGCAAACTGCATAATAGAACGCAATTGATTTTGACCATGGCACAAAGCAGACACTTCATCTTGCACAATATCAACAACAGATGACACAACATTATCTAAGGTGCAAATGCGGGAAGAAAGCGTGTTAATGGTGTTATCTACAACTGCTAGCACTTTTTCCAAAGTTGCTTGATCTATAGCTCTAATTCGGGAAGCCGCCTCAATCTGGGACAGTTTTCAGACTTCGTTGTAAATAGCATATATCCATCTTTTAGATCTGCCGGAAGCCGCGCTTTTCACGAAATCATTCAGATCAACATCGTCAGTCAATTTAGATAATTGTAGCTTAACTGACGCCAAAGTGGAATTTTTGAGCCAACTCTGACATAATTTGCCTACAGAATAGATAGTCACAGAATGGCCACTTTCAAAATGGGGATCCCCCCTGACCTGTGTGTAGCCTGGAGCTAAACCCAGAAAATGATGCTGGCAAGAATCAGCGCTCTTGTGCCATAGCAACCAACCCTTTGTATCCAACCCTTAGTATCCAAACTGGATATGTTAAAGGAAGAATTCAGTAACAGAGTCCGTAATTCTCTGATGGAAAACTTGGTATTAATATTTCAACCTGAATATTCTTCTAATTCAGGAAAAGAAGGCACATTTAATTTTTTTAGTAGTAGCCAATCCAAAGCAAGTTGTTTGTGAAATTGTAGAATTTAAAAACAACATATGGTTTGGGATGAGGCATGCACGATGCAAAGCCTCTATACCTTGCACTTGCCAGCTTCTAGAACCCCAAACAGATTTAAGATCAATAGTATCTTTCCACAGCTTGTAGCTCCCAACAGCCAATTGGTCTAAAAAGGACTTCATATACAATCATTTTGTGTAGTTAAGTCTAACCTTGGAAGTGGACTTTTCAGTTATTTTAAAATAAAATGCATTGGGATTTGACTGATTAAAATCAGTAAAATAGAGAACCTCTTTAAAAGATAAGTGGAACTGACTGGTACAAGAGCGGGACAATATTCCCATTGTGTATAATTACAATATTTCTCCTGGTATTTGCTTTATGTAGGCAGTGATTGCCAAAATGCTGATAACAAAACAAATCACCATAATTTGCTGAATCTAAATACAAATCTCCAGTATCAAAGGCAGCATAATATTTCAAATAAGAAAAACAAAGCTTCTACGGCCTGAACATCCCAATCATCAGAACGTATATTTTGTTTAATCACATCCCCAATAGAAACTCTTAGGACATTTGGGACATTTATAACCTCTGTGTGCCCATAGATATGAAGTCTAATAGCATCCCACACAATCCCATCCAAGACGGGCCAAGCAGTGATATTAATAAAAGCAGGGTCCCTCTTCAATCTGTGTGACGAGGAATGGGGAGCCAATGTTTCATTAATATGTCGAATGCATGTTCTTTCTTCAACATAGTGTCCATTGACAAGGCAGAAAAAATACACCACAAATCCGATAGACATGAACAGGTAAATCAAAAAAAGTACCAACCAAATGTAGGTCCAAGGAGGAATCAAAAAATGTTGTTTAAACAGTGTTGCAAGAACAGAAAGGTTGGAAGGGGTCTTCGATGTGTGAGAGTCAGTGTCAAATGAAAATATGGATTCTGTAGCCAAACAAGTGTGCAAGTCAGGCATCGATAAGTCAGTGGGGTAAGTATATTCAGTCTCATCAAGGTGAGCATCAGGTAGTGAACTCAGTAAAGGACTTGAAACTGCAACTTGAAAATCCCTACAAAGACACGCAAATCTCTTATGACAGTTCGAGAATCAGCGCAGCGGTGTGGCCACACCCACACAAAGCGTGTGCATGAATCAACTGCTACTAAGATGTACTTATACGCAGTATCAGAGGAAAAAGGACCGCAGTGATCTAAGTAGACACAACCAGGTGGTTTATTAGAAATGTACAACTGTGTCTGGGTGGACGCGCAGCAGTTGAAGGCTTAATCTGCTGGCAAATGTCACATTGAAGGACATAATCAGGCGTCTGTCTGTACAGTCCCCGCCACCAGAAACGTTGTTGTTACTGAGATACAGTAGCCGAAATGCCCGCATGCGCAGACGGAACACCTTCATGGGCAGCTGTAATCAGCGTGGTCCGGCGGTCCGCGTTGGGGATCAATCTTTCACCAACGTCCGGTATTTTCACATAAGGAACTTTATCAGGACTTAAGTGATATGAATACTTCGAAGGCAACCCCTTAGGATATTTACTTCCCTTCTCAGTCGCGGCTACAGCCATCAAGATGGCATCATCAATCTTACTTTTGGAACGTGTAACTGCTGCAACTAAACATGTCAATACTGCTGTTTTTGTGGCCTCATTGGCCAAAGAATTGCCAACAACGTGAACTCCCGCGCGCTGATGACCAAGAGTGTGAATTACATACACAAGCGGCCACTGCTCTTTAAGCTCAGCCGCTCGAACCCAGATCAATTTATGTTTTATTGTGCTACCCTTGGAATCCCAAAAAGCATTCTGAATCCAAAAGAACAGGTTTTCATTGTAGGACTGGACACAGTAGTAAGAATCACTCACAATAAGAGTCGTCACACTAGGATCAGCGTACTCCAATGCAAGCATCAGAGCCCGGAGCTCTGTTAATTGTGCGGTACAGTCCCCTAAAGTCTGTGTGCGCACGACTTTTGACTTGAATTCATCATTCACCATGCTACCTACCACAATGGCGCAAGCTGAGATATATGCGTGCTTAGACCCATGCGCAACTTGCGCTGAACCATCAGTGTATATGATACAATGGAAATACTCCATAGGTCGCATAGTCAATGGCGCAGGATGAACAAACTCATACTGCAGAAACTCTTGTGACTGTTAGGAGGCATCAAAAATAAATATGACATCCAGAGACTTCAAAGATTCTGCCCGTTGTATCCACCGTGGCTGCAAAGCTTTAGAATTTGGTACACTGTCTATCGTCACTGCCTCTAGTGCAGGATACGGGGTAACAACCAACATGCGTTTTCCCTGCGACAGTGTACGTTCCTTTAGAATCGCCATTTGCACTGCTGTCAAAACTTTTTCCACAGTGGAAAATTGCATCTCAGCCGAAGTGTACAAGTGTGACTTATAAGCGATAGGAACTGTGTAGCCTTCGTTAAAAGAAAGGTAAGTGAAACCCACCGCCCCAGGGATGATTCTTATCACAAGGTTGGTGTGGTTATCATGAGTCAGTAAGAATTTAGATTCTAGAAGATCAGCCTGCAAAGATTGCAAAATGGCTGAATGTTCAGGCAGCCAGCACGATTTGGTGAAAGTAGGTTGCATCAAAGCATACAAAGGCTTGATACACTGGGCATATCCGGGAATGTAAGTACGCCCAAAATAAAAAAAAAACAGCAAGGACTGTAATTTTTTCAGTGTTGTAGGACAGCGCAGCTGTGTGCATTTCTCCAAGAAGTGAGGAGCCAATCCTCGTCCTTCATTGTTGAGCTCGTAGCCCAAGAACAACACTGTGTACTCTGCAATGTGATACTTTGCAAAGTTAAATGTGTAACCGAAGTCCGCAAAGTTACAAATTATTTAGTCGTCTGTGAGTTATATGTCATCCACATACGAACACGCATCTGGGTCAACTCTCTCCAAGAGAGAGACGATACAGCAGCATGGTAAGCAACTTAATGGTTTTGCGAGGGAGTCTGCTGCATTTTTGGTCCCTGGCTCGGTGACCATCTGGGGCAGGGGTATCCAACCTTTTCTGTAGTGAGAGCTACTTCTGATCGGTGAAAATCATTGTGAGATACTAAAGGCCAAGCAACTCACACATTTTTCTGAGACACCTCCCACACCCTTCTTCATTGACTTTAAGCCTAATTTCTTTGTGGCCCATACTGTGGTTTAAACAAAATGCATATAGTCCCCTCAAAAAACTGATAGGAATGTCTTTGGATTTGTGTTTTCACCATCCTTCAAGACCTTTCAATTAATATCTGTCACTAAAATAATCATTGTAATGTAGCTCAATTAACAAACATACAAGAAAATCAATCTTACCTTTAATGTCGAGATGTGTGATGTCCTCGAATACTGTGTAATCTGGAAGCCTTGGAAGGCTATTCTGAAGAAGTCATTATAGTAGTGAAGTAGTCACAGTGCATGGCAGTCAGCCAGTGCAAATCCTTGCTGAATCACCAATACAGATGGATTAAAAAAGGTACTACTCTTCGATTGCAGCTGTGACAAGATGGCTGTGCTTTTCAATGCCCAGATCGCTGAACTTCAGCTTTGTTTTATGCAGTTATTCACACTGAATTTGTCCTCTTCTCTGCATTCCTTCAAAAGGTTTAGTTTTAGCTTTAAGATTGTTATAGCACCAATCACGCAGATAATTACAGTCTCATTGCTCTCTTCACTGTTTTGGGTATCAGTAAACCAGGCCTTCAGTAGATATTGCTTTATTCTTGTTCAATTAATGAAGGACATTGAAAGATTCCTAAGATTCTTCTCTATAGCGCTCTTTTTTTCTTATCAATGAACCAGGCTTTCAGTGAACCCTGCTTTGTTCTTATCTTGTGCAACTAATAACACTAATTGTAAGGTTACTAAAGATTCTTCTCTCAAAGTACTTTTTTCTTGGTATCTGGAACCCAGGTCTGCAATTCACATTGCTTTGTTTTTTCAACTAATAAAGACTTTGAAAGATGCTGAAGATTCTTCTCTGCAGTGGCCCTGTTCTGAAAAGCCAGGTCGCTGACCACTGCTGCTCTGAACTGCCCCAGTGCTGTACTCGTTTCTTAACTTCATCAGTATGCCATAGGCCACAACTCACCCTGTGAAGCACTTAAAGTTGCCACGCCATCGCTAGGGAGAAGGAGGTACACATTGGCTGCACCTGGGGTGCACTGTACAACGAAACCAGAAAACAAGGGATCAACCCCAGTACCTCTCTTTAACAAACTGTGTGATCCTCAACTTATGGTACCCAGCTAAGGATCCTATGCAGACTTGTACGATCCCCCAAAATACCAAAGCGACCTATAGAGCTGTTAAAAGCTGTCAGCAGACTGAATATCATAACATAATAAACTGTATATCTGTCTCACACCTCATTCACCACACTGCTAAGCGCTGCATCCCATAACATGATAATGATAACCGCACTTTGGTGTTCATCAGGCAAGACAAGGAAACACTTTCCACATAGGATCAAAAACCAAAGAAAACACTTTGAAACACCCACCCTACACATGCCATGCCTTGCTAACCATGTAATTGCTTCAGTGCAGAAGGCCTCCCCTTTCTTCATTATCAAATAAAGCAAAACAAAGGGAGAAAAGTCATGTTACAAATGAATACATATGATTTTCTTTCATATCTAGGCCTTTGCAGACTATTGGAAAAACAACAAATGGGCATTATTTGGAAAGGTGGCAACCTTACTTTCATTATAAAGCACTTAATTCAGTTATATAAGACATGCTTCAACTCTGCAAAGTCCATTTTCAGAAAATGCATAGTTCTTTAATGTTCAGCAACATACTATCTGCCAAGACTTGCACTCGCTGAACAGTCCTCTTCTACTCCCAGTAATAATCCACCTCCACTCTCTGGGCAGACTTTTATTTCCTCAAAACCTTTGTAGTCTACTTTACAAGGGCTTACTTTCCAGTCTAGTGTTCATTAACTCAATAGGGAGATCTCACTTGAAACCTTGCTGCCTCCCTGCCACATTTCCGTCCCTGTTGGGGGCATCGTTTGAGCCTGCATTCTTCTCCTGCCCTTATCGACACATTCGGTCTCCCCCTACCGCCGCAGCTTTTCCCAACACAGCGCGGCCGCAGTGGGGGGGGGGGGGGGGCAAGAGTACAGAACTACAGTTACCTGGTGCCTTAACAGCCGGAAGCCGCCAACGGTGAATCCGTGCCAGGAGGCGCTTAAATTGGAGCCGCACCCCCGGGGGAGCGGGGATCTCAACTGAAACCTTGCTGCCTCCCTGCCACATTTCCATCCCTGTTGGGGGCATTGTTTGAGCCCGCATTCTTCTCCTGCCCTTATTGACACATTCCGTCTCCCCTTGCCGCCGCAGCTTTTCCCAACACAGCGCGGCCGCAGTGGGAGGGGGGGACCGAGGGTGCAGGACTACAGTTACCTGGTGCCTTAGCGGCCGGAAGCCGCCAACGGTGAATCCGCGCCAGGAAGCGCTTAAATTGGAGCCGCAACCCCGGTGGAGCAGGGATCTCACCTTAAACCTTGCTGCCTCCCTGCCACATTTCCGTCCCTGTTGGGGGCATTGTTTGATCCTGCATTCTTCTCCTGCCCTTATCGACTCATTCGGTCTCCCCCTGCCACCGCAGCTTTTCCCAACACAGCTGGGCCGCAGTGGGGGGGGACCGAGGGTGCAGGACGACAGTTACTGGGTGCCCTAGCGGCCGGAAGCTGCCAACTGTGAATCCGTGCCAGGAGGCGCTTAAATTGGAGACGCACCCCCGGTGGAGCGGGGATCTCACCTGAAACCTTGCTGCCTCCCTGCCACATTTCCGTCCCTGTTGGGGGCATTGTTTGAGCCCGCATTCTTCTCCTGCCCTTATTGACACATTCAGTCTCCCCCGCCACCGCAGCTTTTCCCAACACAGCGCGGGCGCAGTGGGGGGGGGGACACCGAGGGTGCAGGACTACAGTTACCGGGTGCCTTAGCGGCCGGAAGCCGCCAATGGTGAATCCGCACCAGGAGGCGCTTAAATTGGAGCCGCACCCCCACGGTGCGGGAGCATCTCGGGAGAAGCCCGGGACAAGGGCGGGTCCGTCTGTGGCCGTCCGAGGCCGGAAGAGGCCAGGACGGGCCACCCACCTTGGTCTTCTCTATAGGTATTTTGACTTTGGGGACTTGGTCTGGACATATGATTTTAGCTAGCAATTTGTATGAAGAGTTGTGGGTACATAGGCATTAGATTGGATGTGATGCTCCTTAAGCGTAACCAGTCAAGTGGGGTTTGCTCGCTGGTTATCTATTCGTGATTTATCTGGGATAAATTTTGTCTATGTACAACTTTTGCTTATTTTTGCATAGTTAGATAGATAGTAGCGGGATTTTTTCCAAACACTCAACAACAGAATGAGTAATCAAAAATGCTTATCCGGCACCCTGGACGGCTTTTTTGTCCGTGCAGAATCGCTCATTAGTCATGAGATTGCACATGTGGAAAAAAGGTTGTCGCTGGCCCCTTCAGCTATAGTTCCACATCACGTTATCAGCCCCTCAGTCCCTATTAACTCATCATATATACTAGACAAGGATACCTTACCCCCGATACTTACACGAGGAAGGGCAATAGCTATCCAGATCCATTCTACCGATAGCCCTCAGTCAGATCTAGAGGTATCTATATCACCGCCGATGGTGACTAGGCAGAAGGGGGCATGAATAAGGACATTGGAAAAAACTAAAGCAAAACCAATGCAATTAAGGAAAATGTCTTACAATAAAAAGGGAGGAGTTGGGGTAAACCAGAACCCAGTGGTTGGTCGGGCTGACATAATTGACAATCATAACCCTAAAAATAGATCGTTCGGCACACAAACGGAGATGGTATATTCTTCAAATTCTATTGGTGCCGATAATATAGTTGAATCACTGGAAACAGCGGTTGCCAATATGTTTGGATCGTCCCTACCCTTTTTTCAGGGGCAACTCAATGACCTTATGGGTTCCAGAATGAAGGAACTCGATGATAAAATTAAAAGCATAAATGTGGGGTTAAAGGACCTGGAAGCTACAATCCAAAAGGGGAAAGATAACCTAGATGGAAGTACTAAACTACTAGTGGAGATAACTCTGAGGGAAGCTAGAAACCAAAAAGAAATGTCCACAAGTATGAACACTACGGCCCACTCTGTGATAGCTCCCCTGGTTGTAAGGGCCATTCCAAGCGTGTGTATGCAAGCACCAAATGAGGTAGAATCCTAATCGTGTGCTCCGAATGGTAGAAGTCCGGCTCAAATTCCAGGGAGTCTAGCCAATCCCAGTAATAATAATTTGCCTACTTATACCATAAAGCCTAGTGACCCTAATGTTATCCCCAACAGCGATAATCTTAGATTACCCCCAGCAGCTTGCCCATATGTACTTGTTCTGACAGGGGTACCAGCACTAAAGAGAGACCAAATAGAAACTTAGCATACACTTAGGAACAAGGTAGTGAACTGGTAACAAAAATGTAAAAGATTTAGTTCACAGAAAATGAATTAGATCATCATGGTTCGAAGGGTATGCTGGGTCGGAGAACAAAATAAAGACATAGAGGGGGACTGTATAGTTATACATTTTAACCGCCCTAATACAGTACGCCATTTATTGAGAGTTTGTGATGAATCCCAAATGGCTCAAACCAACAGTCAAGCCCTCCCACTGGGGTATTTCTATCGATCAACCATTAAGGGGATGGGCAAAAGGGCGGTTACACCATTACCTCCTCGTGTCTCTAATAGATATGGGGATCTACCCACCCTGGAGATGGTTGATTGACTAATACCATTATTGTCTTTAACTCCTGATACAGAGGTAATTACGGAAAACAGTAGAGGCAATGAATTGTCTGGACTGCAAAGTAATGCAGCTGCCGAAGTGTTGAATAGGTCAACTGATACTGAAGTACAGGGCGCTTTAGAAGCTACTATTAGGGTAAATATTCCTACAGAGGATTCGATGGATGATCTAACCAAGGTTAGAATAAGTGAGGAAAGGGTGAGTCGCACTAGGCACAATTTAAAATTCATTTCCTGGAATATAGCGGCTTGACGAAAAACCTGTGTGATCCTGAGTGGAGCAATTATATAGACTCCAGTGATATATGTTTCTTACAGGAAACATGGGCATTGGATACGCCCAAAGAGTTGGTTATAAGACCTTTAATATAGCGGCCGTACCCTCAATTAGAGGTAGGTCCTCGGGGTGACTAACCATATGGGTTAAGGAATCCCGTGTGATTAACATAACGGTACTAATCATTGACTCAGTAGACATACCCCGTCTGAAAGCTACTACAAAAGATGGGAGGAATATCGTCCTTTTTAATGTTTACAACAGGCCTTGTAATCTAGCGAAGGAGTCCCTGATCCTGGACAAATTAGAAAAATGTATAAGTAGGCAAGAAGAGATACCAAGTATGCTAATAGGTGGTCATCTGAACTGCAATTACGAGCCAATAGCGGGCTTTGGTGATCTTTTTGCAGAAGAGGACAGGGCCAATAATATTCCACCCCACTCTAATACCGAGGTGGTGCGGTGTACTGCTCAAGCAGTCCAAATAATAAGATTACCAACGGTATACGGGCTGAAGGCGAGGGCCTGTAATGGTTGTCTCCCTTCTGATTTGCACAAAGGCTGCAACTTTTGTCAAAAACAATTCTCAAAGCTGTGTAGACTATATCCTAGCATCCTTTGATATTTGGCCTTACTTGATAGACCTTGAGATTATGCCTAGGTTTGAAAGCGATCATCGCCCACTCCAATTGTTAATGGATCAATCTTTATTTCCCAGTAATAGCTCTGTGTCCGAGTCCTGTGTTTTGGGCAACATTTTTAATGATGCCCCACTTGTAAGCAACAACAGACGATCAATTAAATGGGCACAAATACTAGATGATGGGGAAGTGCTAGCAGGTATTTATACAGTTCTAGCTGATACATTTTCAGGTTACACAAGTTCAATGGCAGGAGGCAATGTTTTTATCGATCTTCATTATGGGTTTTTCAAATCACTACTGCCCTATGTTACTAAAATGCCTAAAAAAATGTTGTTGTAAGAAAATTGGTTTAGTAGGCAGACATCTGTGGTATAACACAGACTGCCGTGTAGGTAAGTCATTATTTATAGAGGCTATAAAAAGCAGAGTCCCAGATATGATTAGGAAGACAAGAAAGGAGTATAAACTGATCCAGGCAAGAGCAAGATCAGAATGGGATGAGGATTGCTGGGAGAATATGTTATTGGCAGCAAAGACAAAAGATAATGTGGGATTCTGGAGACTAGTGGCAAACGGGAATCACATAGGTAGGACTCCGCAAGACGTGTTTCTAGATGAACAGACCTGGGTAGACCATTTTACCCATCTGTATGAAGTCCCATTACACATGGAGGTTAAGGAAAATGAGTATCCCCGGTATTAAACTAGCACTGGCACTTTGGAGTTTACATTAGAAGAAACTGTGCAGGCAATCAGTTTAGTAAAAATTGGTAAGGCACCAGGCCTTGATAAAATCCCAGGTGATTTGTACAAACATGATGTTAACATCTGGGCACCTTATATTAATAGAATATTTAATATTCTGGCTGCTGGTACAGTTTTTCCTGAAAGTTGGAGGGGCGCAGAAAGTATTTTAATCTTCAAAAAGGGCGATAGGAATGATCCATCTAACTATCATTAGTTTAATGGATATTTTACAGAAGTTATTTTATAGGCATATTTTAACACGTATGAATTCTTGGATAGATGAGAATGCCATACTCACGAAGTTCCAAGCTGGCTTTAGAAGTAGCATAAGCACGATAGATCAGGTTGTCAGATTTTGTTGCCTTTGTTGGAAATATGTTTCCTTAAGTAAAGGTCATATATATGTGGCATTTGTAGATTTGAAGGCCGCCTTTGATTTAGTTTTGCGTGATCGTTTATGGGATTGATTGTATTCGTTTGGGTTGCCGGTCTGTTTATTACAACGGATCATAAGACTCCACGAAAATAATTATGCAAGAGTGCGTTGGGGCTGAAACGGAGAACTTACTGAACCTGTTCCAATAATGCGTGGAGTTCGTCAAGGGTGCATGTTAGCCCCCACGCTCTTTTCTCTGTTTGTTAACGATATTCCAGCCCATTGGGATGAGTGCATTAATGACGTACCCAAGCTTAATGGAGAAAGGGTTATTGCACTTCTCTTTGCGGACGATACTATCCTAATTTCTCAAACTCCCAAAGGTCTGCAAGCATTACTAAATTCATTTCAAATCTATTGTTATAAAAAAGGCCTAGAAATAAATGTGAAAAAAACTAAATGTATGGCCCTGAATCCGCACAAAACCTTTACAGGGAACCTATTTTTAAGTAATCAAAAACTCGATCTTGTTTTCTAATTTTACCTACTTTGGGGTTTCTCTAGATTCAAAGAATATGTGGAAAACCCAAGCAGAGAAAAGCAAAACTATACTGACACAGAATTGCCAACCGATTGTAAAGAAACACGGGGCGAGCCATAACAAATCAGTATCACCGGCATTAGAAGTGTTCAAGTTTAAGGCACAGACTGCCGCATTATACGGTGCTGAAATCTGGGGCACAATAGCTGGGAACCTTTTTACGAAAGGTGAAAATAATTTTTACAGGAGTTTTCTAAAAATACCAAAACGGACCCCTCTCCTTCCCTTAATGCTTGATTTAAGAATGAAGCGTACAGACCATTATGCAATTCTCCGCCCACTCTCTTATTGGGTGAGACTCTGGTGCTCGCCTGAACTTGGTGAGTACAGAGCTGGGCTCTTGGAAATAATGAGGTTGGATTGTCATAATACTAATGTATGGTTGAAGCATGTGCGATCATGGCTGTTTAGAATTGGGCTGTAACATCTTTGTGAAGAGCCTCTAAGCTTGAGGCAAAGCTGTTAAAAACTGGTGAAAGCAATATTTTAAGAGTATACACACGATACTCTTCCAAATTGCTATGCTGATGAATCCATTACTAGAAATTTCTTGGCCTTTAAGAACTTTCCTTACTTTGAGGTCTTCTTGGATGAGGTTCGTCCACCGTTGGCCAAAAGTCTATATTTGAAGTTTAGGTATGGAATATTGAAAATCAATGTAACCTTAGCAAGGTGGTCACAATCAGCTGGACCTAGAGTAAGCGAGATATGTACGTGTTGTCAGTTTAGTAGAAAAGAAGATGACAACCATATCCTCTTTTTCTGTACTGCTTATGCAACAGCCAGGAAAAGGTGGATTAAGCCACTGTACAAAGCTATAGGTTTGCGACCTTACAATGAAGGTTACAGAGTATTAAAAACCGACACGAGACAAGTTATTTCGTTCTGTAAGTTATGTACGCAAGAAACAGTGTTTGGAGTTATAATCGGTTGAATCTGCGTTTAAAATATTAAACATGCGTGTTTTCTTCTGTCTTGTTTAATTATTGGCAGGAATAATGAATTACTCCTAAGGAACCATTGTAACTGTACAATTGTATTTTATACATAAGTTTTTATATTTGCCTTCCTAACTAAATTATGTATTTTTATTGTATTTACATAAACTCCGTTCCAACTGTATGTAAGCTTCCATTCACTTTACTACCAAGATGCCATGAATTGTTCTTTTTAATGTTTCATGTATTAAGTATCTTTTATGGTCACAATGTGCCGAAACAAAGATGTATTGAATTTGAATTAACTCAATTACGTTCTCACACTCTGCTTCACTGCACAGATTTCAGATGCCAGCATTCTCTGCATTCTACTCTAAGCACATCTCCATTTTATCAACAGCCATTCACTAACAGTCCAACTGCCAATCTGCAAAATTGATAGATACTCCTAAGGCACACAAGTGTTAACCTCTTCAAAAAGGTTTGGAGTGCGCGTGCACCAATCTGTCTTTGTACAATACCAGCCAAGGTGCTGCACCTGCTCAAAAATGTTAAGGCCGCCAAGGCATATTTGAGTTTATTTTACTTGTCTACTTTATCTCAAAAACAATTCTGCTAATATTTGAAGACACAATTTTTGTCTATTTTTGGACTGTGGAGTTGGAGTAGCATTTTAAATATCCACAGTCCCAGTGACCACTTTGTGTAACTAACAGCTGGTATTATCTTGTTGAAAAGTACACACTTTGTTTATCAAAGGTTGAAAAGATGAGGCTATGCTGCAGGGAATAATAACTGCGGGACACATGATTTCTGCAGCATGCAAGCTCTTGACATATTTTACTCAAGAGATGAAGAATGTGCATTGCTGAATATGGCTAATCAAGTAATTTCTCTGGCCCTGCACTAGGAAGGGCTATGCTCCTCAGTTCACAATTTACTCACAAATTAAAGGCTCATAGTAAAATTAAGATAACAAGGTCTAATCATGAGCATGTGATGGCAGTCTCCGGAAACTTGTATTCTTTGCATAGTACTTGTCCAGTTTCTTGAGGTAGGGCTTAGAGGAGAAGAATGACTTCCTAAAAATAAAAGAACAAAGATAGCACTTGCACACTTGCGTGCAACGCTCTGTAACTGACAACTCTATGGTCTCTACTCTATATCCCCATTCTGGTCATGCGGGTATCGGTGTAGTAGACATCGAAGACTTCTGAACTACCTGGGTCTATACGAAAATATAGACTTACAGAGCGTCGCACGCCGACGGTAGCGAGGAGCAAGGAGAGGGCGAATCTTGATAAAGATAAGGTAAGATTATTACGGAAGTCTTCGGTACAATCAGTTTGTATCGCTACATGTTTTTTTTTTAAAAAGTAAGAACTTTAATACCAGTATCTATTTACTTGACAGCATAAAGAGAACCTCTGCTAAAGATGAAAGGTCAGTGCAAATACTACGGTGGTAACACACTCTCGGGCACAACAAGGTTAAGATACACAAATTTAGTACAAATTTGGGATCTAAGGTGAACCAGTTTATATGAGCAGGAGACAGTATATAACGCTTAATAAGGCAGGCACAATCAGAAGAATGTGATAAAAAGTTATTTGGATTACACTAAGAATATGAGACATGATGTTGTTAATAAGGATGCACTAGAACCAATAGGAAGCATGAGACAGTAAATGCATCTGTGTTGTATTTAATAATACACAGTACCGATAATGACATATGATACTGTTTTCAGATATAAAGAAGTCCCCTGACGAAGGGCTATATGCTTGAAATGCATTGGGCAAACAATGAATTTATGAATATTAAGTAAAATATTCACATGAAAGTTTTGAAGAAATCGAAAATCTTCGTTACCAATAAATATAAAATGAGATCATGAATATATTTGAACATATGGATTAATTATTAATGAAAAAGAAAGGAGTGCAAGGTTGGAATGTATCTTGTGGTACAGGATCCATACTTTTGACTATCATTTTCCTACCCAGGATCCTCATGCAAACCTCAAATTTAGCTAAAATATTAATGCCTTCCTCTCTTTTCTATGTGGGATCACTGCACTGTTACAATGTTTCCACCACCCAGCGTTCCCTCAGTCTCTGGGTTGGAAAATGGCTATAAAAGTCCTCGGAGACTACCTCTTTCCCAGGGCCTGCCCACCTACTTCAAATGAGCCCCCCTCTGGAGCAAATAATGAGCCTGGGGCTGCCACCCACCAGGGCCAGCTCCTGCTACGTCCCAGGGTGCCCACCCCAGGACATAGCTATTTGCTGTGGCTTGGCGAGAGATTTAGCAACTCCTGCCAAGCGACAGCAAATGCTACACTTCCAGCAATTGAGAGTGGAGAAATGCTCTTGCTTACCAGAAGCTGAGCAATTTGTGGTAAATTATATTATGGACACAATATTTTTGTTAATATCATTTTACCACAGTATTGTGCAACCGATGTAATGATTTTAAATAAATGAATCTTCAAGTCAGTCAGTCAAGATACTTTTATTACATTTTTGGTAAAATCATAAAAAGAATAACATTTCATACACATTAATTTACGATGATACCTTTACAGAAATAGCTTCAAATACATTGTTTTTTGTAAAATTGATAAAAACATTTTCGAAAGTATTTACAAGTTCATTCAACAAAACAATTAATGAGGGCAATTGTGCAAAAAGGCAAAGTGCGGGGCAGAATGTCATTGTGGGCCTCGGGAGGTGAACAGTCATTGAATGCTAGCTGATGTATCAATGCTCAATTTGATACGTGAAGCTGCTGCCAAGTAATTTCCCATGCAAAACATGGTACGAATATTAGTCATGGACAGAAGATAAAGAAGTGCCGGTCTGACTTGTGTGAAGCCAGCCTCCCTCAGCATTGGTAACAAATATTTATTACGGGGAACTGAAAATAATGAGTAGAACATAACAAAATGCCTAGTGTCCTGGGTTGAAAAATTGTCACAGGAACAGGGGGGGGCTGACACTGGTCTTGCCCAGGATTGATAATTACCCAAATGATAATGAATCAAATTAAATCTAAATTTGGTCAAAAGACATCTGTGGAAAGGTTTAGTGACAATGCTGAGGTACGTTTCCATAGAAATGGAATTAGTTGAGATGTAATGAGACCTCACCATCGGCTTCTGCAGTTCTTTTTCCTCACAAGCTAGTCTGGCCAGGGTCAGAAACTGCCTCTTAACTAAAGCTACATCCATGTTGCTAATGCGTGAGGGAAATTCGAAAAGTTCCAATCTCTCTATTTGCTCAAATTACTTCCTCAGGTAATCCAGCCAGGGGATATTTGTATAGTGATCTAAGGACATGACATCCTCCATGATTAAATGATTCAGAGATAACACCTTGTTGAGCCATGTCCTTAGCCAAAAGATCAACGGGGCCAAACTAAGCCTGTCTGTGATATAGTCCAAGCCCACCTCCGCATGAATGGAATATGTTGGGGTAGAAGTAGGGACTGTCAGTAGTGAGCGTAAAAACCTATTTTCTGCCCTCTGTATGGACTCTAGCTGAACATATCCCCAAATTGGAGCACCGTACATAGCAACAGGGATGCATTTAGTGCTATAGACCTTCAGAAGGGCCTCCATTGGCCTGGCCCCCAATCTTTTTGAGAAGGCCATGAGGGCCCCCGCTGACCTGGCCACTGATAGGCTTTTTGCCCTCACCTGGGGGCCCCACGAACCCCTCTCGTCAAAGAGCACCCCCCAGGTAGGGGAAGGTTGCCGTTCTAGAAACTACTTGACCCTTACACCTAAATGTTTTTGGCTTCCCTTTACGTCTAAGGGCTCCGATCATCATCGTGTGGGATTTGCCAGCATTAACCTTCATGTCCAAATCGTCCATGAAGGCGCCAAATCCGTGCAACAAATTCTGCAGTCCATTGCCAGTGCGGGCAATGAGGACTGCGTCATCCGCGTATAGGAGAGCAGGAATCTTGGCTTCTCCTACACGCGGGACATCCCTCTCTGTCTCCTCAAGGTGGCTCCCCAATTGTTAATGTATATAGTAAACAGTAAGGGGGCCAGTATGCAGCCGTGCCGTACCCCACGCATGGACTTGAACGGGGGACTGCATCTTCCCTCCCTGGTAACCCTGACCATAGCGGACAGGTCCTGGTGAAGGGAGGCCATGAACCTAACCAGGACCCCATCTATCCCAATCCTCAATAGGAAGGCCCACAGCTTTGACCTGTTCACCAGGTCGAAGGCCGAGGAGAGGTCCATAAACGCTAGGAATAAGGACCCCTCCTTGGCCACTGTGTAATTAGCGATCAGGAGGTGCAAATTTGAGCACTGCTCCATTGTCCCCCTCTTCTCCCTAAACCCATATTGAATGTTAGCCAGCCCACCACAGTTCTCCATACTCTCCCTCAGCTTGGTTAACAGGACTCTGCCTAGGATCTTAATGGCAGATTCCAAGAGGGATATAGGCCTATAACAACCAGGATCATCGCGGTGGCCTTTCTTAAAGATTGGGACTATGATGGAAGTTGCCCATAAGGTTGGAAGGGAGTTACCGGTAGCTGCATTGAATACATTTGTCAGGACTTCCGCCCATAGGCCTGGGGAGTGTTTATAAAAGTCGGCCGGCACCCCATCAGGGCCTGGTGCTTTATTCTTCGTAGTTTCGTAAATGGCTTTTTCCACCTCTCCCTTATTAAAAATCATGGGGGTCGTCTCGTGGGCTGCAGGCAAGCTTAAAGTGCAGTCCGCGGGCCCTCCCTCATATACAGCGCTGAAGTGGGTAATCCATTTTTCATCCGAGATCACACAGTCCATGTCTGAATTGGTCGAATCCGAGAAAAAGGGCTGGTTTATTATGGACCAAAACTGACTACTGTCCCTCAGGACATCCATGCTATGCAAGTTCTCCCAAGCTGTCTTCTTGATTTCCTCTCTCCTTGTTTTAAGGGCCAGCTTGTATAGCTTCCTCTGGGAGGCAATGTTCTTTTTGTCCCTCGGTATGTGCTTTAGTGTCAGCATCAAGGATTTCTGTGCTTTGGAACAATTTGAGTCAAAGCAACGGCAGTGCTTGGAGGCTCCTACCCTAGCACTGGCAGTAAGGTCGTGCGAGATTTGGCTACAAATTGCTTCAAAAGCCCCCGTTATTTCCTGGGCCGGAGCCATGGTGTTTTGCCACACCTCTAGGTGTCCTTTAATTTTGGGTAGAATTTCTACATAAAAAGTATCGGGCATCACGCTTGACCACTTTAACCTTCTCCCCTGGTCCACTGGGCGTAATAAGGCTAGTGCCTCTGGTGAACGGGGCTTAGGCCCCATGTACTGCCCCCAAGCAACCTCCAATACTACAGGGTTATGGTCGCTCTGGGCAGAGACCATTGTATAGTACGAAGGTACCCTATTCAGAATCCCTAGGGTCGTAAAAATATAATCAATAATGGACCCCGGAAATGATCCTTTATAGGTATGGGATCTGTGTTTACCTTCAGGGGAGTTAGGTTCGTAAAAGTTATAGAAGGCCAACAGGTCTTCTAACTCTTCTCCAGCCGGGGAATGTTCAAAGTGTGGACCCACTAGCTCTGCTTGCCCCTCATTATAACTTATGCCGCAAAGATCTTTGCACGGGTGAATATTAAAATCCCCCAATAGGATAAATTCATGATTAAGACGTGTATTTTGACTGACTGAGGATAAAAAGGAGTCTAATGTAGCTATGCTATTATTTCCAGAATACTTGTTCCTTGAATTATAAAAATTAATATAAAAAGTACTCTTGGTAGGGGAGACTGACCGTTCGACTATTAATATGTTTGGGGAGGGGTTTTTAACCAAATTCAGGGAACCTTTAAGATTTGAGGAGAAAAGGGTTATGAGACCTCCCATAGTTCTGCCCGCTCTACTTGGGGAAACAGCTAGGACAAAACTAGTGAAACCATCCAACCAGAATCTATCTGCAGTGTCCCATGTCTCTTGGAGGGCAATAACTTCATACTTAGAGACCCGACTCACCCAATCCTCATCCTTAACTTTGGTTTTGATCCCTGCCACATTCTAACTAAGGAGTTTACGTGCTGTGGCCTCCTCCCGATCAAGGGGTCCAGTTAGTGGGGTCCGATCGTGGGCTAATGGTCAATCAATGCCCTCTATGCCCTCCTCACATGATAGGAGTGCAAAACGGTTACTAGTGACTAACCCACTACCCGCTGCTACACCGCCCGCCGCCTGGGTGTGGGTTGTCGATGAGGTGACCTCTGCCCTCTGGACACACGATTGAAGAGGACCCACAATACTGCCCCCCCCTCGGTAGTTGGTTCTGTGATGGACCCGTGATGGAATGGTGATGACTGAGGTAAACTCGCTCTAGGGGGGGGGGGGGGGGTAGAAGAAACCCAAGGGGACAGGTCTCACGTGATCCTTTGCTGTTATAGCTGAACCATCCCAAAAAAGTTTGTCTGCCACATTGGCCCTGTTGAAATTTATGATCACACAGTCTTTGGTTGTTTTCGGACCCAACCCACCCTCCTTGCAAAGATAAGTGAGCCTGAAATGTCCTTCCCACTGCATGAGTCAGCACACCAAGTCTTCGTTTTAGACAGGGCGGTGGTAGATTCCCTCTCAACCTCGTTGAGCGGTCGCACACCTATAAACACTGCGACCAGTGGAGCGGCTGCCGGTGGCAAGCTTAAGTTGAACTTGCTCGGTAGTGGTTTCCTGCTGTGTGGCGTGGTAGAATGCAACAAGGGGGGGGGATGCAGTACTTTCCAGACATAAGGAGGGAGCACCCGAAGGTTACTGCCCACCAGGGACTGTGCGCTTGCCCCTCTGCCCAGGGGCTGAAGAGCTTAAACTTGGCCCTTCTGTCTTGCCAAGGCTGTGTGTCACTGGGCATTTCTTGGGCATCTCCACAAGTGAAGAATAAGAGTTAATTAATTTGTCAAACAGTGAGCATTTCTTGAGAAGACCGGACAAACATGTGTTCAGTGTGTCGACAATGTCCTTTGCTATCCCAACTAGCATTGGCTCGATTCTGGCCACGAAGAGGGCCTCCAGTTGGTCACCAAGGGGGTCAGGGGGTGCGATAAAATTGCTTACATTGTTGTTTTTTTCCCCCTAGCCCGCTTCGGAGGTTGGGCGGCCGGCTGGGGACGCTGCACTGGGTCATCAGCAGAATAACTGAGGGTGATCAATGGGGCCACGGGGGTGGGGGTAGTTAAGATGGTCACCATGGGTTCCAGGTGTATGGGGGGGTGCATTGCATGAAAGACCCTGGGTGCTTGTGCATGTAGCCTCAATGGAGGGAGACTCTGCCAAGCAGGGGGCTGACAGACCCAGTTCTTGTTCGGCATTCTCAATTTCTTTGCTAAGAACCCCCACCGCAGATGATAAATAAGACAGTATAGACTTTGAATATCTAGGCATTTTGGCATTTTTCCCCTCCTCCTCGCAGTTAATTGCTTTCTTGCGCTTACCCATATGTGATGGTTGTTAGAGGGTGAGCCCCATCGCGCCTCCTTCTGCCTCGGACTGCCAAAGACTGCCCCGCCCTTGTCCCGGCCTCTCCCGAGCAGCTCACACGCGTGACTCGCAGAGGGAGAGGCGTTCCGCTGATTTCAAGCGCCTCCGGGCGCGTCTGCCGCGTCACAGGCTAGCCGGGGCAGCTGGGAGTTGTGTTTCTCCCGCTGCTGCTGGTGGGTCCGGCGTGCAGTGTGAGCCGTTTCCCTCACAGCGGTCCTGGGAGAAAAGTGATGGCCGTTGCCCTCACGGCGTGCTGGTAGGTGAGTGCCTGTGTGTCCCCCTGAGCGCTTCGGCGCTCCGCTGATTTCAAGCGCCTCCGGGCGCGTCTGCGGCGTCACAGGCTAGCCAGGGCAGCTGGGAGTTGTGGTTCTCCCGCTGCTGCTGGTGGGTCCGGCGTGCAGTGTGAGCCGTTTCCCTCACGGCGGTCCTGGGAGTAAAGTGATGGCCGTTGCCCTCACGGCATGCTGGCAGGTGAGTGCCTGTGTGTCCCCCTGAGCGCTTCGGCGCTCCGCTGATTATAAGCGCCTCCGGGCGCGTCTGCGGCGTCACAGGCTAGCCGGGGCAGCTGGGAGTTGTGGTTCTCCCGCTGCTGCTGGTGGGTCCGGCGTGCAGTGTGAGCCGTTTCCCTCACGGCGGTCCTGGGAGCAAAGTGATGGCCGTTGCCCTCACGGCATGCTGGCAGGTGAGTGCCTGTGTGTCCCCCTCCTCCTTGGAGCGTTGGCGCTGTTCAAATGAATACAAGGGTAATGTTTAAGTTACTAGGTACAAAAATGGATGTTGCCTTTTTTTCTTTCTTTACAATTTTAATTCTCCAGTCTGATGTTGTTCCAGCTGAAGGTGTGCTGAGAACCACCAGAAATAATCTGCAATATAAGTATGGGTGCTGGTAGTGATAGCTTTCTAAATGATGCAACCTGTTTTGAAAAGAGTGTGTGCCAGCAAGGGGAGTGAATGGAGTTCCACCAGGATGAGGACGAAATGATCATATTTTTCAGACCCTAGATGAGAAAAGTTGTGGTATATATAGAAAGCCCGTAAGAGGTGCCAGTGAAAGTCAGAATGATCATGGACCATGGCTACCCCCATCCAGAGGTGAGAGTACACTACTCCCAGGTTGTCTTTGTTTTATTGGTAATGTGTTCCTGGAGCTGGAGATTGGTGTCCAGGATTAATCTAAATGACTTCACATTCTATGAAATTTGCGGTCAAAGTCATTAGGTTTTATGTCATTTCACTAGTTTTGTAGAGCTTTTTGTGTTTTGTTCTTAGTATAAAGGAAGATAAATCGTGTCTTGACTGGGTTGAATCTAAGGTAGGTGCTGGACTTCCAGATCAGGATGATGTGCAAGCAGTGTTTCAGGCATTGGATGTCTGAGGGACAGAAGAATTTCAAATAGAGTTGTGTATCAGTATTGCTTCGCACTCCATTATAAAAGAAAATACCGCCCTCCCACACAGAGACTCAACCATAATGAAGCAATTATACGAATAATAATAAAACACCACCTGGAAAGGGATTTCACTGTTATAAAATAAAACACATCAAACATGGTTCTCAGAATCAGGCATGGGATTTTATGTGTGCAAATGTGTCACATGAACAACATTCAAATATATATATATATATTTTTTTTTTTTCACTGAAAAAACATAGGTTTCAGGCCTGATATAGTTAGGAATTAGCATTTAAAAAACCTTAGAAATTAACTGAAAAAACTGTAGGTTTTAGAGGTGTTATAGTTAGCTGGACATTTCACTCGTACAAAACCATTGAAATTCCTCCGATATAGTTAGTTGTACTAACTATATCTCGCGCGCCCGCAATCCACTGCTGATGATGTCACATATTACATCATTCATTACATGGTCTGTGACATCACTGATGATATCTCAAATGACATCACTGATTACATCACCCAGTGAATGTGGTTTGCTTCGCTATTTAAATATGTATTATATATATAGCAATTTGCATTGAAGAATGAGTGGATATATAAATATAAATATCTGGATGGTGGATTTAGTAGCAGTGTGATTGACTGTTTACTTGATTAATTTAAAGTGTCTCTCTAAATATATTGGATAGTGACTAAACTGTGTGAACATCTGTATCACTTTGTCAGTTGTTGGAAAAACTACTTCTCCAGTTGGTTACTAGCTATTTGAAAGCCTACATTAGTTATTGATTAGTTAACTGAGTTTTTGTATGGGAGAGTGAATGGGTATGTGGTTCGGTGGGAGGTGTGTGACTGCGCAAAGATGTGTGAATAGTTGATTTATTAGGTATATGACGTTAAGACTACATGTTATAACAGTTGTTTGGGTGAGTGAATATCTTTATGGGTGTGGTGATGAGCAAATATCTCTCTGAATGGTACATGTCCAACAAAGTAGAAAAATAAAAGGCAATGTATGTGTCAGTTGTTTATAAATAAGTATACATAAGACTAAGTGATTGTATGCATGACTGTATGGATAACTGTATACTTGTGATTTTATAACACACTAAGTATAATTTACTATCTATATGAATGGATAAAGTGGTGTTTGTATAAGTGTATAGCTAAGTAAATGTAAGTATGATCAATTGTTTGCATAAGTGAGTAGGATGGCTTTATAAGTGAATAGGATGTGTGCTGGTGTGTAATGTCGATATAGGTGTATAAGTATATTTGATAGTGTTCTATTGATCATTGACTGCATGTATGACTGAATCTGTAGCTAAGTGATTAGATGTGTGTATAGATTTAGGAATCACTGAGTGGGTTTTTAGAAACTTGTACTGGTGTGTCAATGGATTCAAATATGGTACTCTGTATTTTACAGTGAGTGATAAAAGGTTATACTAGTGTATGATGAGGTGTATCGTCACGTGGATTATGTCATCAGTGATGTCATCTGAGATGTCATCAGTGATGTCACTGACCATGTAATGAATGATGTAATATGTGACATCATCAGCAGTGGATTGCGGGCGCGCAAGGTATAATTAGTACAACTAACTATATCGGAGGAATTTCAATGGTTTTGTATGAGTGAAATGTCCAGCTAACTATAACACCCCTAAAACCTACATTTTTGCAGTGAATTTCAAAGGTTTTTTAAATGCTAATTCCTAACTATATCAGGCCTGAAACCTATGTTTTTTTCAGTGAATTTCAAAGGTTTTTTAAATGCTAATTCCTAACTATATCAGGTCTGAAACCTTTGTTTTTTTCAGTGAATTTCGAAGGTTTTGTAAGTGACAATTTTTAAATGTATTAATTGTTATTTTTTTATACTAATTTACTACATTTTTTAAACTATTTATTTTTAGATATTTTTTTTTTAATCACATTGTAATTACATTATACATTACATTACAAATTATACTTTCTCAGAATGAATTACTTTAGTTTAAATACTTTGCAAATAGGCAATAGACTTTTAAGTGCAGTAGTTACAGTTGCTGCAATGGGCAACACAATTTCAAACAAAAATCAACATTGGCCTCAATGTGTTTTTCTAGTTAAATGCAATTAGTTACTTTATGGATTACTTTTCTAACCACAGGACTGGATCCTAGATTCAGTCCTTGGACATCTCCTGTAAACGGTTGAGTAAACGTGTTTTAGTTACAGTAGTGATTTTTAAGGAATATTATTGTATTTTAAAAGTTGACACTTGGAAATTTTTTCACATAGAATCACCAATGTTATCCTAAGAGAGGAAATTCACTTAGCAGGTAAGTAGTGTTAGCATTACTTTTTCTTACTCAGTGGTGTATCCTGGTTCCAGCACTGGTGCATCTCCTGTAAACAGTTGAAAGAATGTGTTTAAGTCATAGAGGCGATTTTTTAGGAATATTTTTAGTTTGTGAAAATAGACGCAGAAACTTTTCTGGTGAAAACCTGACAATGGATTCCTATGGAAGGAAATTCAAGTTAATGGTAAGTATGGTTAGAATTACTTTTCAGGATCAGTACTGGGCTCAAAGGTGCAGCATTGAGGTTTCTCCTGATAACAGGTGAGTAAATCGGAATTCGTCGTTTGACTGATTTTAGAGGAATTTTTTAGAGTTCAAAAATTCCACACTTAGAAAAATTACCATGTGAAACCAGCAAAGTTAGCCTATGGAAGGAAATTCAAGTTACTGTAACTACGATTAGAATTACTTTTCAGATCTGAAATAATGCACAAAAAGATTATATCATAAACGCTCCATTAGTTCCAGTGCACTCACATAGCCACATCAAAAGTATTCAGTATATCTGTTGCCATCAACACTGCATCGTCTGCAATATCGACTCAATCTGAATTGTGATCTCGTGATTTTTTCATAAAAAAAAATTGTGGGGGCCTTGGAGCTCCTTGTGGGACCCCCTAAGCAAGCCTAGGGGGTCAGGGTGTTTCTACACTGCCCCCTTTGCGTGTTTTGCACGTTTGTTTCACTGCGATTTTGTGCCTCGGGTCGATCGAGGCACAAGATGGCTGCCAACACTTCCTGGTTTGGAGTGTTGACAAACAGTTGACAACCAATCAGCATGCAGCTCATGCTCGGGAAGGTACAGAGTACAGTACAGAGTAAGGTACAGAGTACGGTACTTCGTCTCTAGATATCACTATGATTTTCTCAGGAACTACTGAACGGATTTACACCATTTAACAAAAAGCACAATCTGCGAACCGAACTCTACCATTTTGCCAAATTTGGTGTAATTCTGTTCAGCCGTTCGGGTTGTAGCCCTGGCTAAATGTCCTATGGAAAATTGCATGGGAAAAACATGTTTTGGGACTCCCCTTTTTTCTCGGCCCCCACTTGACGAATCACCACCAAACTTTCAGGGAAGGAGCGGAGCGGGCCATTTTCATGGAGAATTTCACGTGTATTCGTCCACCGGCGCCAAGTATTGCAGTGCAGTAGTGCAGTTTGTATTTGTAGTGCCCTCGACTGTATAGTCGCAGATACAATAAGAATGGTGATAGATGGCCAAATGGGGCAAACCTCTCTGTCTATGGCTGGTGGATTGCGAGCTCTGAGGTGTCCTAGAGGGCCACAAATATTACAAAGCCAGGATGCCCCATTTGGCCATCTATCACCATTCTTATTGTATCTGCGACTATACAATCGAGGGCACTACAAATACAAACTGCTCAGTCCTGAAGAAGGTCTCACAGATGAATTCGTAAGAGCCCGAAACGTCGACTATCGCTTTCTCCTATGATTAATTAAGTTTCATGCTTTTAGAAAAGAGAGGTGACAACAGTACCCATAGAGTGTTCCATTGATTGTTTACAGATATTCCTGTGGTTCTGGTTGCATATTTGTATGTATTTTCATATACACCCGTTCCTGTTTGTTGCTTTTATGATTCTTTCTTATTATTATATTGTTATAAGACTTGAAGAAATTGATTTATGATTTATACATATTTTAGGGACCATTGAATTGTCCTTCTAACTTGGTTTATCGATTTTGAAAAATGTACCAAAAACAAATTCCCTTGAAGGCACCCTTTACCCTTCCATTTTTATTTGCCCAAGCCCTCAAGGGTAGTTTGGGTTGCTCACTTTCACAGAACACTTTCAGTGTGCCTCCTAAAGTCTGCCCTCTGGAGGGAGAAAGGCGGTCTCAATGTATCTGCAAGAAATGAGTGTACAGTGCTTATCCTGCCCTCTTCACCTATGCAAGTCATTGATGTTGTGATCACTAAACTCCTACAGGAAGAGATTACTGTGCAGGTGGATGGGCTTTCCAGTGGTTATAACTTACTCTGCTGGGTAGTGGAAGCTCATGCCTTGTCCAAGTTTACTTTAAGGAGGAGAAGAATTTGTTTATGATTCCTTTTTTTCCAGACTTGTCATGTGCTGGCACAGAATGCATGACAGGTTTCGAGACATGTTAAGAGTGTCTGTGTTTGCACCATGGAAAATTTATTCTGACCTCATCATCCTCACCAGTTAAGACATGTTTCAAGCAAACCACTTTACCAATGCTACTTCTTTTTTCTTGACAAACGTCATGGTTCAATGTTCTGCAGAAGAATGCCCCTGATAAGAATTTCCTTTCTGAAGCAATACTTCTTTGAATGATCAAGGTGTATCTTATTATGCTGTCACATTTTTTGGTTATATGATGTCGTTTGATGTTCCATGCAATATGTAATGTTATCATATGTGTTTTTGTCTTTTTTTATGCTTTGTACATCACTTGTACATCACTTAGAGGTTATGAAGTATTCCTTAGGGTTAACTCAACCAACCAAGACATTTGGTCTTGGTTGGCAAATGTAATGAAACCTCCTTCAACTCTACAGCCAAGCGTCACTGTCATGGCAACTGCTGGTATAAAATTTAGGATAACACATCACAACGTTGCGGGTGCCATTATGACCATGGCAACACTCTCATTTTACTGTTTGAGCATGAGCAAGAAAAATAAATCTGTCTCAACAAACATGCATTGAGAAATGTACCTTACTTGGGCCTACAATCTTCACAGTAGAATACTTGAAATCTGTTCTCTTCATTTTTATACTACCAGTCCACAAGATGTATAAGGGGAGAGGGAATGCTAACTAACAAAGCGGAATAAACCTAGTGACTGGTACAGATAGGAGGAAGTCAGATGCAGACACATGAAATATAGAAATAAAGGATAATTCAGGGATAACAAGAATTTAACAAACATTAGATGGAAGAGGAGTTTTAAAAAAAAGGAGGGAGCTGATCCACAGCTCACATCAAGGCTGTGAAGGTTCTATTATGCAGCTTGACATGATGGTTCTTTTACAATTAAACATTTCTAATATTTACAGAATGCAAATCATATTTTTTCTATTGTTTCAGTGAAATAAATGATGCTGATGACAACAGGTCACCACTTCTCCTAGGTGTGGCTGTGGAGTGTGAATCAGAAATAGTTGTAATTGGATTTCCAGGATTCCAGTAATGCAGCAGTGGTTCTCTTTCCCTCGTCCCCTCCTTAACCTCTTTAACGCCCCGCATTTTCCCGCTGTGTGCTGGAAAATGCAAAAACCCATTGTTCATGACGAGCTGGGCTCGTCATGAGCGTGCGAGGAGGCTACCTCATGACGAGCCCAGCTCGTCATGAGCGTCGAAGGGGTTAAGCTGTGATGACCAGTATTACCATAACCAAAACACTTTACCGGGAGCAGAATCGTCATCAACCAATGCACTATTTCCTCAGAAATGTCGGCAAATTAGGCCTTTCTTTTAGCATGAGCATAACACCAAACTATCTCCTCATCCTTAGGTCTGACACATTCTCATTAACCCCTTTGCTGCGGGGGTAATTCCCCCGCTGCGCTGGGGGGGGCGCGCACAGTGCCCCGGTGCTGAAGACGAGCTGAGCTCGTCATGAGCCACGGTGCTCTTGTGACCATGACGAGCTGAGCTCGTCACGGCCACACCTGTTCCTTAGAACACTCAGCACAGCAGAATTATCCCTGCGTGTGAGCGTTCTAACGGCCATGATGAGCTCAGCTCATCATCAGCACACGAGCACCGTGGCTGATGACGAGCTGAGCTCATCATTAGCATGGGAGGGGTTAATATGGCTGGATGCTTCACTCAAATTGTTTTTTGTTTATTTCTTACCAAAGTCAGGAGAACTTGCTATCATGGTGTTTGACCGCAACATTTGGAGTCCTCTAAGGTATCAATCAATTATTAATAATAGACTTGTGATGAAGATCATGATGATGATATCTGAAAGGGCTTTCACCTGCACTTTGCTGTTACTTGCTGCTCGGCTGCAATAATGCCGTGATCACATTATCAAACACAGCTGCGCTACAACATTGCTGTCACAAAAAATAACTGTGCTTAAGATAATGCAGGGTGGAGAATAATCATTCATCTTCTCCTGCTCCCTGATACTACAGGCAGTTATAAATTTCCATGAAAAATGATCCCCTGCCAAGGCCCTCTGCACATGCAGCTGCCATCTTATATTTATTCAAAATGTTCTATTCATTTATATTAGTGTTGGTGATAAAACACCTCTCAGAAAATGAAATCATGACATATATGGCAGTGGTGCTCAATTGTTTCCTTACCATCAGTCCACCAGCCATGAATCTCCTTTACGGCATCATAAACAAAGGTATTACTCAAGGGTTCAGGAAGCAGTAAAGCAATTGACACTGTGGGTAGGTGTAATATCTCAAAATGTATCTTTTAACACAATGTGAGTAAATAATATTCAAATTGGTAAACAGCACAGTAGGTAAACTCAACTTGACTTTTATCCTTCAAATATCATTTGAACAAATACGGAACTGTCGAGCAATCCACATTTGCTGCTGATGCTTCAGTCTAATTATCAGACAAATTACCAGCACCTAAAACATTACTATTAAACGTCTATGCTGTACACGTAGCCACTTGCTCGCTCGCTCACTCACTCACTTCTCACTCACTCACTCACTCACTCACTAATATATGCACCCACTCAAAAAATGGGGTCCTTTGTTGAAGGGATGTGACTCATTCACAAGTAATATGTACAAAATTGTCCTATTACTAGGAACCAAGCACCCCATTGTAGCACTGGGCTCTCTCCGGATAACAGAGAAGAGCTTTTCAAGGCCCACTGAGGGGACGTGGTGTGTGCTAGTAATTCTAATTCACTGGTGCATGACAAGAACACTCAATACATTGTTGCTGAGTCAGTGCTTTGTAATTACAAAAAGGAAAATGATTTGTATTATGCACACCCTGCTAAATGTTACACAGTAATGTGCAAATATGTACATCAGGTAGATGGAAATACCTTTGTAGACATCCTCATGCCACATTACACCTCTAGTGAATTATTCTCCCCAAGATCCCATTCAAAATGACCAATACCAAACTCAACATTATATATGGGTGTAATTTTAAACAAGGTGAGTTCAATAGCTTTATCAGGGCACCCACACTAATACAAATATTTATGTCATACATTGTCAATGTAATACATCATAAGGCGTCAAATACTATAATGACTGTCAGTATATATAAGCAGGTTTACTTTTTTGGTTTCATTAAGAGAATCAACCAATTGCCTTATTTCTAAATTACATGGTCATTTAAACCACTAGAAACAGTACTAACAGTCATAAGCATTCATCATTATGCTAAATATTCACTGTTCAATAGCTACATTATCAATAAAGAATTTGCATTCAGAACAACATCAGTGTCTGAGCCTTCCCTCCCTTGCTTGAGGCCACGGACGATAATGATAAAGACAATCATTGGGGTTCCCTACATTCCAGCGCCCAAGAGTAAAAGTGCCAGGACGTTTATTTAAAAGTACACTTCCTACCTTTTGATTACACAGGGCGACCAAACGCCTGCCTTGTGAGTGGCCAATATGTAATAAAAAGGGAAATTAAGGCTTGGCAAGGGGTTTTAAATGGCAAGTCAAAATGACAGGGTAAATTGCACACGCAGGCTCTGTAGTGGCAGGCCCGAGACATGTTTACAGTGCTTGTAATGTGGGTGGCACATAGAGTGCTGCAGGCCAGCTGGCAGCATTTAATTTACAGGCCCTGGGCACATGCTGTGCACTGTACTAGGGACTTACAAGAAAATGGTGTGCTAATGGTGGATACATCTATCAATGCATGTTTTTAGGGAGAAGTGCATGCAAGTTAGCACTGGTTGGCAGTGGTAAGGTGCTCAGAGTCCTAGGGCCAACAAAAAGAATCAGCAAAAACACGAGGTAAGCAGGCAAAAACTGTGGGGAAGGACCACCCTATGGAAGACAGGTGTAACACGCTACTACAGTGTATTTCACCCTTATTGGTGCCTACTGTAATTTACCGTTCGTGTGAATTGTTCTCAACAATGTCTAATCTTAGGGTGGTCCCTTATTTTTCGAAAGATTTACGTCTTTGAAATGCTAACAATGCAAAAATAAATAAAATAGCATTTTTAGGTTTTAAACAATGCAACTGTCCATTTAGTCTCATCACTAAACAACTACCTCAGGGAAAAGTCACTGCTTTACTCTAGTACACAATCTGCAAATACATGAGAGAGCTTCGGGAAAAGACGAATGCCCCCTTCCCTAGTGATGTAATTCATGTGATAATTAACTGGCTTAAGAATGTGTTAAATACCCTGGATCTCAGCAGCCCAGCTAAGGAGAATGATCTTGTAACTGAAGGTCTGTAAGAGCCTCTGTCCACGTCCTTGACCCATCCTTCAAGCCTTGGTGAACAACTGGTCCTTTATAGGTATGGAGCCATTACCATTAGATCTTTACCATTGTAATGATTAATATAGAATGTAAAGATTAGAACTGTGCAAAATGTAGCTGATATACCTTTTGCAAACTTTTTGAAATGTATTATAACTTAATCAACATCGCAAGGTTTTTGTAAAATGTGAGAGATTTCTTTTTTCAAAACCCTGTTTCTGCTAAATGTTTTTCCTGTGCTGAGGCAAGGTTGAGGACAATGTCAAACTCTGCCTCCTTCGTGAATTTTTGATGTGTGTAATATCTCATTAAATTCTCACAATTCGAAGACATATTTGCAGAGGACCACTAATATTATCAGGCTCGGAAAAAATAATTTTCCTGCTGATTTGAATTAGTTAATGAATGATGCTAAAATTTAAAAGTTCTTAAGAACGGAACATTTTCTGTTCCTTAATTACGGGATCAGTTTTTTTAAAGATCTCTTTCCCTAATACACAGCAGGCATTCGTGCTTTAGTCCTCTTCATCAGACTACAATTCAGAGTCCACTGGAAGGCTGTGCACCAAGGTTTTATTCCTTGTTTTGTGTCCTTTCTGGTTTGCCTCCATTTCCTTTTTTGTCGATGTACTCGACCCCCTTTTGGAACTTTTGTTTTTTTTTTATTCCAGAAAGCACGCTCTGTACACTGTTCTCCTCTTCATTTATGTTTCCTTTTTTATTTCCTGAATGAATGTTTAGTTTTTTTTGCTCCAGTGTTATTCTACCTTCTAATTTGCATCTCCTCACAAATTTCCATCTGAAATAAATGTGAATGTATCATTGAATATCCCCAATTCAAGAAGTTGACACACGAGGGATCATATTTATGAAAACGTAACACAGCGCGGGGCTGCAAGTCACCTTATTGCATTGCATACAGGATTGTTTTTCTGCAGGAAGGGGCACCTTTCTGAATAAAAACAATCCCCTGAGGCATATTCCTCTCTCATTTTGTGTGCTGCAGAATGCAGCACACAGAAAGTGGAAGTAACGAGGACCAAGTTGGCCCAGAGGTAGCTGTATTTGAACATGCAGTTCTACACCATTTAGACAGAGCCACCAAATATATCCCAAGACCTTGTCTGGATCTCAACAAAGACAAATTTATATCACAACAACAACTGTCATGTGATAAATCCCTCAAGTCAAGAACCGTGACAAGGGTGGTGGCATTGTTGTGATGGATACTGCCCAATAAGAACTTAAAACGATTTACAACAAAATCATCATAGATCCTATGGCTGAAACTGTATCCAAAATCCAGCGCTGACCAATCAGACTTTATTGGTTGGTGATATATGTGAAAGGGTGTTTGAATTCCTCAACATCAAAGATCCCAAAATGCCTTGCATTTATGGTAACCATAGAATTCATAAAAACTCCATTGACCCCCCTTTCAACCGATTATGACAACCATTGGATCGGTCACTGAACCACTGTCTAAATATATAGAAAATGTCTTATGACCTAACATACAGACTATTCCCTCACATATCAAAGACACCAGAGATATCATGAACGAACTAAAAAATCTAATTTTTCTTCCTCAAAACGACACTTTGGTCACCCTTGATATTGAGGCTTTGTATAGTAATATACCCCAGATAAAGGCACACGAGGTCGTAGCCTGGTTCATTGATACATATGAGATCAGTTGCCCTCGTCATTTCATACTAGATTGCCTTAAGATTGTGCTATCTGAGAATACCTTCCAATTTGGGAATACCCTATACAAGCAAATGAAAGAGGTGAGTATGGGGGCTTTGGTTGCCACGTCAGTAGCAAATATCTATATGGCCCTCTTTGAAAAGTAATTCATTCACAACGAAGTTGCCCCTTTTTACGAATCAGAGATACACTGGTCCAGATATATCAATGGTATATTATTCATCTGGACGGATACAGCTGAGTCACTAACTGAATTCCTAGAATGGCTCCACTTGTGTGATAGCAATTTAACATTCATGGCAATGCAGCACGCGCAATGTAATTCATTTTATTTCTTTCTTTCTTTACTTACCTCCGTTCCGCCATCTGCCGCAGTTTACTATCCCCTACCCTGTCTCTCCAGCACCTCTCCCCACCATCCCCAGCACTCCCTCAAGGAGCCTCTACTGCCATCATAACAAGGAGATCTTAGAAGTAGATCTTTATAATAAACAGACTGCAAGAAACACCTTGTTGCATAGTGAGAGTTACCATCCTCGCAGTCATAAACAAAGTATTCCATTCTAGCAGTTCCTTAGACTTCGCCGAAACTGCTAGAATTTGCAAGATATTGATCAGCAAGCCTCAAAAATCACAGACAAATTCCTTGTGAGAGGTTATCCGAAATGCCTCATAAGTGAATTGTTTAAAAACGACAGATTATATGATACAGACTCCCTCTTAACCCCTTGGGCGCGGCCGCGATTCTGCGCATGTGCGGCACATTCCGATCGCGGTGAGGCCGTCATCAGCACACGAGCACTGTGTGCCATGACGGCTCCCGGCCGTCATCAGCATGGAAGGGGTTAAGATCGCGTCCTGCAACACCAGTGACCCGATTTGTTTGTGTCGCAAAACACTCAATGATGAACGAAACAGTGACACAAATTATACTCCAATTGCCATATTCTGAACACTCCCCTGACACAAGAAACGAAATTGCCAAACCCCTAAATGCACAGCACCGCAATAAAAACATTAAAGACCTCATTGTGTATTCACGTTGTAAAACAGGTTCAGGCTTTGTACGAAAGACCATTGATGGAGTTGTGCCCATTAAAGGTACTTTTAAATGCAACCAATGCAAAGCCTGCAACACTGTGATTGAAGGAAATACGCCGACCCACAATGGGTATATAGTACAAGCCAACAAATTTACTAATTGCAAAACCAAGAACTTTATTTACCTTTTACTATGTCCTTGCAATCTAGGTTATGTTGGAGAGTTTCTCTCGATTTGTCTACACGCTTCACAGAACATCGTTCAGCGATGCATGTATCTAAATTAACTGCACTGTTAGTTAAACATTACCTTGAGAAAAACCACCATTCTAATGAAATTAGATGGCATGTGCTGGAAAAAAATGAGGTGATGCAAGAACCCTAAAGTATAGATATACGTAAAAGACGTCAGGTTTTTTGATTTTTGTTTTAAATACGTACGAAAAACTATTGAACAATGAGATTCGGTGGGAGAATGAAATTAGATAAAACACCTTGGGCCAGATGTAAGTAGGATTGATTTACCGAATCTTAATTACCGAATTTTACCGATTCGGTAATTAAGAATCGGTAAATATGAAGGGGGGACATGTAGGACAATCCAGATGTTTTTTTACCGAATCGGTAATAATCAGTATTTACCCATTCGGTAAATACCGACCGGTAATGCCCATTCATTCCTATGGGCTTTGAAGCCCATAGGAATGAATGGGCATTACCGATTCGGTATTTACCGAATCGGTAAATACGGAATATCACAAGGGTGCATGGGGTGTCACTTTGACACCCTCTAGCACCCCCAAAACAGGTTCGGGTGCCATGTGACAGGCATGGATGTATGACGTTACTCCGCATACCGTTACAACTACCTACCATTACAACGCGACCATTACAACGCATACCATTACAACGCATAGCGCTTTGGGGCGCTGGATAGTGGTAAGTATAATTTACTATTCTAACTCCAGTCCCCGTGGACCCTAGGGAAGGTGTTGGATAGTAAATTATACTTATTCCCTATCCTAGAGCGCCCCCCAGCGCAATGCGTTGTAATGGTATGCGGAGTAATAGTCGCGTTGTAATGGTAGTGCGGAGTAAAAGATCCGTTGTAACGGGTGTATACCACAGGCATACATGCCCTAAGGGCAGGTCTGCCTGCCACATGGCATAGGTGTGCATGCACACATGTGCATGCACACCGGAATCGGTATTTTACCATCAAATTGAATTTGATGGTAAAATACCGATTCTGTAAGGCTTGTGGGACTCAGAAGAGTCCCACCTACATCTCAAATTTACCGATTCGGTAAAAATACCGATCGGTAAATTTACCGATCGGTAAATTTACCGATTCAGTTACACATGCCCCTACATCCCATTTCTGAAATACCGGTCGGTAACGGCCGAAAATACCGATTTTCGGCATTTACCGACCGACCTACATTTGGCCCCTTGTCCAGTAGTACCTCTTGTCCCTAGCTGGCTCTTACCCATTCTTGTATTATGTCTTTTTTTCCTGATAATTTGATCATAGATGACCAGAACCTTTCAATTATGTGATATCTGGTGAAGAATCTCACCCTATGAGTCCATTTTCTTATTTAAGTCGCTGATCTAGATGCTAGTTGTTCAGCCTCCTCCCCCCTTTTTCTCACACTTATGAGCATATTCGCAGAGCCTAACCTCATAGTTGATTCAATTCAAATTTCAAATCAAATTATCTTTACCTTATCGCTACAATTCATTTTCCAGTTTTCTAATTAAAATTGGAATTTAACACCTCACCTTTTTCCGTGTGAACACTCTCTTTGATTGACTACATTTCTCTTCTGGACTCATAGGCTCTTCCCGTGGAGACTATCAGAGAGTCTTTTGACAGTGTTTTCAATGGGCCCATGTCCCTTTACATGGGCTGTCTATGCCTGGCTGACTTAAGCACCCTGCCTTTCCAAAAGCACTACCGGCTGGGACAGCTTCGAGTCCTTGGAAATATCCCCCGACGGTTTCCCGTATGATCAAGGAAGCAGTTTTACTGTGTGTATTTCAGTGCTGTTTGACGCAGCGTCATGTTGAGCAGTTTTGCTGCTCATGTCATGCCATTTTCGAGCACTTGTTTTCTATTGTCATGCATGTTCCTTGCCGCTTCTGTTGCATTCCCTGCGCGTTGCAGCTCTATCGACCCTTGCCTCCTGTGGTGTGCAGCTCCTGGGCATTGGCCGGCTTCATTATTTATCTGGTAGCACTCCTGTGTGCAACAAAGACTGGCCACAACATTGCACTTTATGCACACTTGCATTTCCATTCTTTGTGGTTTTTCACCGTAGGGAAGAAGTATCCACCCTAGTCTGATCATCTCTATCCTAAACCAGCATATTCGAGGTTTGATGACTGTTTGCCCCATCCCCGCAACTATTGTTTTTTTACGACGTATTAAAAACCTGATGTGAGGCACTCAGGGGCATATTATCAAGGACAGGCGATACATTATCGCCGCTTTTATCGGCAGGAAATTGCAGATAAAGCGGCGATAATGGCCTTGCTAATATGCTCTATGAATTCCAATCGAAGCCCATGTTAGATGTGAACACATCTAACATGGGCTTCGATTGGAATTCATAGAGCATATTAGCAAGGCCATTATCGCCGCTTTATCGGCAGTTTCCTGCCGATAAAAGCGGCAATAATGTATCGCCTGTCCTTGATAATATGCCCCTCAGTCCCAATACACGCCAGCCAAAGTCTTACATTTGAGGTCTGTTCCCAATGTATTGATCTTTTAGTCTCCCTAGATACTCTAATGGTCTCGAGAACTTATAAGAGCTTATCCTTGATATGTATAGCACCACTTTGGTTTTAAGGACAGGTTTCAGAATTGTTGACTTGGCCCTACTTTATCGTGGTCCATGGCATATTTTCAGGTATTTGAGATTGCACAGATGTCTTCCCAGACGGGAAACACCCGTTACAACGAAAGTATTGCTTCGCGGCCGGCTTCACAACGCATGCTATCGGAACGCATGCTAGAACGTCCCAATTACAGATACATCGCTAGCGATGACAACGCGTGGTTTGCACACACCAAATACTGCCAGAACGTGCAAATTAAACAGCACGATGTAATGTTTGGTATTGTTTAGACAAGAAGCTATTGCGCTAAGGTTTGTGCCAAGGACATGCATGGTTTTCCTGCCCCAAACACACACCAAATACTGCCATAACTGCCATAACGAGAGTGTTAATTAATCAGGTAAACACAATGGAAATCGTCTGCCTGACCCCGAGGTCGACCGCGACATTCGCTAAAGCCTAACACAGTTAGCTTCAATAAATTAATCTGGTAAACACAATCACACCAAATTAAAATTGCGCTAAGGTTTTGTGCCATTCAGGCATTCAATAAGAGGCATGCGTCACATGTGTGGCTGTGCGCAGCATGGATGGATGGGTGGTGGGTGCATGATGGATGGGTGGATGTATGGGTGGGTGGATGCAGGATGGATGGATGGGTGGATGGGTGGTGGGCCCATGATGGATGGGTGTATGGATGGGTGGATGGATGCATGATGGATGGGTGGCTGTTTTCGCTTTTGCCCATATGGTGATGTGAGTGCGCAGCATGGATGACCAACATTGTGGATGGATATGTGGATGGATGCATGATGGATGGGTGGGTGGCTGGGTTGCATGGAGGATGGGTGGATTGATGGGTGGGTGGATGGATGGGTGGGTGGATGGATGCATGATGGATGGGTGGGTGGCTGGGTTGCATGGAGGATGGGTGGATTGATGGGTGGGTGGATGGATGGGTGGGTGGATGGATGCATGATGGATGGGTGGGTGGCTGGGTTGCATGGAGGAAGGGTGGATTGATGGGTGGGTGGATGGATGGGTGGGTGGATGGATGGATGGGTGGATGGATGGATGGATGGATGGATGGGTGGCTGGGTGGTGGGTGCATGATGGATGGGTGGATGTATGGGTGGATGGATGCATGATGGATGGATGGGTGGCTGGGTGGTGGGCGCATGATGGATGGGTGGGTGGATGCATGATGGATGGGTGGCTGTTTTCGCTTTTGCCCATATGGTGATGTGAGTGCGCAGCATGGATGACCAACATTGTGGATGGATCTGTGGATGGATGCATGATGGATGGATGGATGGGTGGGTGGATGGATGGGTGGGTGGATAAATGGATGGATGGATGGGTGGCTGGGTGATGGGTGGATGGGTGGTGGATGCATGGTGGATGGGTGGGTGGGTGCATGGTGGATGGGTGGGTGGATGGATGGGTGGATGGATGCAAGATGGGTGGGTGGGTGGGTGAATGGGTGGATGGATGGGTGCATAGTGGATGGGTGGATGGATGGATGCATGATGGATGGAGGGCTGGATGCATGATGGATGGGTGGATGGGTGCATTAGTGGATGGATGGGTGGATGGATGGGTGGGTGGATGGATGGGTGGGTGGATAAATGGATGGATGGATGGGTGGCTGGGTGATGGGTGGATGGGTGGTGGATGCATGATGGATGGATGGATGGGTGGGTGGGTGCATGGTGGATGGGTGGGTGGATGGATGGGTGGATGGATGCATGATGGATGGGTGGGTGGGTGGGTGCATTAGTGGATGGATAGGTGGATGAATGGGTGGGTGCATGGTGGATGGGTGGTAGGATATGGATGGGTGGATGGATGTATGATGCATGATGGATGGGTGGATGGATGGGTGCATGGTGGATGGGTGGATGGATGGGTGGTTTGATGGATGCATGATGCATGATGGATGGGTGGATGGATGGGTGCATGGGTGGTTGCATGGTGGATGGGTGGATGGATGCATGATGGATGGGTGGATGGATGGGTGGATGGATGGGTGCATGGTGGATGCATGATGCATGATGGATGGGTGGATGTATGGGTGGATGGATGGGTGGATGGTGGATGGGTGGATGGATGGGTGGATGGATGCATGATGGATGGGTGGATGGGTGGATGGGTGGATGGGCGGATGGGTGGATGGATGCTTGATGCATGATGGATGGGTGGATGGATGGATGGGTGCATGGTGGATGGATGGGTGGATGGTGGATGAGTGGCATTAGATTTTCTTTTGTGAACCTAAGTTAATTTTGCTAAGAAATCAATACGAATCAACATAGGCAGAAAAGGGAATACCCTTTTGTGAAAAAGCTAGAAAGAGAATGCAGGTGGCTCATCAGTCAGGAGCAGACACCATCTCTGGGAGATATGCCGAGGGCAGTAATGACATCAACAACAGTGGTTTAGCAAAAAAAATCAAAAAACACTGAGTGAAATTCATTTTCATGAGTGCAGAATCAAACAGATTTAAAGATATGGTTGAGAAGGGGGGAGATATGGAAACCGGCATTCGGGAAGTCACAAAGGATGATGACAAGCTGATCAAACTATGTGTCAAACATCCGAGTGACACAGAAAGTAACCTCGAATATAATACTAGTCGCTTTATTGGCATTTTGGAACGGAAGGCTTAAAGTTACTTTTCATTGTAAACCGGATTAAAACCCGCTGGAGTCCGCGGTTTTTCAAGCTTTTTCCCCCTGGAGAGCGCATGTGTCTTTTCTGTCTCTGGGTGCCCCTTAAAGAGTTATTACAATGCAACCTCTCAAATACCGTGATTGTGATGCAATTCTCTGGAGGCAAGGAGACGAGGCATATGATTTATGAGAGTGCTATAGGGCTCCCATTTCAGATTTCTCTTAGATTGCTCATAAACACAGATGAAGCTTTGATGGAACCTAAAGAGAATCGAGTGTCTGAATATTAACCCCTTGAGCGCTCGTGATGGAACCATTCCATCACGAGCCCCGGTGGGGCTGTGCTGGTGACAGAATGGTTCCGCCACGGCCGCCGCGCCTGCGCAGTGCTGATTTCACGCCTTTGCAGCGCGTTCTATTGAGTGGGCGGGGTCGTGATGGAACCATTCCGTCACAAGCACAGCGCCACCGCGGCTCGTGATGGAGTGGTTCTGTCAGGAGCATGGCGGCGTCGCGTGGCCCCCCCTGCCCTCTAGCGCTGCGGCAGTCCAAGGGGTTAAGTGCATACTGCTTATTCTTTCACAGTGCAGAACAGGGATGATGAGGAAGTCATGACACTTAATGAGACTTGAACATGGATGGAACTCAAAGCTGTTGCTTGCTTGGTCATGGAAAAAAAAACCACTACAAGCGTAACAATGGAAAGGAATCACCTATCACGACGAATGCAGTGCATCGTGGTGCTATCGGTGTTAGGGGACGGAGGGGGGGCAATGGGGGCCAAGCGTTAGGGGCGGGATCATGCATTGCGAGAAGGAAAAGGCAAAGCACGCGTTGTGACGTGCGATCTAGGCGTCTGCGATGTTTCAGCTTTGCCAATAGGAATGAACGCATTGCCGTTGTAAATGCGTGCGATGTAACAGAGGGCGAAGTGTTGCCCTTTGCGATGTATTCACAGCGGGGTTAAAGCCAGCGATGTGTTGGTGCGTGATGTAGGATCATAGTCCTTCCAGACACTTCCCAGTTAATTTTGGTCCGTGATAACCGCACTTTTTTCACTGTTGTTTATTGTAGCATTCATTTGGACTATCATACTTCCCTGGGACAGCTTTAAGATGCAATCCATCTCTTGTGTCTTTTGGTCTGGGTGAGCAATTTTGTGCCATTTATTATTTTTGATCTTGACTTTCAAACTTTATTCTTCTGTTTTTGATGACACTCAGATGCCTAACCAGTCTTGAATTGAATACTACGCCTTAATTCTATATTTATTTTAGTTTGCCTGATATTAACTAAAGCACAATTCCTCCCTTTTTCTTTTCACCTTTCGGGTTGTTTCGGTATCTTAGTGTGTGTGCACCTATAATTCCTAATTTCTGAGAGAGATGTCTTTACTTAATGTACCTTCTGTGCCACTGTTTTCCCCCTCTTTGTGTCCCGTTTTTTCGCCTTTTGTGCCACTGTTTGCCCCCTTTTGTGCCCCGTTTTTTGCCTTCTGTGGCACTGTTTCGCCCCTCCTTGTGCCCTGTTTTCTGCCTTCTGTGCCACTGTTTTGCCTCTCTGTGCCCCGTTTTTTTGCCTTCTTTGCCACTGTTTGGCCCCTCTTGTGCCCCGTTTTTTGCCTTCTTTGCCACTGTTTGCCCCCTCTTGTGTCCCGTTTTTTGCCTTCTGTGCCACTGTTTTGCCCCTCTTTGTGCCCCGTTTTTCTGCCTTCTGTGCCACTGTTTACCCCTCTTGTGCGCCGTTTTTTGCCTTCTGTGCCAGTGTTTACCCCCTCTTGTGCCCCGTTTTTTGCCTTCTGTGCCACTGTTTCGCCCCTCCTTGTGCCCCGTTTCTTGCCTTCTGTGCCACTGTTTTCCCACTCCAGTGCCCCATTTTTGCCTTCTGTGCAACCCGTCTCCCCCGCCGCTGTGTCTCTGCGTCCTGCCCCCCATTCGCTGCTTCCGCCTCCCGCCTCCCAGCTGCTCCTCCCTCCCACCTCCCCATATATGCCGGACGCTGTGCAGAGAGGAGAGCGACCCCTGACCCTCCTGGCAGGTCGCTCCCCCTCCGCACTGCTCCGCCTGTGTGCCCTGCCGCTGCTGAGGTCTCGCTCGTAAGTGTGCTTTCCTGTCTTGGTGCCCCGCTTTTTTTGCTTTCAGTGTAACTGTTTTCCCCCTCTTTGTGCCCCGTGTTTTGCCTTCTGTGCCACTGTTTTCCCCCTCTTTGTGCCGTGTTTTTTTGCCATCTGTTCCCGCCTCCCGTCTCCCAGATGCTCCTCCCTTCAACCTCCCCATATATGCCGGACCCGTCTGCACCCGTCCGCACCAGGACCGCGCCCAGCAACAGGAACTCTGGACCCCGCACACACCACAACACCCGCCTACGCTATGACTCCAGCACTCTCCACGCACTCATCGCCGGACGACCCCGCACCTGCTGCCTGGCCGCCCCGAAACGCATCCAAGGACCCTTCTCCTGCCGGAACTGCAGCTTCACCAGCACCCGGCCCACCAACCCACCCAACATGGGAACCGTCTTCCTCAGATGTATCCTGCTCAACACCCACTCTGCCCGCAAACATGCTGTCGAACTCTGGGACCTACTCGACACCAACGCCCCAGACGTCGCCTTCCTGACTTAGACCTGGCTGACCCCCTCCTTGGCACCTGACATCACCATAGCCATCCCAGAAGGCTACAAGATCACCCGCAAGGACCGCACCAACGGAATAGGAGGAGGAATTGCCATCGTCCGTAAAAACACTCTAACAATTTCGACACACGCCACCGACACACTCAGCACCGCCGAACACCTACACTTTCAAATCCGCACCGACCCCAACACCACCCTGAGAGGCACCCTCATCTACAGACCCCCCGGACCCCAACTGCAGTTCTGTGACTCCATCACCAACCTCGTCAGCACACACGCCCTCGCCTTCACAGACTACATCCTCCTCGGGGACCTGAACTTCCACCTCGAGAACAGCAACGATGCCAACTCCTCCACCCTGATCAACAACCTCGGCAACCTCGGACTCAGACAACTCATCACAGCAACCACACACTCTGCCGGCCACACACTTGACCCCATCTTCTCAGCAAGCACCCATGGCTTCTTCGACCGCACCACCAAACTCCACTGGACTTACCACCGCTGCATCCCCTTCACCTTCCGTAAACCCACCACACACCACCACACCCAGCAGAAGCCTCGCCGCAGCTGGGGCAAGATCACCAAGGACCAGCTAACCGCAGCCCTCGCCCAGAACCCACCCGCAGACCCAACTGAACCAGACGCTGCAGCCCGCAGCCTCAGACAATGGATCGACAACTGCGCCAACACCCTCGCCCCACTCAAGAAATCCCCGAAGACCCAAACCAGCAAGAGAGCCAGCTGGTTCACCGAAGACCTCCAGGCCTCCAAGCAAACCTGCTGAAAACTAGAAAAAAACTGGACCGTAAAGCTACACAACCCACAGGAATGCCACACGCAGACACCACCAACTCAGAAGATCAGCCAAAAGGACCACCTTCAAAGACCGCCTAGACAACAACGCACACAACAGCAAAGAGCTCTTCAGCATCGTGAAGGAACTCTCCAACCCCAGCTCCAATACCAACGACATCCCACCATCACAAGACCTGTGCGACTCTCTGGCCACCTTCTTCCATTGCAAGATCACAGACATCCACGACACCTTCAATGCTGTCACCACCCCGGCAACAGCCCACACCCCCGCTCCCACGACCACCACCCGCGCCAACCATCTGCACACCTGGACCAACATCAACAACAACGACACCATCAAGATCATGAACACTGTCTACTCCGGTTCCCCGGAAGACCCGTGCCCACACCACATCTTCAACAAAGCCAGCAGCACCATCGCACCTCACCTCCGGAAAACCATCAACATCTCCTTCGAGACAGCGACCTTACCGGAGAGTTGGAAGCATGCAGAGATGAATGCCTTACTAAAGAAACCCAAGGCGGACCCCAAGGACCTCAAGAACTTCCGACCAATCTCCCTGCTCCCGTTTCCGGCGCAGGTCATCGAAAAGGCTGTCAACAAACAACTGACGAGCTTCCTCGAAGAAAACAACATCCTGGACCCATCCCAGTCAGGGTTCTGCAGCAACCACAGCACAGAAACTGCCCTCATCGCCGCCACCGACGACATGAGCAACATGCTCGACAACGGAGAAACCGCGGCCCTCATCCTCCTGGACCTGTTAGCCACTTTCGACACAGTCTGCCACCGCACACTAAGAGCGCGCCTCCACGACGCCGGAATCCAAGAGAAGGCCCTGGACTGGACCACCTCCTTCCTCTCCGGTAGAACCCAGAGCGTCCACCTCCCCCCTTTCAGCTCCGAAGCCACCGAGATCATCTGCGGCGTACCCCATGGCTCATCTCTCAGCCCAACGTTGTTCAAGATCTACATGGCACCACTCGCCCACGTCGCCCGACCGCACGACCTAAACATCATCTCCTACGCCGACGACACCCAGCTGATCCTCTCGCTCACCAAGGACCCCCACACCACCAAAACCAACCTCCATGAAGGAATGAAGGCCATCGCCGACTGGATGAGGGACAGCCGACTGAAGCTGAACTTGGACAAGATGGAGGTCCTCATCCTCGGCTCCACCCCTTCGGCCTGGGACGACTCCTGGTGGCCGCTGGCACTAGGAGCACCCCCTACACCCACCAACCACGCACGAAACCTAGGGGTCATCCTCACCTCCACACTCCCCATGACAAAGCAGCTCAACGCCGTCTCCTCCTCCTGCTTCAACACCCTCCGCATGCTTTGCAGGATCTTCAAGTGGATCCCCACCGAAACTAGAAGGACGGTCACCCAGGCCCTTGTCAGCAGCAGACTGGATTGCGGCAAAGCACTCTACGCAGGAGCCCCGGCCAAACTCCTGAAACAACTCCAACGCATCCAAAATGCCTCCGCCCGCCTGATCCTCGACATCCCCCACCACAGTCACATCACACCCCACCTGAAAGACCTGCACTGGCTCCCCATCAACACGAGGATACCCTTCAAGCTTCTCACTCACGCACACAAGGAACTCCACGACACCGGACCAGTGTACCTCAACAGACGACTCAGCCTCTACACCCCCGCCCACCAGCACCGCTCTGCAGACCCCGCCCTCGCCACCGTCCCCCACATCCGAAGAATGACCGCCGGCGCAGATCATTCTACCACCTCGCTGCCAAGACGTGGAACACCCTCCCCATCCGCCTACGGCATACCGAAGACCTTCTAACCTTCAGGAGACTCCTCAAGAACTGGCTCTTCGACCAGTAGCAGCAGCCCCCCCCCCAGTGCCTTGAGACCCTCACGGGTATGTAGTGTGCTTTACAAATGCTATTAATTGATTGTCATTTTTTAATTTATCATATCTAGTACAGAAGAGAAGTTACAGAACTTTCTCTTCTGTAAGCCAAATTTCATCCAGCTTTGCTAGTTGTCTCTGGGCAATGGTCAGCCTTAAAAGGTTGCTTTAATTAGGTGATAAGTGACCTGGCTGGAGCATAGGTTATCTGATGGAGAGAGATATGAAGCTGTGGAGGATAGGTCATAAAGAGGGAGCTGGGTAATTAAAACTGAGGGGCATAGTATCAAGAACCTCAATAAAATTATCGCCGTTTTAGCGGCAGGAAACTGCTGCTAAACGGCGATAATGGGCTTGCTAATATACGTTATAGAATTTCAATAGAAGTCCAGGTTAGATGTCCTGCACTTCTAACCTGGGCTTCTATTGGAATTCTATAACACATATTAGCAAGCCCATAATTTTAAATGGCGATAATTTTAATGAGGTTCTTGCTAATATGCCCCTGAGTTCAAAGAGCGAGATCAGGAAGGAATGCCAGGCGTACCTACTTCCACATCATGTGCCTCCAGCCAGATGGCTGGCTTAGGACAGGTATTTGCAGCGGTCAGGGGAGGAGAGCTAATGGAAATGAGCCACACAGTGGGTGGGTTTAGCCAGCTCTTACCCCTCTGGAGAGAAATCATCCATGTTAGATTTTGCAAGAGCAGTGCTTTGTGGAACAAGAATATGCCACAGTTTGGAGGAGGTTGTCATGCCTTTGGGTGGCACCCAGCATCTCATTGGACAGAGGTTCCCCCCTGTTTGTCGCCCCAGTACATTGAATAAAGCCCTTGGTAGAGCCCAAACTTTCCTCTAGATGTTACCCAGTCAGGTTTCTATGCTAATCAGGGTAACTGTTCTAGTTGCACTTACTTATAATTTGCAAACAACAATGGACCAGGGAGGCTTTGCCACTGTAGCCCTTTAGATCTTTTTGCAGCATCTGACATAGTTTTTCATCACATTGTACCAGAGTGTTTATTCAAGATCAGTGTCTGCCAAGGAGCCCTCTTTTGTCTTTGAGAGAATATCGCACATGGATGATACCCAGATAATTATTACCATCTCTAAAAAAAATTCTGTCTGCATGAGAGTGGTTGCTTTGAGGATGTATTCCAGCTGACTAAAGCTCATCGTCACTAGAATAGTAGTGTGTTTGTTTGGGAGACCAGCTAATTTCTGGTCAAATAATTGGTGGCCTTCAACCAAGAACTGCCCTTGACACACCAAGTGCCTAAAGTAGCAACCATCTTCATTGGTATCCTAAAAAAACTTTTAAGGATCTTCGGGATCCTTCCCCTTAAAACACACAAATCTGTTACCCATGCATACTTTGTGTTGAGATCGCATTACGGTAGCTCACTCTCCTTGGAATCTAGGCTGCCTTACAGACTGAATTACAAATTATTAAAAACACTGCAGCTAAATTGAAGCTTAATCTATACAGAAAGACCCATGTGCCTCTGTGTTTTAAGGACTTGCTCTGGTAGCTGGTCTATGAGAGAGCTGTGTCTAAGACTTTTGGGCTTATTTATGAGAGCATTGTGTCAAAAAAGTGACACTCTGGCAACACAAGCTTCTCAATCGTATCTATGAGGTGACGCAAAGCCACTCTCCCTGGCTTTGCAAGGGCTCATAGATATAGAGTAAGACAAAGCAACGCAAGTTGCTGCCGTGCCTCACACTGCGTCAAGGTGGTATTCTTTGACCGGTGGGTTTTTCCACACAATGCACATGTAGTTTGAAGCTGCCCCTGATTTCCTTAATCACTTAAATCTGGGCTAGTACCAACACCTTACGCCTCCTCAGAGCAGACATAACAGGGAGAATTATTTTCATTTCTCCTCATTTTTTCCTCTTTGCCTGTGCGCTGCATTCTGGATTTTTGTTGTGCATAAAGTTTCCCCCTTTGCAAAAAAAATAATCCTGCCTGCAATGGAGACACCCTTGCATCATTGTGTAAAGGTGCTTTTGTTGGCGTTAGGCAGCAAATTGTGCATCAGGGCAGGGGTAAATGACAGGAAAGAAGAATTGTGGTGCTGGCCCACACCAATTTATCATAAATTAGGCACTTTGTGTCTCGTTCATAGTACCCTTAATGGTCTAGGTCCTATGTATTTCTTCAGAAAAGTTCAATATTTCCCTGTATTCTTCAAATGCAGCTGTAATCTCTATTCCACTGATCTTTTGCAGCTACTATGGTGGCAGTGTTTTTTTCACATATTGCTCCAAAAAGATGAAACAAGCTGCCTCTTTATATTCAGCAAGAGTCCTGTTTCCAGCAGTTAAAGAAATTGGTGAAAACCTGGCTTTCCTGACAGCCCTTACAGGAAGCTCTTATCTCTATTCTTTTTTGATCTCTAGTCCTTTTATTGTAGTACCCCAGCGCTGGGATGCCACTTGTATCGGAGCATAGCATAGCAGAGCATAGCATAGCATAGCATAGCATAACATAACCTAACATAACAAAACATAACGTAACATAACAACACAACAGATAACAGAATATAAAGTAACATAACGTAAAGCCGGCCATTAAATCTACTGTAATGTTTATCCAAAACTTCAGCTTCTTTCTCAAACTCTTACCCTCTGTTTTTCTTTTACTTGGGGATTGGAGAAGCAAAATCTACCGAGCCATTTATTTTAGATCCAGTCATGTTTTTATACTGATTATTATTATATGAGTTGGCGATCACTCTTTTCAGCTGTAGTTAGTTTTTGTGATTGGGTGGCAACGATGTGTGCCCTGATGCTGCTGTTGGCATGTATGGTAGTGGATCTCACACTGTGAATATCTTCTGTTTCTCCTGTGGGATGACTTTTAAATAACTTTGCATTCATTTGAATTGATTTATTCCGATTTATTTATGGAGCTCACACCACACACCTATCTAGGTGCTGACAACTATTGTGGGCACGCGAAAAGAGTTAATGATGGCAGAGTCAGTATTACATGCTTTATTTAATAGTAGCAGTGCCCAGTCCAAACAGACGTGAATTGGAAGATGTCCCACAACTTTGGTCTAAGGAAGGGGATGGTGGATTTCTGTTGCAGCTGTCGATGTGTCTGCGGGTTCAGTCTAGACTAAGAATTTGATGTCACATTCGGAAGTGACATCAGTGCAAGGTTAAAGCTGAATAATAGAGTAACCTCTGGATTAAACATTTGGCTCAAGCATACTTAGCCAGGACTGAACGCAGGGCTAATTTACAATATTGTGCAGTAGGGCAGCGCTGCAAGCCTTACTGCTGCACTGCCATAATGCAAAAGAAAAGGGCAGGAACGTGCCATATCTGTCAGATATGACACATTCCTATCCACTTTACCTGTGCTAGCGCTCAATTATTTGCCATGCACCAATGCAGACACCCTTGCACCATGGTGCAAGGGTGCCTGCACTGTGTGAATATTTGGCTTTTGTGCAGGAAGGAACACCTTCCTGAACAAAAACAATAAATGCAGCTAATTTCCTCCTTCTATGTGTGTTTCTAAATACAACACACATAGAAAGAGGAATAACTAGTAGAAGACAAGTTATTTCTCCTCATTGCGCCTCCCCTACCCCTCCCCTGGGGATACATATGCTTTTTACACATTCCCAGGTTGTGCAGACTGTTGTAAATCTGGGAATGTGTGAAATACCATGGGTATTACATTGGAACACCCACTGCAATGCCCATGGCATGCTTCCCCATCGCAATGTGAAGCAACACAGAGAAGTGCGCTGCGTCATCTCACTTCCTATCGACAAGGCCATGAATAGCCATGCAGGGTGGCTTTACATGGCCGTATAGATATGGCACTGCACTATGTGCCACCAGAGTGTCATTAAAAGTGGCGATCCGGTGGCAGAGGGGCCTTGCAAATGAGGCCAGTAACTAGCCAGGGCGATAGGGATGCCCATAGCAACGCGAGGAAGATGTTTATGTAGGAGAAAGGTGATGCGGACCACACAGCGCTTCTATGGTCTTCAGTTTTGCAGAAAGTCTTTCAGGCCGGGGGGTGTAAAAGGAAGGTGGGTATGAATTAAAAAATTGAAATCAATAAACCTCACTGACCTTGCCAGTGTGCGCTTTTTCCCTCCACTGCGCAACTCCACATGGTAGTGGTCTGCCCTCCTGAGCTTCAAACTCTTAGTTTGAGGCCCCACTCCACACACAAGCAGCCGCCTGTGCCTCATCCCTTAAGGCCCATTAGTGAGCTCTTGTTCTATCAGCTGTTCTTTCTTTTTTATTCTTTTTATTCTATTGCTGTTGTTTCTTTTTCTGTATTTATTTGTGCTGGCTCTTATTATCACTGTTCACTTCTGTCTTTTATTCGCACTTCGCTTCCCCCTTCCTGCCCTCGCCACTTCTCACTCCCGAAGCACTGCCCCTTCCAAGTGGAATTTTCCTGCCTCCCAGCTGACCAGCTGGCCCGCCTCCCCAACACTACCTAATGGGGGCCGTGCAGTTGGCACGCCGAAGGTGTGCCTAAGGCAAGCCCGTCAACACCCGTCCACGTCTGGACAGCGCACAACACAATGGACCCTGGTTCTCGCAACATCTACCGCTATGATTTAAGAACTCTCCTTGCACTCAACCCCAGACATTCCATCATCTTCAACCTCGTGTCACTGATGAACAACACAGGCCCATATACCTACTGCATCTGTACATTCACCTGCTTCCGCACACAACCAGACCCACCGACTGCATAACCCTCAAGAATCAGACTCGACCACCTCAGCTACATCCTACTCAACACCCGCTATCTCAAAAGACACCCAGTGGAGATCTGGGACCTGCTTAACTCACAGAAACATTGATGAGCCCCATCTCAGCCCGGGACATCACAACAGTTATCACCATGGCTACAAAATCATCCACAAAGACTGCGTCTACCGGCCAGGAAGAGGCATATCCATCGTACACAAAAACATCTGCCAATTCACAACCAGCTCTGACGACCACTCACCCAACCTGGGACACCTCCACTTACAGATCCAGACCAAACCGAATGCCTCTCTCCATGGCACTCTTGTCTACTGACCTCCCGGACCCCGCACACCTTCAGCGAAGCCATGGATGACTTCATCACTCACCACGCTCTTGCCTCAATGGACTACACCCTCCTCGGTGACCTCAATTTTCTGCTGGGCATCCTTGATGACCACAACACCTCATCCCTACTGGAGAACCTCACCACCACTATACTCAAAAAACTGGTCACCAGGACACACCCTCGACCCCATCTTCTCTGCAAGCAACAGCATCTGTCAGCCACACTTCTGAGCCCCATTGGACAGACCACCACTGTGTCCACCTCACTTTCACCAAACCCAACTTGTGATGCCAGGCACATTGCTATCCTCACAGAAGCTGGAACAAGGTCACCAAAGACCAACTCACCACTTCCCTCAGCAAAACCCTACAACTGACATCCACAGACGCCAAAGCCTCAGCATGGAACCGCCACCATTGGATCTCCAACTGCGCCAGCACACTGAATCTCCTCAGGAAACCATCAGGCATGCAGCCCTCCAAGAAAGCTAGATGGTTCATTCATGCTCAAAAAGAGTCCAGGCACACCTGCAGATGGCTAGAGAAAAGATGGAGGAGCAGAAGGATCGTGGCAGATCACTCAGCCTTCAAAACCGCCATCAGCACACACCAACACCTCATCAGAACAAAGGAATCAGCTATACAGCAATGCATCAACATCAACAAACACAACAGTAAAAACTCTTCACCATGGTCAAAGAATTTGCCAAACCCAGCACATAGACAGCAGAGATTCCCTCCTCTCAATACCTCTGCAAAAACCTTGCCATCTTCAACCACCGCAAGATCAAGGAGATCTACTACAGCTTGCAACCAAAGAACGATCCACCCATCCAAAACCACCACACCAAGTGACTCCAGAGCCCAGCAGACCCTGCCCACGTGGACTACACTCACCTCTGAAGACTCCCTCAGGATCATAAAGAGCATCTACGTCGAAGACTCCTTGGATCCCTGCCTTCACCATATTATCAACAGAGCTGCCACCTCAATCACACCCGAACTCTGCTGCACCATTAACTGCTCCATTGAGTACGCAACCTTACCCGAAGACTGGAAACATGCAGAGATCAGCCTCCTGCTGAATAAACTCTCTGCTGACCGATGGACCTCAAGAACTACAAACCCATCTCTCTGCTCCCCTTCCCAGCCAAAGTCATTGAGAAGGCTATCAACGCACAACTCTCTGAGTTCATCGAAATGAAGCACATCCAGGATCTATCCCAATCAAAAGCAACCACAGCACCAAGACCACTCTCCTGGCCATTAAAAAATGACATCCTCACCCTCCTCGACCGAGGTGATACTGCAACCCTCATCCCCCTGGGCCTCTCGACCGCCTTCGACACCGTCTCCCACTACATCCTGTGCACAAGACTCCAGGATGCCGCATTCTATGACAAAGCCCTAGAATGGATCTGCTCATTCCTCATTGGCTGAACACAGATAGTCAGACTTCTACTGTTCAACTCAGAGCCCACAGAGCTCACTTGCAGAGTGCCTCAGGGATCCTTCCTGAGCCCAAACCTCTTCAACATCTATGTGGCCCCCGTCTGCAACCATCGTCAGAATGCCATAGACTCAACATTTTATCCGACGCCGAGGACACCCAGCTGATTCTCATCCTCACAAATGAACTCACAGCTGCCAAGGGCAACTTCCACAATGGGTCAAAGGCAGTTACCACCTGGATGAAGGACAGCTCCACCCCCTCCATCTGGGACGACTCCTTGTGGCCCCCAGCACTTGGATTCCTCTCATTCCCACACACCACACAAGAAACCTCTGCATCATCCTAGACTCCTCGCTCTCAATGAGCAGCCAAATCAAAGCTGTCTCGTTCTCCTACTTCCACACACTCCGCCCGCTTTGGAAGATCATCCAGTGCATCTTTACCGGGTCCAGGAAAATGGTCACACATGAGCTTGTCACCAGCTGAGTCGACTATGGCAATGCAGTCTACAGAGGCACCACCCACAGCTCTTAAGAAACAGCAGAACATCCTGAATGCCTCTGCCAGACTCTTCTTGATCATCCCTCACTGAAGCTACATCACCGGCCACCTGACAGACCTTCACAGGCTGCCTATCATCAAAAGAAATACCTACGAGCTCCTCATGCATGTCTACAAAGCCGTCCACAACACCGGACCTTCATACCTCAACCACTGCCTTTTCTTCAACACTCCTACAGACATCTTCTGAACTGGCCCTGGCCACCATACCACAGATCTGCAAGACCACGCCTGGAGGAAAATCCTTCTACCTCACTACGAAGACATGGACCTCCCTGCCTCTTCATATCAGGCAAGTGCAAATGCAGTTCGGTTTGGACTGTTCCCATGAGGCACACGGTCAATATTTACTTGCATATGTCAGGTTCTGAATTGGGTGGCATGGTGAGCAAAAGAATGATGGATTTAACTCAAATCAATTGACTGAGGATGAATGTTTGATTTGCTCTCCATTCCATCCATCATCTGTTTTTCTTTGTTTTCTTGCCCTAAGTGCACCAGGTATGCCCAGACATGGGTCCTGGGCTCACTGTTCTACTGGATTTAAGCTAGCCAGGCTGATGCGGGGTGATACCTGGAAACCAGTCCCAGGAGGCTTGTTTCTGGTCCACGGAGAACCTGACTTGGCAGTTTGGTCTGGACTGTTTCCATGAGGCACTGGATCAAGACTTATTTGCAAATGGCTGGGTCTAAACTGGGGTGGCATGGTGACCAAAAGAACGATGGATTTAACTCAGATCTATTGACTGGGGTGAATGTTCAATTTGCTCTGCATTACGTCCATCATCTGTGTGTCTTTTGCTTTCTTGCCCTAAGTGCACTGGGCATGCCCAGACTAGGGTCCCAGGCTCACTGTGCTACTGGATTCAAGCTAGCCTGGCTGTTGAGTAGAGATGACCCAAAACCGGTCCCAGGATGCTTGTTGCAGGTCCACGGAGGACCTGGCTTGCCAGCTTGGTCTGGGCTGTTCCCATGAGGCACAGGTCAAGATTTGTTTGCATATGGCTGGGTCAAAACTGGGGTGGCATAGTGTGCAAAAAAACAATGGATTTACCTCAGATCTATTGAATGGGGTGAAGGTTTGATTTGCTCTGCACTCTGTTCATCATCTGTGTGTCTTTCGTCTTCATATCAGGCAATCACCATCACTGCCCCAGTTCAGGAAAGACCTCAAGACCTTGCTGTTCGAATGAACCGCAGACCCAATTCCCCCACTCATTGCCTTGAGACCTTAATGGGTGAGTAGTCACACTTTACAAGAAATCTGATTAATTTACTAGAAATGAAAATGAGAAGTTGTGATGTAAAACTTCATTGTTCTGGTTACAGGAATAAATCTGAGCAAAGATAACAGTAAAATATTAACAAACAGTTTTAAGTCTTAAGCCTGCAAAGGAAGATGGCGGCTACAGGAAGCAACATGCAGAATCGACAACATCATGTGAGACCCACACAGATGCTGACACGTGCGCCATGCATTTGTAGGTGAAATGCATGCTGGCATGAAGTCCATTGTCGGTACTTATGGGCAGAAATGTGCTTTCTATATTTAGAATTATGGGGCATATTTACAAGCCCTTTGCTCAACATCAGCATCACTTTTTTTGACGCTCCGGCAGCACACCGTGCAGGGCCATATCTACAAGGCCAAGCCAAGCCACCCAGCGTGGCTTTTCATAGCCTTGTAGATAAGGTTTAAGGATATGCAGCAAAAGTTACAGCATTGCCTTACATTGCACAAGGGAGGCATGCATGGGTGTTGCTGTGGGTGTTCCCACTCAACACCCATGGATTTTGACACTGCCCAAGATTTAGGACATAGCGTGAAGCTGGGTCACCACCAAAAGCATATGCTGTTGCAGACCAGGCATCACAAGGAGACTTTCTCCTTGTTTTTTCTTCTTTCCACATGTGCTGCATTGTTCGGCACACATAGAAAGAAGAAAACACCTCTCATGATTGTTTTTGTGCAGGAATGTGCAACAACTTCCCACACAAAAAAAATCATGCCAAGAACACAGACACCCTTACATTATGGTACAAGGGAACCTGCTCTTGGCGCACAGCTGCAATTTGTCCACCATCTAAATGGACAGGAATGTACTGTATCTTATAAATACTGTGCATTTCTGTCCTTTTAAATTGGCATAGGGCAACACAGCAAAATTACTTGCGTTGCTGCCCTACGCCAATTCTTTCTAAATATGCCCCAATGTTTGTTCTTTTGTATATATGTTTGTATAGATACTTGTATATCACAAACATAAATAAAGAGCAGTGGAGTGATGAACAGTGGGTGGTACCCCAAGGACACTACTCAGGATTGCTTGCAAAGTAAGGAATTACATTGTCCTTTTAATCCTTCCTAGAGGGTCGTTCCAAGGTTAGCTCAGTCTGGAACTAGGCACCACTCATTTCTGTCTTGATGAAATAAGCATTTCTAAAACATGTACGAAGATTTTGAAGGCTCCTTGTTTTATATGCCTGGATCTGGTATTATATAATAATACAATAAGATAGTGAATTCACCTCTCTAATGATTGCTTAAATCAAATGTGGACGTATTTAGAAATTAATACTATCTGGAATCATTCAGGAATCAGTCAGGAAGGGGTTGCTCAACCTTTCACCTTTTCAGTGCCGGGTAATGCTGTCTGATAGTGCTTTTTCTAAAAAAATCAATGGCATGTTGTTCAACAATCTGTATCTCTTAGATTTTTTGTGCACTCATATTAACTATAGGTTTTTGTTTTCTGTACATTAAGGCCTGAGTATTAGCGCATGAAGAAATAAAGAACAAACTTTGACAAAGCCAAGAGGTCATCCTTGCATTTTCATATAAAACTACACCTGTTGACTTTGTCGATGCGTCTGTGTGTGCGTGTGTGTGTACATCTGGGTATGAGCACAAAGTCTATGAGTATGAACATAAGTGTAAGAGTAAAGGTAAACATGTATATGTTCTCGTCTATGTGAGAGAGATATGCAATATGTGTCTCATTATTTGTTGTGGTTGAGTATGGTTAGTCACTTTTAAGGGTGAAGGACGAGAGAAGGGGGAGAACTGCAAGCACATACTACACCACACAACCGTACTGCAATGTTGGGAAAAGAAAATTGAACGCTGAGGCAGGGCAACATTGGAGCAGTGATGAACAGGTGAAGGCAGAAATGTCAGGGATGGAAAAAGCATAGTAATGAGCACCTGGAGGAGAGCGGGCGTAAGCATAAGGTGTGCATGTTGGTTGAAAGTTGGCAAGTTGGTTGGAAGGACAAGGGCATTAAAAAGTACGTCCCTCAACCATGGAGAGAATAGAAGCAGGGGAAAAGGACTGAAAGAAATGTGGTGTTTGAAGCATCCTCCCCAGCATGGGTAATGCAAACTGAAAATTCTAAACTAGCATTCATTGGATTCCGCTCTAACACTCACATGTGGTATCTTGCTTTGATGGTAGAATGTGGTGTTGCGGAATTTTCATAAGTGTTTATGTATGATTCATAGAATGTTGAGTATTCAGTTGTACCTGGGACACTGGTGGAGTTGAAGCTGTGGATTGAGCCGGTTTATGGAATAAACCTACATAAACTACTACAATTTTTTGGTGACGAGGAACATTCTGTACTGTATTGACTACAGGCTCAAACACAAGTTGGGCTGTCTTCAAATTGTTGATTAAGAGGAGGCTCCTATCCATGGTGTTTGTATTATCTACTGTATTCTGGAGACCTGCTGCAGTGTTTGTCACTGAAGAGTTTCATCAGAGGCACACAGTGTACCTGGGTAGCCTGGTTTGTCTCCTATTGGTGTCATTTTGGATCACAATTCTGAGCCACCAATCAGACTTAGAGATAGTTATGAAGTCAAAGTCATGAAGCATCAGTATGGTATGACAGGTGGTGACTTTGATTTTCCCTAATACACACATAACCTGAAAATCATATTCCTGTAATTCCACCACCTATTTGACCATCCTGCCAGACACATTATCAACACTCATTTTTAATAAAGACCTCCTTTAACGGTTTATGATCCGTTCTTACTGTAAACTCTGCCAAATGGAAAATTTGTCAATTTCCTCACTGACCCAAAAATGGCGAGAGCCACAATATCAATAACATAATATCGAACCTTTGCCAGTCTCAAGGTATGCAACATTAATATTATTGTTCTCTCATTCCCCTCCTGACTTTGAATAAAAATTGCACCCAAACCTTTATATCTGCCATCCATACATATTCGATTTTCAAAATCAGAGAAATTCTTCTACAAATCCTGCATATTCTGCAGTCCCTCCATCAGGTGAACATATTTTTCAGCACATAGATTTGGTACATTTCAACTCCACATTCTTTTTTATAAACTCCACAACATAACTGTTTTCTCAGAAATATTCTTCTCAAATTTACATAAAACTCCACTAACCCTAGAAATCAAGCTAGGTTGTCTGTGTTCTGAGGTAAAGACATCAATGTAATATTGTGCACAAGTTCCAACTTAGGCTTCAACCCATCCTAGCTCAACATATGCCTGGGAAAATCAAGCTGATTTCTGAGGGATTTGTATTTCTCAACCCAAAGAGTGAAGCCCTTGTTAGGTAACTCCCCTAAAACAGCACACAACTCTCACATCATGTCCCTCATGAGTGTCCGGAAAGATTAAGGTGTCATCTTGGTACAGCTTTTTTTTTTTTTAAACATATTTGATTGGCTTTTACATGTTACACACAACAATCGATATTTCGGTTGAAATATAGGATACATTCATATATTCTTTAAGAGTATCCTTTCGCACACTAGACCACATCTAGCTGAAAAGGAGATAAACACGATCCACACCACTACCCACGCTTGGACACGGCTGAGCACGCTAGCTCGTAAATCCCCCATCTATGCTCCAAGTCTCCCATTGGCGTGGCACCCTAACCTCTCCGTTACAAGAGAACGAAACAACATGACCATACTTGAACAAACGGGCTTTTCAGCACTAGGGGACCTATATCCCAACGGCTCCTTCATTACGCACGACGATTTGACTTATATCAGTAACCAAACCCCGCTTTTCCGGTTCCTCTATCACAGACTGCGGGCTGTAGTTAAAGAATTATACCCCACCTTCCCTGAGGAGCCCGCCACTCTCCACTCCCTGCAAATGCTGATCACCTCGCCAACTCATGCTCACATACTGTCCAAATTATATAGACAAGCGCAGGCTGACAATGGAGCTGATACTGGCCCGATGAAAGATAAATGGTCCAGAATGCTGGACACTCCCCTTACAGAAGAAGACTGGACAGTTGCCTGCACATTGACCTCACTTCTCACCCCTAATGGGAATCTGCGCATCATACACTATAAATATCTACACCAGGTATACCACACCCCTCTTAAACTGTATAAACTTAAACTGCGTAGTGATGCTAAATGTAAAAAATGCGCAATGGATAATGCAGACTTTGCACACCTGGCATGGAACTGTGTAACAATACAGCAATACTGGATGAATGTAACCGCTCATCTCACGAAACTATTGTCATGTGATATCCCATGTACTCCTCGAGTGTGTCTACTAGGCTTAGACACCCCGCTTAGGGCAAATGGCAATAAACTCATGGCATTGTTGCTGCTGCTGGCAAAACGTAGAATCTCTATGCACTGGGGTAGTAAACGCCCCCCACTAATCAAAGACTGGCTGAGGGACGCAGCCTATTGCAGGGACAACTTTATGATGTATGCGGAGGAGCTGTCCGTGGCCTCCAAACCATCAGATATCTGGGGTCCGCTCTCTGACTATCTACGAACTATCACGGAACCTGACGGGGAGGCTTCCGACTCTGACACTCCTCACTGATTCACTACTTGGATAAATTTTGATGCTAACATGAGATTGTAGGATGTAATGTGCATATTATCTATTTGGATCCATGTTGTCAGCAAATTTTTGACTTTAGATGTAATGCTTTGCAGCTTTGTGATGTACAGCCTATATATGAAGCGTGACGTATATCTGTCGTCGAAGTTTTTCTTTGATGAAACTGATAAATAAAATTAAAAAAAAAAAAGTACCCACTTACATCTGGAGGAGGGAGAGGGAAAGCATAAGGTGGGAATGTGTGCCCTGTTGGTAGAAGGGTCAATGGCAGTGAACATTAAGGCCCTCAACTGTGAAGAGAACAGAAGAAGGGGAGAGGAATTGAAAGAAAGGTACAATGGTGGGTAAAGTGTTCTTCCCAGCCAGAGTACCCACCATTGACAAGTCCACACACAGAGGTTAGTATTACACATCTTTGTTCATCTGCGTGTAACTGCAAACCCAGCATTCTAAGCTAGCCTTGATTGCATTCTACTCTATGTCACATCTCTATTGAGTACATCAGGAGCCAAAGGGGTTCTGTCACTGGTAACTAGTAAGACACTACGGGGCATATTTACATGCCCCTATCACCACCACAATATCACTTTTCACAATGGTGTGGTGGTGATAGGGGCTTTGCCTTATTTACAAAGCAGTGTTAAGCCACTTAAAGTGGGCTAACTCTGCCTTGAAAAAAAAGGCACCCTTTTATGCTATACTTAGTGTGAAAGGGGAGGGCAGTGAGTGTTGTCCCTTCTGCACATAAACAATCATAAAGAAAGGAAATTTCGCAGCTATATGTGCTGCATTAAGCCTAGGAGAGGGTAGCAATGTGATGTTTGGTGTCTAAGGAATTGTGATTTGAATTTCTCTTAAATGGCAAAGTCAGACTTTAAGTTTAAGGCACAATTCTGAAAAAGCCACTTTTAGAAAGTTGGCATTTTTTTGCCCAAAACACTTGGTGCCTGCATCCTGTCCCTGCATCACATAAATAGGTGTAGTTAGCAGTTGCCAGTTGTGTATTTCTCCCAGACAGCATCACGGAAGAGGGTCTGGGTGTTGGCAGGATGATCCATCTCTGACTTATTATTGACTAAACTCTTACTTACATTGGGCTATGCCCTGCCATCACACCAAAGACTTCCCACTAGCCTATTGGGCCTGCAGACAGCCTGGGACCATTATAGGGAGGCAGGAAATTCCAACCACTTTTGAAAGGGGAACCTCTACAAACTACTTTTACTTCCAAGGAAGAACCAGGTATAAAAATAGGGCCCTCATCCCACTCTTTGGAACACTTCCCAACTTGTGAAAGAGTCCGAAAAATGACTGCTCTGCTGTCCTTCTCCTCTGCTATAAGGAGTGGACCTGCAATGTGAACGCAGGACCCCCTGGGTGTCTCCCATGGCTGTTTTTCTTGCCTTTTGATCAGAACCTCAGGGAAAGAAAAAGTCCAACCATCTTGATCCCTGCATCTGCGCTCTGCCTGCTGTGAGTCCTGATCCTCCCACCAAATAGTGCCTCCAAAGTCCCGGATCTTTGGATGTGGGAATAAACGGTGTTCTGCCAACCCAGCTGTGGTCCCTGCCAGCACCGATGCAGCATGATGCAACTCAATGGAGCCATTGCAGCTCCTCATCGGAAGCGACGCAGCTTGATACAACTCGAATTGGACCTCACTTTGTAGCTCGTGCTGCTCATCTTCGGAACCAACAGAACTCCTCTTCAAAACTGCCGCAGCTTGACACAATTTAACGTAGGGCCTCACATCACTCATTGGATCTGATGCTGCATGATGCATCTCAACACAAGACCTCGCATTGCTCCTTAAAACCGCTGCTGCGCAGCACATCACCCCCGCATCAAGGACATAAGGTGCAATTATCAGCAGGCCTAATCTGGCCCCTGAATCTGTCCAGCGCTCCTTCATGGTTGGCCTGAACTAATCACTTTGTCGGGATTACGCGCAACCAGATAACCACAATTTTTGCTCTGTGCTTCTAAGCACTACTTTTATATTAATCTTTAAAATTGCATATCTCCAAGTCTACCAATTTGGTTTTTGTTGTTCTGCGATCAAATAATTTATTAAAAATGTGCTCTATTTTTCTAAATTGGTGAGTTTGTTTTCACTTTATTGCTGTTTGTGTGCTGCATAAATACTTTACACATTGCTTCTAAGTTAAGCCAGAGTGTGTTTGAGACAAGTTACCAGAGGGTTAAGCACAGGTTAATTTTGTGACTTCACTGGTTCACTCTGGTGGGGATTGTGGCTGTTGCCTGAGAAGATGTCATCCCCCTCCCCAACTAACATACCAAATTGATTGAATAATGTCTAGATACCTTTCGGGCCAATATAAGTGCAATTAGGATGAGAGACTTACTTTTAAGGCCTCACATGTGAGTTCTAGCTATCACATGGAAATCAGATGTCCATTATAGCAGCATTCACCTTTGCATGCTTAACAGTACAATTTCTTTCTGAGGGCTTTCAACACACATTAGTTATTTTTGTTCATAGGGGCATTTTGATTTTCTGTTTGCTCTTCCTCTCCTATTTTCTATGCCAAATTTCTTCTGGCTTGTCAGGTCTTTAGAAGTGTTGATCCACTCAACACTTCTCATCCTCCAGACATGTCTGGATCTGAGGAGATGCTGAGGGCCTGTGCTCCACAGAGGTTAACATGAAGATGATTTTTGTTATGCTCCCCCAGGTTTTAGAACTCAGTGAAATATGACCCTGCTAAAGTGTGTCACAACACATTTGATTTCCTTGTAAAGCATGCACCGCACATTGTTTTTACCTAATTTGCTTATTTGTCTTAAAGTAAGGGAGGGCACGGTATAAGCAGCAGAAAATTCCCCAGTGGCAAGGAAATTAAATACCAACTGTTGGCTGCAATATGTACTTATCACACACACACGTATGACAAAGGTGTACAGCTACAGGCTGCAATATTGTGCTCAGGCTGGTCTGCAGTTTGAAAGAGTGTCACCTGGCAAAGACAGTACCTCTGATGCTTAAATATTAATTACATCAACCCTGTTGTATGTATTGTGAGCCCACCGAGTTGGGAGCTTAACATATAAAGAAGGGCATGCTAGATGTTACAAACAGCATTGTACAACATAAATAGCTATATAAAGCACTGTGTCACTGGTTGGTAAAGCTACAGTTACAATGAGCAGGCCTAGTTAACAATATAATCAATTTTTTCATGAATTGGTTTGGGAAAAATCCTGAAGAGTTGTTTTCTATGCAGTTGTCGAAGAGTAATTCAATGTCCCATATCTACCAACTAATCCAGTTACTGAAAGGCCCTCATTAGGAGTTTAAAGGATTTTTGGAGGGGGGATGCAGAATCTGATTCCAGCTGGTATCCTAATTACATGCTTTGTTCTGTGAATGGAGAGCAATCACATGAACCCATGAAGACTGGGTCTTTTTCAAGTTGATACACTCATCCTGGGAACAAATCTGATGATGTTGTTTACCTACTAACAGCAGATTCAAGACAGTTATAGGCAGGATAGAGGGGGGTGGGTAGGGCTCAGGCCATCAGAGGATTAGGGTTGACCAGGGCAGACCAGGGCATCACAGACGTAGGTCACCAGGGAGCTTTGTACGCTCTGCCTGTTGAGCTGTAGGGGTCGGGTGGGGTCCAGCTGTACTCCTGTTCACAGCACCTGCTCCTGTCCATGCTCAGTATCACTGAGTGCACATGCCCAAAAGGCCTGCTAATATTAGTCCAGGGCAATATTGCATCTAAAGCTAATGCTCATATGGATACTGCTGCTGCCAATAAGGACAGAAGTAAAACAACATAGTTTGATTTAAATTAATCTGTTTTAGAGACAAATCTATTTTGTCTGGTAAATCAATCAGGAACATCATAATTAAGGGTCTCATTTACAATATTTTGCTGTAGGGCAGCGCCACAAGCCTTCCTTCTGCATTGCCCTATGGCAAAAGAAAACAATAGGAATGAGCCGTATCTTTCCCTGTGCTGATGCTCAATTGGCTGCCATGCACCAATGCAGTTCCCCTTGCAACATGGTGCAAGGGATTCTGTGTTGTGGGAATGATTGTTTATGTGCAGGAAGGGACACTTTCCTACACAAAAACAATGGAGTAGATTTCACACGTAGAAAGAGGAAAAAGCAATGAGAAATAAAGTTATTTTTCCTCATTGCTTCTTGCCTGTGCCTCCCCTGGAGAGGCATGGGATTTTAACACATTCCCAGATTTAAAGAACTTTGTAAATCTAGGAATGTCTCATATGCCAGGGTTGTTACGCGGGAACACCCACCTTAATACCCATTGCATACCTTCTCACACAGTGTGAGACAACGCATCGACTTGTACTGCGTTGTCTCACACAATATCTACAAGGACATGAAAAGTGACACAGGGTGGCTTTATGTAGCCTTGTATATATGGCACTGCAGTGTGCGCCTCCGGAGCGTCGTTAAAAGTAACGTTCTGGCTGGGCCCTAAATTTACCACTCGAATAAATGAATGCTTTGGTTTCTGAGGATGTTAATCCTAATGCTGTTCAGAAGTCTACAGTGTAAGACATTCTTACCCGCTGAAACACATTATTGAAAGCATGACTATCTCTTATAAGAACTAACTAAAATTTGCATTATATTAACTATAAAGCACCGACGAATACTGATATTAGGAGGGATCTCCCTTTTTACAATGTATCAAGAGAGGTTATGAGTATTGTTTTTACAAGGCTAACTAAACAGAGGAAATACATCAATGTACACATTTTCAACACGCATTTATTTAATAAAAGTCAGATTTTCCCTTCAATTGAAGCTTACTATTGTTTGTGGAGGTCCATAAGAGGACCCTGCCCCTCATTCAATACTTCTGAACATCTCAATGCCAGCAATGGTTGGATTGAAGCAGTTCAAATGTATTGACCATCATTGACTTCATCTTTGATGTTGAAGTGCATGATTGCATTTCTGAATGCCACTATGAGGCAAGGTGGATGCAGGGCCGGACTGGGAACCACAACCGGCCCTGGCAAAGTGCTCGGCCGTGCTGCCAAGCTCTATGCCGGGGCCGGTTTTCGGCCGATTTTGGTACAGGGCTGATTTTGATGCTGCAAAAATGGCCCTGTAACAAAACCGGCCCCCAGGGGCCCAAAACCGGCCCCCACCCGTGCGGTCCACCGGGGAATTGCCCAGTGCCCGCTATGGCCAGTCCGGCCCTGGGTGGATGCTGGAGAGTGAAGGTTTCCTCAACCAGTGCCTAATTTGAGCCGTTGGTTTGTGATTGGGGTCACCGGAATTCTTTTTTTGAGACCAGCACTTAGTTTTCCTCATTAGACGTTTCCAAAGAGCAAGAGAGGGAAAATACACACAAATCGAAAAGCAGGAGCAAGGGAGAGAGGGAAGAACCATAACAAAGAGAGAAAGCAGGGGCCTGCAGGAGTGAGATAACGAGAATGGGAGTGTCGGGCAGTAGATCAATGAGGCCTGGGATGGATTGAAGACTAATCAGCCATGGGTTTTGATATGCA